>NC_092502.1:27671787-27996037 GCF_047511675.1 Marmota flaviventris
AGGGTCTGAGGCCCTGTGTGCACATTTCCCCAGTCTCCAGGGGATCAGAGGTGGCTGCAGACTCCCTGTGAGCAAGAGGCAGATAATGGGGCATGCCATACCCTCTCAGGGTGGTAGTGAGAATGGCATGAGATGCTTGTGAATGAGTGTTGCCAAGTCTGAAGCCTGTGGTACTATCTGACAGTAGGACTGCTCACAGTCCATGATCCCATGAGTGTAATTGAGAACCACACTGAGCAGTGAGCACTAATCACCAACATTGAAAAAATAAAAAAATAAAAATGTGCATGTTTGGTGCTGGAGCAAGCGGGATAAAAAGGTCAAACACTGATTCCAGTCAGTAGTGGTCATTAGAGATCAATAATTGTCACATCTGTATTTTACTAGAAAGTTCTACAGAAAAAAAGCACATGTCCTTTTACATTGATTTTTCTTTTTCAAGCTACCCTTGACCATAAACCCAAACTACTATACAGTGATTCTACAAACAAAAGCACATGAACAGAGACCTATGATCTAAGTGCAAGCTCTTAAATTTGTTAAATCAATTTTTAAAATCAATAAAACTGAAAAAAGTGACAGGTGAAAAACACAGCTATCTTCCAGCACATCAACCATGGGCACCTCATCTACACAGTCACATATCTCCCTGTGTAAGTCCCTAACCTCACGGTCTGGGTGTTGATTCACTTAAGGAATAAATAGCAAATTGAGGGTTGTCAGTTTTTAAAATAGTCAAGATATTTTAGGTATATTTCCTATTTGGTTCAGAACTACCCCAAGGTCTACACCCCATCCCAGCACCTGCCAAAAAAAAAAAAAAAAAGGTGTCAAGAAATACATGCTTTGGACCTTGTAAATTAGCTTTCTTCTAGCCGTGTATATTAGAGAAATAGTTTTATCTCAGTTTAATCACTCACAATGGGTCACTATTGCATGAATACTTCTTAATTGTTACTCAGTTTTTTAAACTTCTTGTCAGTGTGCATCTTAGCTAGCTTAACTTTGGTTCCATGGGAGGCACTGATGGTTACATGTGGAATCACAGAAGGAGAGTTGACAGATGATCAAATGTGATGGGTAGATGCTGTGATGTGCTCTATGAAACAATATGAAGAAATGGACACTGTAATGAAAAGCAGGGACCTGGGTGAACCTCAGGAGATGGCACTGTGTTCTCTATGGGATGAGCCACACTGCCTGACCTTGGCATGAAATGGCTCCTATTTCCTTTTCGATTTCCTCTCACACACACCTGCCTACTCATTACCAAGCTTTGGGCACCTTTTTTTAGTGCTTCAAGCATGTCAATCCATTTGCCTTATTGAGTACTTTCTGCTAACCGATAAAACTATATAACTGGCTCTTTCTCAGATCTCACTTGAATGGAGTGACAGGTGTTACTTAACTACCCTTGAAAGTGCATCCTCTCTCATTTCTCTCTAACCAAAGACCTCATTTATTCACTTCACAGCACTTAAGATAATCCTTAATTATATCCATAATAAGTTACTACTTTGGCATTTCTTCTGGAACTATGCTGTGTGTCGGTAGCCACTAGCTAACATGGGACTGTTTACATTTACATATAATTAACTAAAGCCCTAGCCATAGTGCTTCTAATGCTAAATAGAATAGGTTAATCACTCATAATGGATCACTATCGCATGAATATTGCCACATGTTGGTAGCAGATACCACATTAGACAATAGTAGTGTAACCTGCTTTCATTATTGTAGAATAATGAAACAGATGATTCTGTTCTAAAGCAAATTCCTTTAATAGGGCTCACTCTCCACCTTATTCACTCTGGTATTCTAGTGCCCAGCACTAAAACCGGAAAACAATGGGTGCTCAAAATGTTTGTTGAATACCTATGTCAGTGAGTGAATAAAGAAAAATAAAACTTCAGGAAAAATAGTAAAAATTTAAATTTAGTGGTAGTGTTGTTGCCTAGCATCCATAAGGCCCTAAGTTTGAGCCTCAGCACTGCAAAGAAAATCTTAATCTAAGACCAAGAACTACAGTGGGTAGTTGGCACAGATTATTTGGAAGGATTCAAGCCCAGGTACTCAGGCAAAGTTGTCGTAAAATTAACTACAAATAGTTGTTGACTAGTCTCCTCTCTACTCTAAAATCTCCCTGACAACGGAGACATCATCTTCATTGTTTTATGCCCAGAACTTAGAAGAGAGTCTACCTATGATAAAAATATAAACTAACTCTCCCCTTTTCATATAATTACTTTCTCATGTAAAAACAAGATAACTTCAGTTCTAGAGAAGGTTGTATCCATTTTTCCAAATACCCCCATCCATCTCTTTGCCCTTCATATGGCCACTTCCCAATCTTAGTGGCCACTTCCCAATCTTAGTGGCCACTTCCCAATCTTACTGGTTTACTCGATAGAGATCCCCCTGATCTAGAGCAGCCACCCAATACCCTCCTGCAAAGAGAGGATGGATTGATGCAGCCAAGGTCTGCCTCATCCCCAGCATCACCTACCTCTTCAGGATGTGAGCTCCGCTCAGGACCTCCTCTTTTGAGTCCCATCAATACCGGGATACATACTCCTAATTCCAACAAACAAGTGTCACCAGAATGAAGCATCTTGTAGATGTACATGGATTAAACTCCTTCTCCAAGGTGAAATGAACGCTGAGCAGGATTTCTTGTAGTTTTCTTAATTCTAAGTCTTATTCATCATAAGGCTTTAGTTTAAACCCCTTCATTTTCTTCAGGAAACTCTGACTCCTGGGATTAAATGTAAACACAACCTTGACTTTAGCGGAAGGCTGTTTGAAGTCCATCATTTTCTAGGAGTCAAAAGATGGCAAAGCTCAGCTCACCTTAGTCCCTCTACATTAAGTCATTTTTTTTTGTCCTCTCCCCTCTCATAGCAAGCACCTGCTCCTCTCCTATGACACATGGTACTGTCTATCTTGCATTATTATGATTCACACCCCAGGCCTGTCTCTACAGGGAAGGGATTGACCTTCAGGCACCACCCAGGTCTACACAGGATGGGATGCAATACACGATTTTCACATGAATGAGACAGAGAGTCTAGAGCTGGCCCGTGGTTTGTGGTTCACATTCTTATTTAAGAACGTCTCTGCAAAATCTTAGAAGTGGAGAAGGGGAGTCACTTTACCCCAGGAAAGAAAACAATGAAGACAAAGCAAACAAACATGGAGTCAAGAGGATTTAACAGAGCAGGATCTAAAACTTATCACAAGCTTCGCCACAATCGGCTTTTGCCTTGACTGACACATCATGAGAAGAGCAGTAGTGAGGGAGGAAAGGCAGATTACAGAATGGTTGTATTATGTATTGTTTGATTAGACAATGGGTTAGAATGGAGTTATTGTCCACACAAGCCCCTGGGGAGATGGGAGAAGAGCAGGCAGAGGCAGGAGCTCTTTAGAGCAAGCAGTACCTCACAGAATAATGGCACAGACTCTTTATCCTGAGGTTCATCTCAAAGTAATGTCACACCTGCAATTTCTGGTAGTGCTACAACAAATTACAGCATTTGTCAGGTGTATCTGGGAATCAAAGTTCTTTTGTCTTAAAGAAAAGCTTCTAAATTGTGAAATCCTCTTAAAGTGTTAACAATCATGGCTAGGACATAAATATCTGAAATGATCTAGTTGTGGGAAAAAAGTTCTCCACTGGGCAATATTATTGCAGAACTGGGCCTATCACTATTTGCCAGTGAGACCCTGGTGACATTTCAGTGTCTTGGTGTCTATGTGTGTAAACTGAGCGATGGGTATCATGGAAACACATGAAAACATGTGCATAAACACACACAAATGGATGTATGTGTACAGGCACTTGTATATAAATAGATTAAAAAAAAAAAAACATGTGGCAGGTACTAGAAAAGTCTCCAAAGCACTGTTTCTTCTCCAAGAAAATAAGAATGGACAGATAATTCATTAGAGTGTCTGATTCATGTTTTCTATTTAGCAGGGAGAACTATGGACCAAAGTGGTGATGTCATTTCCTAGAAAACATTTATCTGCTCCTTTCTATCTGGTACAATTTTCCTATGGGTAGCACATCATTTTCCCAATCCTATGTCATGAGATTCATGAGGGATAGTCCCCATCCCCAACTCTAAGGCTGATCCTATAACTCAGGGACAAAGGCATACACAAAATATGGAAACTGGAATAACACAGAGGAGACTTCAGCCACAGATAACCTTAACAACTACAGAGGTAAGAACTGAGGGATAACCACCCTGCCCAGGAGAAAGAAATTTAGTGGATCCATCCCACTGGCTGCAGGGATGGGTTCAGGAATGATAATGAGGGACAAGCCAAGGCAATGAGCAGGGCCAAGGCTCTTGGGGGATAGAAAATTCCTGCCTCTTTGGAGGCTTGTTGAACTATGAGAGTTACACTGCTAATGTGATTAGAGTTATTGTGTAGATTCTGAGAACAATGCCAATACAGAGATGCAGAAAATAAAAGAGATGCAAAAATATAAGTTTCTTTTAAATTTGCTTGGACTCCTGATCCAGTTTCACCTGAAGCCTATCCATGTGAATCAATAATCCTTACCTCTTTTGTTAAAGCCAATTTTACTTGCAGTTACTTGCAACCAAGTTGGTCCTGAGGAATAGGCAAGTTTACTTAGGAAAAGTGGCAGGACAAGATTTACTTGAAATTTAAGTATCATTTCCATCATATGAGTAGTCCTCATTTGGAAGAAAGAAAGAGACCTAGGTAATGGAAGAGCTTGCAGGACCCTTTAAAACATACATTAATACACTTGAAATTCACCTATCTTAAGGGAAAACAAGATGAACGGAAGCTGGATGTTGGAAGTAAGAAGGGTAAAAGAAGAGAATAGAAGCAAATTCATTTTGAGAAAGCTCCCTTAAGTGATTGATCTCTCTAGCTCTAAAACAACTCTAAGTCATGTGCTGCTTTGCTACATTAAGTGCCAAGGGCTCAATTATGATGCCGAAGTGAGGCTGCAGTTGAAAGCACTGCCTTCCACTTTACAAAGCAAATAGCTGCCTGCTCAGCGGCCACCAGTGAGCAAGGCAGTGGAGACACTTCCCTCTTCAAGGAAATGAATGGCTTCTCTGGGTCCCGGGAATGAAATTAATTTTTAGAATTGCAGGAACTAAGTGCACAACAATCATGCTTTTGAAGAGGGAAATGCACCCATGACTGCTGGAGGGCCACTTTGTCTTCTTACCAACAGAAATGACAACATTTTCACAGACGGAGAACAAGCAAAGTACTGGGCCTGTCAGCTCTGCACAAACTTCATGTTCCTTGGATGTTTACGTAATTTTGCATGCATTGTAATGCTGCAGCTATCTTGTTCATAGGTTTCAACACACAGGAGGAGGAAAAAACAATAGTTTTATATTACCTACTAAAGAAACTGTGGTTTCAAATATGGCGTTAGATTGAGGGATCAAGGCAAACCTCCATGCAGATCTGTGCCTAAAGCAAAGAGGCAAACAGGGTGATCCTGAGGACTTAGTAATTCCTGACCAGAACACCACAGCTGTGAAGCCTCATCTGGATCCAATGGGAAAGAATGTCATGATTGATTAGAGTTCTCTGTCATGGTCAAGCAAGTGCACTGTGGTAGTTTGAGGGCAACTACCTTATCCTCTCTGTTCTAAACCAATGATAAGTGATAAAGGCCTGCTGAAATTCTATTTTTTTTATTTGTACAATGTCTCATAAGTACCCTCACATAAGTAATTATATTGGTGTTCGGTAATTAATTTAAGCAATTAGCTGGCTTATTTTGAGAAATAATACTGTGATGAGTGTATTCATCAGCAACTATACCTCTTCTGACTTTCTAGGTAAACTATTATCCTCCTATTTCTTTTTAATCTAAAATTGTGCTCTATATGTGTACAATGAATTGCAATGCATTCTGGTGTCATATATAGCAAAACAGAATAAGTAAATAAATTAAAAGTAAATCAATAAATAAAATAAGTGAATAGGGTGATGGGAAGTTATGATTTTCACTCTTAGGGAGAAACACTATTCTTGGTAAAACCATGTTATGTACATTTAAAAATTTTAGACCACTCATGCTTCTTCCTAGTATCGTTCTATAACTCTGTGCTAATCACTTTGCCTTCTGAGCTCCGAGTTCATCATCTGTATCCTGGAGAGACCTGCTACCTCTAGAGAGGATCCATTCAAATAATGTAGGTAAAAATGATTTGGAAATTGAATTAAGCTATAAAAATATGAGTTCCATGGGTTAAAAAAAAATTCTGGAGAGCCTGCTATCTAAAAGATAGAGACCATTTCTAATGACAGAGCTCCCAAAATCTATGTGTTTCTTACAATTAAGTGAATTCAATTCTACCACATAGGGTGAGGACAGTTCAGGTCAGTATTGTTCAGTGGCTTACCAGGTCCTTCAACTTGTTACCCATTGAGTGCTGTTCCAACAACATCACAGGCCTGTGAGAGTTCTCTTCACAAGCTCCCTTCTGGGCACTCTTGAAGAATATCATTCTTGTATTTCAGAGTCAACTAAACTAGCATTTCCTACAATACTCCATGAAATAATATTCTCATAAAATCTTTGATAGTAGGTAACTAAAATTTTTGGAAAATGGCATTCTAATATCTTTTCTTGGTTATACTGAATTTCTCAGTGGTTTGTTAATGTGCTCCATGGCACTTAGAATAGAACAAACTGTATCCTACTTCTGAAACTTCATGACACAAACACTTAGCAGAATTAGACAAATTGACCCACAAAACAGAGTTTGGGAAACTGTATCCTATATAATAGGATACTCTCCAGGCAAACATAGTTCTTGTAAGTCTGGAGATTTAACACAAACTTATTTTCCCCTTACATCCAGACCAAATCAACCTGGCTGCCTTTCTGATATGTTACACAATATAGCGCTACATTTAGAAAAACACCAGTTCCCCAAAATCTAATTAAGAAACCACTGGCGTCTATACTGGGATTTCCTGGAATAAAATTCCAGGAGGTACATTCAAACTGATTTTATTTCTCTTTATCCATTAATTGTATCTAAAGCCCCTTTATCTCAGCAAAGCATCTGACCACCACCCGAAATTGCAAAACTGTCCTCCTTCCACCTCAAGCAGGTGCTTATCTTTTTCATCCCACTTGACTTTCCTTATTTTTTTCCCCTTTTAAGAGAACTCCAAACTAAATCCTTGCAGCCCTCACCAACAACACTCCCTCCCACTTCTACAGTGAATCCCAGGAGCAGTAGAAGTCCCCTTGGAGGAACAGGAAGGCAGAAGAGCTGTGCTCTCTCATCCTCTAGCCCGCTTCCTGGAAGACGTTCTTTTCATTAATTTCATGCAAGTTTAATCTGGTCTCAAGAATTAAGAAATGGGATGAATTCAAACTAAAAAGCTTCTTCTCAGCAAAAGAAGCAATCAGTGAGGTGAATAGAGAGCCTACATCTTGGGAGCAAATTTTTTTCACTAGCACATCAGAGCACTAATCTCTGGGGTATATAAAGAACTCAAAAAGCTAAACTCAAAAACAACAACAACAAAAAAAGCAAATAACTGAATCAATAAATGGGACAAGGATCTGAAAAGACATTTCTCAGAAGAAGATGTACAATCAATCAACAAATATATGAAAAAAATGTTCAACATCTCTAGCAATTAGAGAAATGCAAATCAAAATTTCTCTAATATTTCATCTCACTCCAGTCGGAATGGCAGCTATTATGCATACAAACAACAATAAATGTTGGCCAGGATGTGGAGGAAAAGGCACACTCATACATTGCTGGTGGGACTGCTAATTGGTGAAACCAATATGGAAAGCAGTATGGAGATTTCTTGGAAAATTGGGAAAGGAAACACCATTTGATCCAGCTGTCTCTCTCTTCAGTCTATACCCAAAGGACTTAAAAACAGCATACTACAGGGACACAGCCTCATCAATGTTTACAGCAGCACAATTCACAATAGCTAAACTGTGGAGCCAACCTAGATGCCTTTCAGTAGATGAATAGATAAAGAAAATGTGGTATATATACACAATGGAATATTACTCAGCAATAAAGGAGAATAAAATCATGGCATTTGCATGGATGAAGTCGGAGAAGATAATGCTAAGTGAAGTAAGCCAATCACAAAAGACCAAATACCAAATGTTTTCTCTGATATAAGGAGGTTGATTCATAGTGGGGTTGGGAGGGGGAGCGTGGGAAGATTAGACAAACTGTAGATAGGGCAAAGGAGAGGGAGGGTGGCAAGGGGGTAAAAAAAGATGGTGGAATGAGATGGACATCACTACCCTAAGTACATGTACGAAGAAGACACAAATGGTGTGAATATACTTTGTATATAAGCAGAGAGATGAAAAATTGGTCTCTATATATGTAATATGAATTGTACTGCATTCCGCTGTCATATATAACAAATTAGACTTAAAATTTTTAAAAAATAATGAATAAATGGAATGGATTTAAAAAAATATTTTTCTCTGCAAAAGAAACAATCAATAATGTGAAGAGAGAGCCTACAGACTAGGAGAGAATCTTTACCACATGCAATTCAGATAAAGCATTAATCTCTAGGATACATAAAGAACTCAAATCACTTAATACCAAAAAACTAAATAACCCAATCAATAATTAGGCTAAGGAATTGAACAGACACTTCACAGAAGATATACAATCGATCAACAAATTTATGAAAAGATGTTCAACATCTCTAGCAATTTCAGAATTGAAAATCAAAACTATTCTGAGATTTCATCTCACTCTAGTCAGAATGGCAATCATCAAAAATACAGGCAACAACAAATGTTGATGAGGATGAGGAAAAAAGGTACACTCATACATTTCTGGTGGGACTGGAAATTGATGCAACCACTCTGGAAAGCAGTGTGAAGATTCCTCAGAAAACTCAGAATGGAAACACCATTTGACCCAGCTAACCCACTCCTTGGTTTATACCTGAAGGACTTAAAATCAGCATACTACAGTGATTCAGCCACATCATGTAGCATCTTAATTCACAATAGTTAAACTAATGAACCAACTGTGGTGTCCTTCAATAGATAAATGGATAAATAAAATGTGGCATATGTATACAGTGGACTAAAGAAAATGTGGCATATGTATACAATGGATTTTTACTTGACTTTAAAGAATTTTGGCATTTGCTGGTGAATAGATGGAGTTGGAGAATATCATGTTAAGTGAAATACGCCAATCCCAGAAAACCAAAAGCTGAATGTTTTCTCTGATATGCTAATTCACAATAATAAGGAAGCACTAGGGAAGAATAGAATTATTTTCGAGGGGAGGGGAGGGAGTATTGGGGGTAGAAAGGACAGTAGAATGAAACAGACATTATTACCTTATGTACATATATGACTGCATGACCAATATGATTCTATGACATGTACAATCAGAAAAATGAGAAGTTATACCCCATCTATGTATGATATATCAACATGCATAAATGCATTCTACTGTCATATATAACTTATTAAAACAAATAAAAGTTTTTCAAATAAAAAGAATACCAGGACCTCTGGGGTGGACATGTTTTTCCCTTCATATGGGCAAGGGGTTAATCTGCATCCATCACAGACAAAATACTTTAACTTTCTGTTAGATTCATTTGTTTTAAAGACGAAATACAACATTCTTCCTGTTACCCTAGTGAAGGACATACTGCAAACAGCATAGGAGAACACGGTGTCTTCAAATAATTGTAACACTCATGTGTTAGATTCATAATCCTCTGTTTACTTTCAAAATATTTTATCAGAACTGAACTGGGAACAAGAAAATAAGGTTCATATACTCTCTACCCTCAAAAAATGACCTTGAAGAAATTCCAATATCTTTGATTCTCAGTTTCCTCATCCATAAAATGAAAGAGTCTATCTAAAGTACAGAAAAATGATGCTTTGGTCAATGATGGTCAACTTTCAAAATGGTCATCCCACAGGATTTTAACATCTAATGCCATCATAGCCTTCATGATTTGTGTAAATCTATTATATGATGCTCACACAAAGTTCTCCAACTATGCATTTCCCAGAACACAACCTGTTGGGAAGTGACACATTTCTATCACTGAGGTTCCCATTGGCTGTAAAAAATAACTTCATATAATGGTTCAGTGCTCTTAGGATTTTGCATCATGATTAAATTATCAAGCTCTTAGTTTGAGTCTTTGTTGTTACAGATGTATAAAGAGTTAATTACTCAATCTGGGTCTCGCTGCCTTAATATATAAAACAGAGATAACCATAAAACACCCTACAAATTTGGGAACAGATTGAAAGATGTAATGTACTTAAAGTACTTAGTTTCCAGCACCTACTTCCAGCCCAGGACATAGAAGGTTTTATCAACACTGTTGTATTTTTTAAAGGTTTATGCAGCATCTATCATACCTGCTGGTGCATAGCATTCAGTGAACAGATGCTCCCTTCACTTCCAGATAAACCCTCCTTGAATATTTAAGATCATTGCCTTTTCATCATTAACCTTCCTTTAGTCTCTTTGGCTTAGTTCTGCTCAGAGATTGTTCATTGAGCACTTGATGAAGCATTCAGTAAGTGATAGACATTTCTCTACATACTTTATAGTATTAACACAATATTTCTACAACCCTGTGAATTAGATTATCTTTTCACTTGTGAGAATAAGATGGGGAGACTGAGGCACAGCAAGGAAAAGGGACATGCTCCTAAGCATGATCCAGCAGGTGGCACGTGCCAGGTTTGGATGCAGATATAGGCTGCCTGGCAGGGAATCTGCATACTCACCAAACCTCACTGCCAGCCTCTGTCCTGCCCTTCTCTGATGTGCCCTTCCTGAGGGTTTTGTGGGCCCCTTCACCATCCCCCAGCCGTTTAAGTGGATTTCCTCATTCATACTGATAATTTCCACCTCCCTCCCTCCCAGCACTTCCTAGCCCATCACATGGCCTCTTCCAGGAATTAGGTGGGCCAGAATCTCAGACACCTGTCAAGGCTTCTCGCAGTTTTCTCCCCATTTTGTGTTTAGTTTTTCCTTTTAGTGAGCACTCAAATTTCTCCTGTCTTGTGTCCTACACTTGCAAGCAAAGTGGATCTGGGGGCATGTCCTCACTTCTTGCATTTATGACTCTATCTATCCCACAAAACTGTAATTATAAGGGCAGGATCTCTAGCTTCCTGATGTATTTTTGTCTCATCTTTTACTGTCTGTATTAAGACAGTCCTAGGAATTCCTTGTGAATTGAAACAGTGGGATGGGGGGCATTTCTCTGATCACCTCCTCCATCCCCACCTGCAAGTCAATCTGGAAATAGACCCAGTGCTCTCATTTGGCACAAGTTAGTATAGAGTGACACCTGGTGGCTATTTCCTTACAGGGTTCACAAACACTACATCTCTGGAAATCCTGTTCCTTAAGGAAAAGGTGTGTTGACCTTCCAAGCACAGGTCAGAATTGAGCCACCCACCAAGATATCAGAAAGGATCAGCTGCGATCAGATAAGCAGAAACCACTGGACCCTCACTAGGTCATACAGTATGGAGCACTCTCCAGAGAAGGGAAGATCATGGGTACAGAGGACCTGGCCAGAGCCACGGTCCCAGTGAGCTCCAGGAGAGCAGTCTTTCTCTTGGCATCTTATCTGTGGCACTTTTTAACAATGGGAGTCAACTTGATCTGAGTTCTTTCTTGTCCTATACAAAAGTATATCATCCACAAATAATTACATAAAACTAACCCCAAAGATCCAGGCATTTGCAGCCCTGCTCAGCAGCTGCACCTTGTGCCCAGGATGCCTCTGAGGAAGGAAGGGTGGGGGTGGCACAAAGCCCCCATAGGGACAGCTGCCATAGCTTGAGGGTGTTCACATGGGATCATAAACCTGCCCGTCCTATAAGACATTAATGCCCTTCCCTCTTCTCACTGCCTGACCTTCCTACCTGCCCCACCTGCTGAAGCACTCTTGGGACAAGAGGAGCCCAAGGGCAGGTGGCTCAAGGGAAAGGCTGACCCCCATGTCTCTACTTCTTCACTGGTCTCAAGCCCAAATCAGACTCAAACCTGGGGAGGGGTAAAGCCAAAGGCTGAGAGAAATGTGGGAGCTCTGATGTCAGGCTGCATGAATGTGTTCCATTCCTTGAAAATGAGACTGTTACTGTCACTGAAAGTGACATGAGAAGCGATGGGACATACTTAAGTTACGGTCAGGGCTCAGAAAGGAGGGGTGACGATATTGCTTGGCAGTGATGGAGGGAAGAGTGAAGTCATTGTCTGTTGAAGGCGTCCCAGTCCAGCTCATTCAAGAAATCATGTTTACTGTTCTGTGTCACATAGAACGCCTGTTTTGAAAGATGAGTAAGCAAAGAAAGCAACCTGGCACAGAAACACTGAAAGAATGGAGGAGACGTGGAATGTAAGACATGGGGAGGAAAGTCACCCGCTGCAACCATTGTCACCTGTCAAAGAAATTACAGAAATGATGAACAACCTGAAACAGGAAATAAATTTACATGACACAAGGAAAAGAAAACTAAAAGAGGAACAGTGATATGACACAAACCCTACAAAAGGCACCAAGAAGAACTCGCACTCATGAAAAATAAACAGTCAGTGACGTGGAGGGTGGAGGGCAGGCTTCAAAAATCACACATAGTACCAAACTTAAAAAAAAAAAAAAACCCACAAAATACAGATCATTAGAGAAAATACAAAAATGCAGAAGGGAGGAGGTGATACTGGTCAACTATGGGAGAAAGGACTCTTCCTGAGGAACAGAAGAAAATAAAATAGGGTATTATAAAATGTCAAAATATACTCTACTGTCATGTATAACTAAAAAGAACAAATTTTTAAAAAATGCATTCAGATATAATGAAAGGTAAACACTCAAAAATAAAGGCAAGAGGCTATCTAAACTTCCAAAGAGTTTTCTAGTTTCCAGGAAAATATAGTAGTAAGTGCCCCAAACATTCTTATTCAGTTCTACACTTTAGCATTCAGAGCTTCTTACAAACAGAAGGTATAAAATAAAGGGTTACTCAGAGAGAAAGACAAAATATATTAGGCCTTGACGTCTCAGATGGTTTGGTTTGAGCAGATAACAGAACTATGCTTAGAGAACTGTATGGTTGTTAAACATTGCATTGGACAAATGGATAGTACACGTTTATTTGGTCCGCAGTTCTCTTCTAAATACTAAACTCATTCCAGGGCTCCGTCTGTATCTCCACATCATTATCCAATAACCTAATCAAAGCAAAATTTCCAAAATTAACATCCAGATCTTAGTGCTGAAAACTAGACCTTGCTTTATACATGTAAGTTATTAAAAATGTTTTTTCAGGGCTGGGGCTGGGGCTCAGCAGTAGCGCTCTTGCCTGGCATGTGTGAGGCACTGGGTTCGATTCTCAGCACCACAAATAAATAAATAAATAAAATAAAGGTCTATCAAAAACTTTATTAAAAAAAGTGCTTTTTCAGGTTATTCAGGCAAAAATTTAAAGTGGGTGAGTGGTGAGAGAAAGAGCAGGAAAACCCAGAGTATAGTTATGCTTGACACGCACCCACCCTCTCTCTCTCTTCCCAACACTGGACTATTTGCAAATCTCATTGGCTGTGCTGGGAAAGTAACACTTGGGAATCCCACTTGATTAATAACCAACTCCCTGCTATCACCCCTTTCACACCACTGCCATTTCTTAGCAAGACTGTTAAAGCAGTTTCTTAATTGTCCCTCTGCTTTGGTCCCTGCCCCTGGTTGTCTATTTTCAGGGGAATCTCTGTTTCATTATCTAACTCAGGATGTTTTCAAGTGGCCAGAAAAGTAGGCAAAAACTGGGGCCATCCTGCATAAGCCAGGGCTCATGGTCCACCATATGAAATGTCAACACAGAGGCCAGAGCAAGTGGGAGAAGAAGGAGGGAGGAGAAGCTTCATTGTGCCCTGAGTGGGTGGCAGGGGAAGTCACAGGCAGGATGACTAGGAATGAGGTGTCCAGTGGGATTGCTTAGGGGGAGTATAGAAGCCAGAGCTTCTCTACATGATCTTATTGGGGAATCAGTAACAAAAATGAGAAATTGCCAATTATTAATCAAGTCCTTGCCTTTTGGGGTTAGTGTTATGGAAGCTTCCGCCTGGCTGTCTGGCCTGTTGTAGAGACAGAAGTTTACTTCCTGCAAGACTGACTTATGGCTGCTGCCTCCCTGAGTATTATTATAGGAACCCAGGAGACCAGCTCCCTGGGCTGGACGCTGCATGTGTAGGTCACACTTCTGGCCTCATCCACTCTCTCAAGTACCTGACTAGAGCAGGTGCTAAGTAATATTTGTTCAGTGAACGAGTATCATTCTATTTCTATAAAATCCCAAAATTTATGCAACTAAACAAACATTGTTTTAAAATAGGAATGTATAAGATGGAAATATGGAGAGAAGGATGAAGCCTGCAAACTATTAAATTTAAATAAAATTAAGAAAGTTTGAAATAAAAATAAAGTTTGCTATTCAAGTGTTCAACATGCTATTTACATCATAAAAGGGTTTATAATGTGGATTTCTTTACAGTAATATAGTTTAAATATATAATATTTAAATATATAATTTAAATAGTTTAATACAGTTTCAATCTTTTTGCACTGAAAGATATTAACACTGATATCCATAAAATCAAATCTGAAGACTAATTTACCTTAAAAACAGGGTAAATACACTGCAGAAAGAAGATACTCTTTTCAAACCCAATTTAAAAAAAAAAAAACTGACAATATCATATAGCACCAAGAAAAACTTCATTAAGTAAAATTATAAAGTAGGAAACATGCTGACTTGATTTTCTAATCTCCACAATGAAATAATGAAAATAAAATTCAAAAGTGAAAACGGTCTCAGCAGTTTTACTAGCAACTCATCAAATGTAACAGAACAAACTGACAGAATGTGAACCTCTCTCCTAGTAGCTCTCATGTCACAAAGGAAACCAAAATCTTGAGAACAGACTTTGCTTCTAGCCATGTGGTAGACTACATTCTTTAATGAGACCTGGTAAATTACAACACGCATACTTTTTACTTCATTACTAAGTGCTCAAGAAAATAAAAACATATAAACAGCAAAGGTGAGCTGATGCAGAGCACTAAACAAATTAAAAGCCAGGCTGCCTGCCCCCCCCAGGCAGTACTGACAGGAGAGGGTAGTTGGGAGCCTGGGGTTTTTGTGAAAGACTGAGGCTGGACTTATTCTCCCACATCAAGCCAAGAACCTCCAGGGGCTATACCCTGGCAGCATCAAAAAGGGAACCTCAGGAAATCCTGGCTGCGAACTTCTCCATGTGCAGTTTCCCTTGAGAAATGTAACCCAGCCTGCTCTCACCTGGGCTGGGTGGGGGTGGAGTGGATAACAACTGCCTGGTCAGAGAAAGCTCAAGCCAAGAAAATCAAGCAGTGCCTCCCTGATAGTGCCCCCTGGGGTCAGCAGAAGGAATTGCAAGCACACTAGGGAGCCATGCACCCTTAACTCTGGTCCTCTTCTCTTCTTTGATTAAGTTCAACCTGAAATAAGCTCATGAAAAATAAGTCAAAACAAAACCAAAGAAACAAGAAATCATAAATAAGTCAGAAACTCTCAACCCCAGGTAGACTTCAAATACTGGAATTATCAGATAGAAAAGATTAACTGTTAAACACCAAAGTTTCAAAACCAAGAGAAGAAATCAAAACGAGAAGGAAACTCCAAATGTAAGAGGAGGGTTCTCTGAATAGAGTGGAAGGGTAGGGGTCAGAGGCATCTTGAAACAATGGGTATTGTTCCTTGTCTTAGGGTGAAGGTAGGGTTACAGGTGTTTGGTCATCATCATGGCACATATTAAATACTACAAAAAAGTTTTTCTTTTATTTATTTATTTTTTACATGAGCTCTATTATTATTATTATTATTATTATTATTATTATTATTATTATTGCATTACAATTCTTAATACACCTTTATACCACAATTTATCATATCTCTGTATACAAGATATGTTGACACCAAATTCACATCTTCATACATATATTTTGTACAATGATGAGGGTCTCTTCCACCATCCATGCAATTCCCCTTCGCCCTCCTTTTCCCTCCCAACCCTCTTCCCTATCTAGATGTAATCTTCTTCCCATGCTCTTCCTCCCTACCCCGTTTTGAGTCACCCCCCTTATATCAGAGAAGACATTTGACATTTGTTTTTTGGGGGGGATTTGCTAACTTCACTTGGCATAATCTGCTTGAATGCCATCCATTTCCCTGAAAATGTCATGATCTTTTTTTTTTATTTTTTAGTGCTGAGTAATATTCCATTATGTATAAATGCCACATTTTTTTATCCATTCATCCACTGAAGGGCATCTAGGTTGGCTCCACAGTTTAGCTATTGTGAATTGTGCTGCTATAAACATTGATGTGGCTATATCCCTGTATTATGCTGTTTTTAGGTCTTTTGGGTGTAGTCTGAGAAGAGGAATAGCTGGGTCAAATGGTGGTTCCATTCCAAGCTTTCCAAGGAATCTCCATACTGCTTTCCAAATTGGCTGCACCAATTTGCAGTCCCACCAGCAATGTAGGAGTGTACACTTTTTCCCCACATCCTCATCAGCACTTGTTGTTTGTCTTCATAATGGCTGCCATTCTTACTGGAGTGAGATGGTATCTTAGAGTAGTTTTAATTTGCATTTCTCTGATTGCTAGAGATGATGAGCATTTTTTCGTATATTTGTTGATTGATTGTATATCCTCTTCTGAGAAGTGTCTGTTCAGGTCCTTGGCCCATTTATTGATTGGATTATTTGGGTTTTTTTGGTGCTTATCTTGTTGAGCTCTTTATATACCCTAGAGATTAGCACTCTATCTGTCGTGTGAGGGGTAAAAATTTGTTCCCAGGATGTAGGCTCTCTCTTTATCTCACAGATTATTTCTCTTGCTGAGAAAAAAAAAAAAAACTTTTTAAAGTTTTTTTTTCAAATATTATATGAAAAAATATTTTTAAGTTCTTTAAGAACCTTTGTGAATATATACATTTACTTGTTTCCTCCTAAAACTTTAGCAAATTATTTCTAAATATTTTTAAAGGTGTGAATTAATGCACTCAAAGAGTCTAGGTGAAGTAACATGAGACAAAATTGATGGAGCAGGGAGGATGCAGCTAGGAGCATTTGAGTATCGCCCCCTGCATGGTGTCTACAGTGCAGCACTTTGAGGTAGGAAGGCCTGTCCTCCATCTACCCAGCCCCAGAAGTGCACCAACAGCATGCTGGGCTTCCACTGTCTCACAGTCTGTCCTCCTGAGAAACACTCCTTTTCAAGGACCAACTCCCTGTTTCTCCTTTAGTTCCTTCCCAGCTACCGAAGAAACTCTCAACAACAATAATGATGTTCTGAATCAGGTTAAAGGTAGCAAGAAGGAGTGTTCAGACTAGATTCCAAGATTCTTCATAGATAAGTTCAGCCCCGAGTGGATACAGATGCTTTTTGAGCAGCAGCAACAGCACTCCACAGCTACCAGCAGCGAACAGGATGTGAGTCCAGGGTGAGGAGCCCGTCTCTGCTTCCTACCCACTGAGCTAACTTTACTGTTTCAATCTGGAGTAGATTGTTCCACCCTCATCCCAACATGGCAATAGACTCAAGCACATGGGACAATCAAATTGCCTCCTTTATGGGCTGGGCTGGGCTGGTAAAATCAGGAAAGAGGTGTGAGCTCACAGAAGTATTTTATATTACCCCATGTTATAATATAGATTTGGATGTAAAGGGATTCTGCAACTTCAGATACTTCAGTGCCAATCAACTATCAGAACAAAACACTGAAAATTCTAAGCACATTTGAGAATTAGGAGGAACCTCAGAGGTGATGTGGTTTAATAGTCTCTGTGAATACATGAGGACACTGACACCCAGGCACAAGACGAAACATTCCCCAGTTGTACAAATGACAGATCAAGATTGAAACTCCTAAATCTACTCATTTCCTAAATCTATTCATTTCAATTCTTTAACTCTCTGCAGCAGAAATTAAGAAATATCAGGTTCTGAAATCTAACATTTGAATCAAAATCTAACTTCTGTGATTTGGCAGAAGTTAGAAAAAATATTGGATGTCTCAGATTCCTCAAATTAAAATGACAGAAAATTTCATCCTTGATTCATGGATTGATTTGATGTTTAAATGAGAAAGCATGTAAAAGTGCTTACATAGTGATGATACATAGAACATACCAGTTACTGTTTTCTTTTGCTACCAATGTTTTGATATTACTTTTTGATATTATTATTTTAATTACTATATTAGAACCTCCTACAGAGATGGTTGAATCCTCTTACTCACCCCTACCTCTTCTTAAAAATCCCAATGAAGTAGCCTAGGTGTAGATGCAAATGTTCTTGATAGATCTCAGTAATTCAAGCTTTTCTTTTAACTGCCCTAGACTTATCGCTTTTCATGATGCCCTTCCCATTTCCTGCTTGAATCCTCTTTATGTTTTAAGACTAAAGTCAGTTTATAGCTTTTTAAATATCTTCCCTGAGCACTTTTCCTTCTGGGATTTTTCCTCCCTTCACATCTCCAATTAATAGTTTCATGCTGAATCATTATGCCATGCATGATTACATAACTGGTCTCATACCACAACTGGATTACAGATTATCACCATAATTCATCCTTTAAACTCTCTCTCCCCTCCCTTCCTAGAGACATGAGCATGCATACACACACACACACACACACACACACACACACGTATGCACCCATCCCTAGAAAACCTCTGCATTTTAATGAGGATTTCAAATCACCCCTGTGCATACATTCAGATTCAGTATACTAACTTGCTGCCAAATCTTTGTTCATTTCTTATCTCTACCCTGCATCTCCAAGTTTTGGTCTCCATTGTAGCATGTGAGTTGAGCATAAACAGTGATTTTCTAACACCAAAATCAGCAGAAGACAGGAAATTATCAAAAGCAGAGCCAAAATCAATGAAATTGAGAATAATCTAAAAAAAAAAGTACCAAGGATCAATAAAACAAAGATTGGTTTTTTTAAAGGATAAAAAAAATTGATAGACCTTTAGCCAAACTAATTATAAGAAAGAGAAGACCCCAAATTAACAAAATTAGAAATGAAAAAGGCAATATCACCACAGACACTACTGAAATCCAGAGGATCATCAGAAACTATTTTAACAATTTATACTCCAATAAGCTAGGAATCCTTGAAGATACTGACAAACTCCTAGAGACTTATGACCTATCCAAGTTGAACCATGAAGATATGAAAAACTTAAGAAGATCAATATCAAAGTAATGAAATTGAAACAGCTATTAAAAGCCTTCCAAAACAGGAGAAGTCCAGGTTCCAACAGATTGTCAGCCTTGTTCTAACAGACTTTTAAGGAAGAACTAATACCCATCCTTCTCAAATGATTCCATGACATAGAAAAGGAGGGATCACTACCAAGTTGATTCTATGAAACTACTATCGCCCTGGCACCAAACCCAGACAAAGACACATCAAGAAAAGAATACTACAGGCCAATATGCTTAAGGAACATAGAAGCAAAAATATTAATATTGGCAAAACACACACAAAAACACATTAAAATACAGTGTACCATGATCAAATGAGTTTTATTCCAGGGATATAAAGTTGATTTGAAGTACAGAAATCAGTAAACATAATTCATAACATAAATAGAGTTAAGGACAAGAATCACATAATTAGTTCAATAGTTGCAGAAAAAAAAAAGCATTTGACAAAGCCCAACACCCAGTCATGTTTGAAAAACTAGAAGAACTAGAGATAGAACAGAATTACCTCAACATTGTAAAGGCTACATATGATAAACTCTTAATCAATATACTGAAAGGAAAAAAAACTAAAAGAATTTCCTCTAAAGATAGAAACAAGATAAGAATCTCCACTCTCACCACTCCTGTTCAAAGTAGTCCTTGAAACTCTAGCCAGAGAAATGAGGCAAGAGAAGAAAATTAGGGATACAAATAAAAGAAGAGTCAAATTATCTGTTTGTTGATGGCATGATCCTATATTTAAAAGACACCCCCCCCCAAAAAATAACTCTACTAGGTGACTTCTAGAGTTGATAAACAAATGTAGGAAAGCAGCAGGATACAAGATTAACATTCATCAATCAATAACCTTCTTATTCTCCAATAGTGAATGTGCTAAAAGAGAAATAGGAAAACTATCCCATTCACAATAACCTTAACAAAGTACTTGGGGATTAATCTAACGAAGGAGGTGAAGGACATCTCCAATAAAAACTATTGAAAACAGAAGAAAGAAACTGAAGACCTCAGAAGACCTCCCATGTTCTTAGATAGGCAGAATTAATAATGTTTAGATGGCCATACTCCCAAAGGTGTCATACAGATTCAATGCAATCCCAATCAAAATACCAATGGCATTCTTCACAAAATGAAAAAAAAAAAAAGCGGTTCTGAAATTTTCTGGAAATATTAAAGACCTGAATAGCCAAAAAAGTCCTGAACAAAAAGAACAATGCAGGAGCCATCACAATACAGGATCTCAACTTATACTACAGAGCTATAGTAATAAAACAGCGTGATATTGGCATCCAAGCAGACATGAAGATCAAAGCAAAGAAGACACAGAGACAAGCCTACATAAATAGTTATTTGATTATAGACAAAGAGACCAAAAACATATGTTGGAGAAAAGATATCTTTTTTTTTTTTTTTTAACAAATGGGGCTAGGAAAATTGTATATCCACTTGCAGAAAAATGAAACTTGACACCTAATCTCTCATCCTGCACAGAAGTCAACTCAAAATGGATGGAATTAGACCAGAAACTCTGCAACTGCTAAAAGAAAATATAGATACAACACTCCAACGTGTTGGCACAAGAACCAACTTTCTTAACAACATTCTTAAAGCATGAGAGACTAAAAACTAACTAACTAACTAAATAAATAAATAAATAAAAGAAATGGCATGGCATCAAATTTAAAAGCTTCTGCAGAGCAAAGGAAACAACTGAGAGTGTGAAGAGAGCCTACAGAATGAGGGAAGATCTTTGCCACCAGATCCTCAGACAGGGCATTGATATCCAGAACATATAAAGAACTCAAAAAACTTAACTCTGGCCAGACAGATTACGTGCTTCTAATTCCAGAGGCTGAGGAAGGAAGATCTCAAGTTTGAAGTCAGCCTCAGCAACTTAGCAAAGCCTTAGGTTACTTAGTGAGATCTTATCTCAAAATAAAAAATAAAAAGGGCTAGGGATGTGGCTCAGTGGTTAAGCACCCCAGGTTCAATCCCCAGTGTGAAAAACAACAACAACAACAACAAAAAACACTTTAACACCAAAATCATCATCATCATCATCATCATCATCATCATCATCATCCAGCTAATAAATGGGCAGAAGAACTAAAGAGACACTTCTCAAAAGAAGAAATACAGGGAACTAGTGTTGTGGCTCAGTGGTAGAGCAGTTGCCTAGCATGTGGAGCACTCGGTTTGATTCTTAGTACTGCACATGAATAAATAAAATGAAGGACCCATCAACAACTCACAAATATTTTTTCTAAAGGAAAGAAATACAAATGACCAACAAATACATGAAAAAATGCTCATCTCCACCAATTAGGGAAATGAAAATCAAAGCTATATTGAGAATTAATTTAACTCCTTTCAGAATGACAATTTTCAAGAACACAAAAAATAATACATTGGGCTGGGGGTATAGCTCAGTTGGTAGAGTGCTTGCCTTGCATGTACAAGGCCCTGGGTTCAATCCCTAGCACACACACACAAAAAAAATTAAAACACGTTCATGAGGATATGGAAAAAGCATACACTCATACATTGTTGGTAGGATGACAAAGTAGCATAAACACTTTGGAAAATAGTATATAGATTCCTCAAAAAATTAGGAATGGAACCACCACATGACCCAACTATCCCATTTCTTGGTATATATCTAAACGTTTTAAAATCAGCATACTATACAGCAGCCCTATCAGTGTTTATAGCAGCAGAATTCACAATAGCCAAGCTATGGAACCAACCTAGGTGCCCTTCAACAGATGAATGGGTCAAGAAAATGTGGTATGTATACACAATGGTGTTCTAATCAGTCACAAAGAAGAATGAGATTATGGCATTTGCTGGTAAATGGATGGAACTGGAGACTATCATGTTAAGTGAAATAAGCCAGACCCAGAAATTAAAAGCTCAAATGTTTTTATGTGATTCTGCAATCTGTATACGTGGTAAAAATGGGAGTTCATAACCCACTTGAATCAAATGTATGAAATATGATATGTCAAGAGCATTGTAATGTTTTGAACAACCAATTAAAAAAGCAAGATTACATTAAAAATCAGAAAAAAAAATAAGGGAAATGGAGCTGGGGCTGTAGCTCAGTGGTAGATCACTTGCCTCGCATGTGTGAGACACTGGGTTGGATCCTCAGCAACACATAAAAATAAATTAATAAACAAAGATATTGTGTCCATCTACAACTAATATATATATATAAGGTAAACAAGAAAAAAAAGAGAATTCTATCAAAATAAACATCCGTGGAGTAGAGGAAAGGGATTGAGGGGGAAGGAAGATGGTAGGATTGGGGAAGAACAGTGGAATAAATATAACCTAACTTTCCTGTGTACATATATGAATATACCACAGGGAATTTCATCACTAGGAAGACCTACAAGACACTAGTTTAAATTAAATAAACCTAAGTAAATAGCAGAAAGATCAATATAGCAGAGGGAAGGGATATGGGGAGGGAGGAAAAAGGGGGAAGGCAAAATTCTAGGGAAATCAGAGCAAATTATATTCCATGCTTTTATACTTAGGTCAAAATTAATCCTAATATTATATATAACTAAAAATAACAAAGGTAATAGTTTCCTTAGCCTAATAGAAAATATTTTAATTTATCTTAGACCAGGCCATCTGTACAATGTCAATTAAATCTCTGATCTTAAAACCAATAATGAGGGATCCTATGCATGAGGAGGCAGTGGAGGCCTGGAATCACCTGGAGGGAGCTCAGCTCTGGGTGTGACTGATTAAAGAACTCATACAAATGATATGGAGGCACAGGGCTCCTGGGATTGGGTTTCCACCCCTAGTGCCCTGTGAGTCCAGCTAAAGCATCTGCATTTCAATATTTTTACTTCTGAGAGTTCTTCTGATCCAGAGTATATAATACTAATGCTCCCTGGGGGGCTGCCCTGGATCCTGGCCAACTCTCTGAGTACATTTCCCCAGGTGGAGGAGAGAGTACATCCTGGAAGTCCAAGGGCAGAGCAGTGGTGTCAGCTTCAGGACAGGCCTCAGGCAGAGCAGAGGCTGGAGGAGTGGGTGCACATGTAAGAGGGCAGCAGGAGATGTCACAGGGCAAGAGAGGAAGCAGGAGCTCTTATTGTTAATAAACTATGCTTATTAAGGCTGCTAATCATCTTTTTCCCACAGTACGAGAGCTAACTTTCTTTAGGCATTTGTGATTTCCCCTGCACTATTCCAAGTCAAATTTAGAGTGATCGCCAATGAAAGAGGCAGAAAGAACAAAATCTCTGGCCATGGGAGCCAACTCACCAGCCTGCCTTCCAGGTGTGAAGTGTCTCTTCAGGGTGTCAAGGCAGAGATGGGGGTGAGCTGGGCTTACTGTGGCTCAGAAATGGCAAGGCCAACAGATCAGAAGACAGTGGCCACTGAACAGACGGATGGTCACAGACTCCAAGAGCAGGGAGCACAGGACATCACAGGGGGCCACCTGGGGAGCATCAGGGTTGGTCAGGACACAGAGGGAGAGAGGGGAAAGTGAGGCCAAGGGCCTTGATTGTGGTTTTCACAGGAGGAGAATGGGTGGGGCAGGGTGAGCAGGGGAATGGTCACTTTGAAGAGTTTCCATGTGCACTGGGGCCCAGGTCCTGTCCTCATTGCCTCACACCAGGCCCTGGGTGGTCAGGGAAGGAGGATTGTGACCTAGAAAAGACAAGAACATGTTTTCTCTTTCTTGAGAACATGTTTTCTCTTTCTTCCCCTAGACAGCATCTGCAGCAGGACAGGAAAAACTAGTGGGAACCTCTATAGGGCAAAGGAGAGGCCTTGATATATTCTTAGTGGCAGCTCACCACCCATTAGCTATGGCAGAGTGGGTGCTATAGAGGAGTCAGTTATGAGGATGAGCATCAAGAATTTAATGCCATCAGAAGTTCCAAGTTTTCCACAAAATTCAATATGCTCTTACCATATAATACAACAATCACACTCCTTGGTATTTACTTAAATGGAGTAAAACTTATGCTCACACACAAAGCTGTACATGGATGCTTGTAGCATCTTTATTCATAAATGAAAAAAAAATCAACTTGGGAGCAATCCAGATGTTCTTCAGTGAGTGGAAAAATAAACTATGATATACCCATATGATGAAATATCATTCTGTGATAAAACGAAATGAACTGATTATGCATTAAGACATGGAGAGGTGACATCAGCAGTCTCTACAAGTCCCTAGAATACTCCCCTAAAAATGCAAACAAACAGAAAACAACTGCCATTCCACTGGAATGTTTGAGGCAGAGCACCAGAGTGTTGTGGGGATCTGGCAGAGATGTTACCAAGCACCTCAATGGTCTTCTGAAGAAGGGAACTAAGTGCACAGCACCTAATCCTGCCTGCTCATGTCAGATCAACCCTAAACCAAAAGGGAATTGGCATGGCAGAGAAAGAGGAATCAGGTGATCCCTAGCAGTCACCAATAATGCCATCTATACCTAAATCATTTAGAGCAGCCTGCAGCCTTCATGTCCCTAAGTGTAGTTCAGCTTCCCAACACAAATAATTGATAAATGTGTAAGGGAAATGCTAATTACCCTGATTTGATCATTACACATTATGCACCTATCAAACCATCACCCTAAACCTATAAATATGTATAATTACTATTAGTCAACTTAAAAGGCATAGAGGAAATTTAAATACATATTTCTCAATAAAAGAACCTAATCTGGAAAGGCTACAGGCTGTATGATTCCAATACATGATATTCTGGAAAAGGTAAAACCATGGAGACATTAAGTAGGTCATTCACCAGCTGTGATGGCACATACCTATAATCCCAGCAGCTCAGAAGGCTAAGGCAGGAGGACTACAAGTTCAAAGCCATCCCCAGCAGTTAAACAAGGCCCTAAGCAACTCAGCAAAACCCTGGATCTAAATAAAATATTTTAAATGGGGCTAGGGATGTAGTTCAGTAGATAAGCACCCATGGGTGCTACATCAATCTCTGGTACCAAAAAAAATATAAAATTAATTTTTAAAAAGTCAGTAGTTGCCAAGGGTTAGGGGAGAAGAAAGTCTGAATAGGTGAAGTACAAAAGATTCTTATAGGAGTGAAACTACGTGATATGATATTATGATAATGGATGCACATCATTTTACATTGACCAAAACTAATAGAATGTACCCCACCATGAGCTCACCGGAACATAACTGGATTCTGAGTGACAATGATGTGTCCACACAGGTTCACTAAGTATGACAAAGGTACCACTGTGATGGAGGAGGTTGATAGTGGAAGACTGTGCATAGAGGAGTGGAGAGAGAGAGAGAGAGAGAGAGAGAGAGAGAGAGAGAGAGAGAGAGAGAGAGACTATGAGAATTCTATGTGTTACTCAATTTTAGAATGAACCTAAAACTACTCTAAAAATCAAGTCTATTAAAAAATGCTCCAAGACATTCATTCTAATATCTATTCTCCATCCAGTGCCATCCACCCACTCAGGCCCAATAGACCTGCCACTTCTAGGCCTCTCTCAATCACATGTTTTATCCATTCATAAATCCCTTGGACCCTGCCTTCAGAATGTATTCTGAATCTGACTTCTTCTCACCACTTTCCCAACCACCACCCTAGCCTATCACCAGCTTTCTAATGGATTTCTGCATGAGCCCCCAATCTGACCCCCCTTGCTTCTGCTCTCCCCCTTTATTCAGTTAGAGTAAATCTTAATATAGCAAGAATAAGATCATATCTCTCTCCATAATAACCTTCCTGCATGGGCTTCAAACTGAGTTTAAAATAAAGTCCAAAGTCTTTACCATGTGGTCTGTAAATCCCAAGTAATTTCTGCCTCCCTCTCTCAACCCATTCTGGTAGCCTTCTCCAGGATCACTGACCCTCTTCATTCTGCCTATGCACATGTTCAGATGACTAAATCATTTTCAGGATTCAGGTCTAGACAATTTTAGCTTCCACAGAGGTATCCCCATGCCACTCCAGCTAAGGAGCTCTCACCACTGACTCTCCATCTCATCACTCTGTTCATTGTCTTTACAGATCCATCTGATATGGTATTTTGTAGGTCTATCATCTAATCCTCACTCTAGAATGTCAAATCCATGGCCTCAATGAACAGACTCATTCTAAGAGGGTGCTACAATTCCCACCTTTTGGTATTCACACTCTTGCATGATTCCCTTGCATTGAATGGAGGTTAGGCCAATGAGCTGGAGGAGAATAGAAGTGAAGGGATGTCCTTTCTTCTTCATAGAATAAGAATACAACATATCTCTTGCTGGATCTCTTTATGGCCTTGAAGAAGCAAGCTCTCATGCTATAAGATGGTGTATGGAGAATGCCATATGGCAAAAAATGGAGGCTGGCCTCAGGCCCACAGCCAGAAAGAAACTGAGGCCTGAGGCCTGGCAGCCTACAAGGAACTGAATGTGATTAACAGTAACCTGAGCCTGGAAGCAGATTCTTCCCAAGTGGAGTTTTCAAGTGAGCTGACCTTGAACAGTAAAGAGTATGTTCAGGATAGAGAGGAAATTTAGGGTTCCAAGGGAATGCATGTTAGGGGGAATTAATTCTCCTCTTGGGGGTTCTGAGAGTTTTCTGGTATTTTCTGAAAGAAATCATAATTAAACTGAGTTGAAAGATGATTTAGGTGGCAGACTGGTCATTTGACAAAGTATACAAGGTTGGCTGGATGTTTCTCTGTATATTATAGCAAGGTTTTTAAAAATGTTTGTATGGCGCTTCAATCAGTATTTCCCTTTTTCAATATAATTCTTCCTTTTAGTGCTAATTTCACATTGGGTTAGAAAAGCCACAAGATCAATCTGGGACAGCTTGGGCCAGAAAGCAACAAAGAACTCACATGCGTGAGAGAATAGGAGTTACTCAAAGGGCTCCCATGGACCAGATGTGGGACAGTATGAGATTCAATAAAAGAATAACAGAGGAAACGGATTAAAGCACTTTCAATAAAAAGTTTTAAAACTCCTAGATCCATGGTACCTAAGTAGGTGGACAAAAAGAAAGTTCTTTGAAAAAGACTACCAGATAGTCATGGCAAACAAAAAAAGAAGAAGAGGAGGAGGAGGAGAACAATTGCCTTTTTCCCACCTCTGTGGTAAATAGAAGATCCAACTAAATGTACATATGTATGTATGTAGAGAATTGTGTCTAAATATATCTGAGGACAAAGTGTTCACAGGCTCAAAATATCACCCCACAAGTAGCTCAAAAAGTGTAGTTGAAAAATATACATTTATGATTTAGAGGACTGGCAAACACCTACCTGACCAAGTGATTCAACTAAGGTTACTTAAATCTTAGCATGCCTCCTTGTTCAACACAGTAAGAAGCACACCACATTATCTCACAGTGTTCTAGCCAAAAATAGCTGACCTAAGTCTAATTATGATTTTTAAAAATCAGATAAATCCAGGATACAGTGCCTCTCACAAGACAAATCGCTGACTCCTAAAGAAGTCAGCATCATAAAACACAAAGCATTTGATTTTAGGGATATGATTATATATTATAAGAAACCAAGGCTACATAATAATTAACTTGTCTGGATCCTGGATTATAAAATAATAATATAGGCAAATTAATATTAAGCCAGAGGGAAGTCCTCTCCAGTGGGACTTCTTAAGAATCCAGCCAGAAAGGACTTCTAGAAGGGCCAGTACTAGCCAAAGTAGCTGAAACCCCCCTCTCACTCCCCCTCACATGAACAAGGGAAACAGACTGATGGGGACCTGTGTCCAGAACTGCACCTCACCCTTCTCAGCCTCTGCAAACCAGGCAAGGGGAGAAAGCTCTGCACAGTGTCCTATTACCTGACTCAAGACACAGTAACAAAGCAATTTTTGCCCCCAAAAGAGGAAAGTGAATTCAGCAGGCTTCAACCACTGACACTGTGAGAAGCCTTGGGCCAATCCCTAGGATTATAGGACCATGCCAAAGGGAAGCTTCTTGAACATCCAGGGACACAGAGACCTGGTGGGAGATTACCAGAGTCTACACAGCAAGAAAAGGCTGATCCCAGTCTTAACAGGCACACACCCTGATCAGTGATGATCACTAGAGAGTGAGAGGACATTGTTTGAATAATTGTGGGACCTTGACTTAGTAAACAGAGGAAATCAATGCCCACCATTCACAACTTGGGGCAGTGGAAACTAGAGTCCAGGAAAACTACATGAGACACTCACTACAGTACCTGAGAGCAACAATGGCCAAGGGAATACTTTTACACCACAGAACAACTGTGGAAAACCCAAACAGAATTCCTACACTCACAGCCACCAGGGTCTTCACTACCATGAAAAGGATCCTGTAGCGGGGACCAGGTATATCATGGTGACCCACAGCAATGGCAGGGACACTCCAGATCCTGCATCCTGAACTACTGTACACAATAGAAACAGCCAACCCACAAAACTGCACCCTCTTGAGCAGTCAGCTGCAAGCTCCTGAGCTGACAAACCAGAACTGCTGGTAGGAGGATTATAGCAACTAGGAGTTTGCTTCTGTGCCCCTGCGACTCAGAAGAGATCCAAAGCCAAAGGCTGAGGGACAACTGCTAAATGTCCAAACCCCAATGAAAACCAAACCAACAATCAAGAAGGGGGTTCTTCACCTAGGTATGGTTGAATGCAAACAACTCCAATGTAACTTTAATCATCTAAATAATTCTTTAACTAGAATCATAATTGTTAACCCAATATCCAGCATTTTATCTTTAACCTATTTGAATGTATTTCATCTAATGGCTTAAAGTATTCATTGAAATCAATATTCCTCACTTTGTTTTCTTAGCTCAAGCTTGTACTTTCTCCTCTTATTCTCTATTGATCCTCTTGCATTGTCTACTAATACTGCAAATGCCCACCATTCATCTATTTCTTCTATTATGGTATAAATTATTATTTTATATCTTTTTTCTCTCTGTGTCTCTCAGTGTTTTTCCCTTCCCTTTTTGCCCCATCTTTCTTCCTCCCCACTTTTAGCCCTCACTTAAGGTTTACTAAATTTAGCAATTAATTTTTTGACCTATTCCAGAACCTTATTGTAGGTTTTTACCTGAATTTGAAGAACTGTAGAGAACAACTGCAACAAGTTTTTGTCATTTAGAAGGTTGAATAGAACAACACTTGGTTTTAAAATGATTATAGCAAATAGGGCTCAGTGGCATGTCTCAAAGTGGTGCTGATATTGGGATCAGAAGTGTTCATTCATTGACTTAAAGAATACCTATCTGGATATTCACCCAACCCAGGGCTCTTAAAGGAAAGAAGCTTCCAAAGTAGATCTTCACTTAAAAGAATGCAGAACTATACTGATATATGGGTAGACATATAAACAATATAAAAAAAAAAAAAAAAAACAACGGAACAAACCATCCCAAACAGCCCATAATTCTTCAATAACAAGGTTCATTGACACTACAATGAAGGAAGTATTAGCGAAGAAATTTAGAAAGTCCATACTTAAAACTTTCTATGAGCTAAAAGATGTAAGGTGTGAAATCAGAAAATATAAAGAAAGAGAGATTCTGAAAAAAGAACCAAGTGGAAATTCTCCAAATGAAAGATTCAAGAAACCAAATTAAAAATGCAGTGGAAAGTGTGAGCAGTAGATTAGAATACTTTGAAGACAGATGTTCAGGCCTTGAAGAAAAAGCAAATAATCTTAAAAATAAAGTTCACCATAAAAAAATATGTTAAGAGACCATGAACAGAATATTAAAAAATCTGTGATAACATTAAAAGGCAACATTTAAGATTCTCTGAGATGGATGAGGCTCTAAAATACTAGTTAAAGGCATGCACAATCTTTTCAATAAAATAATATCAGAAAAATTTCCAGTTAATAATAAGGACCTAACAGACACCTATAGAATATTTCATCTGTCAATGACTGAATTCTCTTTTTTCTCAGAAGCACATAAAAACATTTTTAAAAATAGACTATGTTTTAGGTCATAAAGCAAATCTTAGCAAATACAAAAACAGAGATAACACCTTTAAATCTATTAGATCATAATGAAATAAAATTAGAATCAATGATAAGATTAAAAAATCAGAAATAACTATAACACCTGAAGATTAAATAATATCTTTTAAATTATGAATAGATAGCAGAAGAAATGAGAAGAGAAATAAAAAATACTCATAAATAAGTGAGAATAGTAATACAACATATATAAATTTCTGGGACAGTGTGAAAGTAGTTCCTAAAGGAAAGTTCAAAGAATTGAGATCCTACATTAAAGGATACAAATATGCCCAATAATGCAACATTACATCCCAAGGCCCTAGAAAAAGAACAGACCAACACCCAAATCAGTAGAAGATAGGAAATAGAGGTGAAATCAATAAAAACTGAAATTAAAAATACAAAAAATGAACAGAATTATTTTTGAAAGAATAAACAAAATTAATAAACCCTTATCCAAAATAACCAAAATACGGGGGGAAATCAAAATTATCTAAATTCAAGATGAAAAAATAAATATCACCACAGACACCATTGCAGTTCAGAGGATCATCAGAAACTGAAAAAGTTTGCTCCAATAACCTAGAAGATCATGGACAAATTCCTAGAGACATAGAACCTACCCAAATTGAAACCTGAGGATATAGAAAACTTACCCAGATCAATTTTGACTAATAAAATTGAAGCAGCCATCAAAAGCCTTCTAACAAACAAAATACCATCACCAAGCAGATTCTTAGCTGAGTTCTACCAGAACTTTAAGGAAGAGCTAATACCAATCATCCTCAAATTATTCCATGAAACAGAAAAAGAGGGAACATTTCTAAACTCATCTTAGGAAGCCAGAACCATCCTGATACCAAAACCAGAAAAAGAAACAGCAAAGAAAGAAAACTTCAGACCAATATCCTTGATAAATATAGATGCAAAAATTCTTAATAGTGTGATAAACCATATACACAAACACATTAAAAAGATCCTAATCAAGTGTGTTTTATTCCAGGGATATGCAGTTGTTTCAACATATGGAAATCAATAAATGTAAATTACCACATAAATAGAGTTAAGAACAAGAATCACATAATTATCTCAATAGATGCAGGGAAAGCATTTGACAAAGTTCAGCACCCATTCATGTTTAAAGCACCAGAAAACTAGGGAAGAAGGATCTTACCTCAACATTGTAAAGGCTGTATATGACAAACCCAAGGCCAACTTTATTCTGATTGGAGAAAAAATGAAGACATTTCCTCTAAAATCATGAACAAGACAAGAACACCCACTCTCACCATTCCTATTCAACATAGTTCTTTAAACTATGGCTAAAACAATCAGGCAAGAAAAAGAAATTAAAGGAATATGAATAGGAAAAGATGGCTCAAATTATTACTGTTTGCTGATAATAATGATCCTATACTTAGAAGCCCCCCAAAAAAAAACTCAATCAGAAAGCTTCTAGAGGTCATAAATGAATTCAACAAAGTAGCAGATTACAAAATCAATACCCATAAATCATTCATATTCCTATATTCCAATGATGAATCTGCTGAAAAGGAAATTAGTGAAAATATCCCATTTACAATAGCCTCAAAAAATAAAATAAAATACTTGGGAATCAATCTAAAAAAAGGTGAAGGACCTCTACCATGACAACTATAGAACGTTAAAGAAAGAAATTGAAGAAGACCTTAGAAGATGGAAAGATCTGCCTTGTTCTTGGGTAGGCAGTATGAGTATTGTCAAAATGGCCTTACTACCAAAAGTGCTACACAGATTCAATGTGATTCCCATCAAAATTCCAATGGTGTTCTTTACAGAACTGAGAAAAGCAGTTATTAAATTCATTTGGAAAAATGAGAGACCGAGAATAGTCAAAGCATTCAGTAAGGAAAGTGAAGGAGGGGTCATCATAATGCTGGACCTCAAATTATACTCCAGAACTTTAGTAACAAAAACAGCACTGTCCCTCTCCAGGCTGAGGCCTAAGTCAAGGCGAGCCGGCTAAACGCTCTAAGAAGGTCATAATGGTTGGTAAATATGGGATCCGCTACTGTGCCTCCCTCAGAAAAAACAGTGAAGAAAACTGAAGTCAACTAGCACACCAAATACACTTGTTCCTTCTGTGAGAAAACCAAGATGAAGAGGTGGGCTGTGGCGATCTGGCACTGTGGTTCCTGCCTGAAAACGGTGGCTGGTGGTGCCTGGACCTACCACACCACTTCTGCCATCACAGTCGAGTCTGCAATCTGAAGGCTGAAGGAATCCAAAGACCAGTAGAAGTTCTACCATTTGAGACATCCCTAGCCTATACTAAATGGGTAAATTTGTATAACAAAACTGTAGTTTGTTGTTAATCGTATTAACTGAGCGTTCTGATGTGCATTGCATTAATACTGCCCTTTCAAAAGAGATTTATAAATTGGAGACCTTCTAATTTGAATGGAAAAATATTTGCTGAGATGGGTTAGTGTAATTCAATGTTTCTTTTTGTTGTTGTTTGTTTGGTTTTTGTTTTTTTTCCCCAGTAGTCAGATGATAATGGCATGAAACTAAGTCTTACAGGTTTGGTATTGGTTAGCTTCTTTTTTTTTTTTTTTTTTAAATAATCACTCAACTTCTCAGAAATACATTGACATATTGTGTGAAATTTGTTTTAAAGGTAAGATATTCTAAAATACACAAATATTCTACATAAAAACAACAAACAAAAAGAGCATAGTACTGGCACCAAAACGGGTATGAAAACCAATGGAATAGAATTGAAGACACTGAGACAAACCCACATGAATGCAGTTATCTGATACTAGAGGATGGTACCCAAAACATGTTGGAGAAAAAAAAAAATGGCTGTTTTATCAAGCAGCATTGCAAAAACTAGAAATCCATATGTAAAAATATGCAATGTAACCCCTATTTTTCACCATCTACAAAAGTCAACTCCAAGTTGATCAAAGAACTAGAAATTAGACCAGAAACTTTGAACCTGCTAGAAGAAAATGTAGGCCCAACACTTCAAGATGTCAGCTCAGCAACTGACTTCTTTAACAAGATGTCTAAAATGCAAATAATAAAATCAAAAGTCAATAAGTGGGATGGAATCAAATTAAAAAGCTTCTTTGCCAGACCTGGTGGCACATACCTGTAATCCCAGCTGCTCAGGAGGCTGAAGCAGGAGGATCACAATCACAAGTTCAAAACCAGCCTCAGCAACTTAGTGAAAATAAAAAAATAAAAAAAAAAGACTGGGAATGTGTCTCAATGGTTAAGAACTCCTGGGTTTAATCCCTGGTACCAAAGCATCTTCACAGCAAAGAATACAATTAAGAACATGAAGAGAGCACCAACAGAATGGGAGAAAATCTTTTCCATCTGTTCTTCAGACAGGGTATTAATATCTAGAATATACAAAGAACTCAGAAAACTTGAGACTGAAAAAACAAATAACTCAATCAATAAATGGAAAAAGGAACTAAACAGTTCTCAAAAGAAGAAATATAAATGATTTAAAAATAAATGAAAAAATGTTCAACATCTCTAGCAATTAGAGAAATGCATATTAAAATTACATTGAAATTTCATATCATTCCAGTCATAATGGCAATTATCAACAATACAAATAACAATAATTGTTGGTGAGTGTTTTAGTCAGCTTTTTTGTTGCTGTGACTAAAAGACTCGACCAGAACAACTGTAGAAGGTGAAAAATTTATTTGGGGGTTTACCATTTCAGAGGTCTCAATTCATAGATAGCCAGCTCCATTCCTCAGGGCTCAAGGTGAGGCAGAACATATTGGTGGAAGAGTATGATAAAGGAAGCAGCTCACATAATGATCAGAAAGCTGAGAGAAAGAGATCTCCAATTGTCAAATACAAATATATACCCCAAAGCCACACACCCCAGGTCTCACCTTCACTAGCCATACACCCTACCTTCAGGGACCACTCAATTAGTCCCACCAGTAGATTAATTCACTGACTGGGTTAAGGCTCTCACAAACAAATCATTTCCCCTCTGAACCCTCTCATCATTTTCTCACCCTTGAGCTATCACATTATCTCTCACATGAGCTTTTGGGGGACGCCTCACGGCTAAAATGCAGCAGTAAAGATGTGGGGGAAAGGCACGCTCATATATTGTTTGTGGGACTGCAAATTAGTGCAACCACTTTGGAGAGCAGTATGGAGATTCCTCAGAAAACTGGAAATGGTTAGCAAGGCCCCTGCGCAATTTAGCAAGATCTGTCTCAAAACAAAAAAAAATAGAAACAGGCTCGGAATGTGGCTCAGTATTTAAGTGCCCCTGGATTCAATCTCTGGTACAAAATAAAAACAAAACAAAACAAAAAAAAAACTAGGATTGAAACCACCATTTGACCCAGTTGTTCCACTCCTTAGTGTATATCCTAAAGATTTAAAATCAGCATACTACAGTGATGCAGCCCCAACCATATTTATAGCAGTACTATTCATAATAGGTAAGTTATGGAGTCAACTTAGGTGTCCTTCAAAAGATGGATGAATCAAGAAATCTGGTATATATACACAATGGAGTATTGCTCAGCCATAAAAATGAATGGCAGTATGGCTTTTGCCACTCAATGAATGGAACTGGAGACTATCATGCTAAGAGAAATAAACCAGCTTTCCTATGTACACATATGAATATACCACAGTGAATCTCACCATTCTATACATCCACAAGACACTAATTAAAAAAAAAAAACTGTAAGTAAATAACCGAAAGATCTACTGAGGGAAGGGAACAAGGTGAGGGATAGCAGAAGTACTGAGGACTGAATTAGAGCAAACTATATCCCATGCTTTTATAATTATGGCAAAATAAATTATATTGTTACGTATAACTAAAAAGCACCAATAAAAAAGAAAGTAATACTGTGAAAAAATTTATGAGATAAAGATTCTTAAATATAAATAGTATTAGACAACATTAGGGAATATTAGTTTTTCTAGTTGTGTTCATGTTGTTTTTATTTTGGAAAATGCCCTTGTTTGTGGGGTAGGCATGAAGAATTCAGTAACAAAGGTTATTTTGTATTCAAGTTCCAAATGCTAGCAATTGGAGCATCTAGGATAAGAGTATAAGGGTATTTGGGTCCACAGTGAATGATTCTTTCAACTTTACTTGCAGGTTTGAAATTTAAGGATCAAAGGCAAGGAAATGGAATTTTAAAAAATGGAAATGTTCTTCCCTCAGAGAGAGGGGAGAAGAAAGGGGTAAAGGAGAGGAGGAGAATTGAGAGAGAAAGAAGAGACTTTTATAAGGCTTTATGTCTCTTAAACCTCTCAAGACCCTTGATCTCAAGGGTGCACATTCACAATCTCTGTTCTGGAAATGGATAAACAAAGAAAAGAGCAGAATCGTGACTTGAAGTAGAGTTCCTCTACTTCTCTATCTTTAAATAACAACACTGATATTTACAGATGGAAAAACTCTTCATCTCCCCTCTTCTCTAAAGACTTCAACTTACAGGAAACACAGGACCAAAAGTCCAAAGTATGCAGTTGAAAGGAAGTAGAACTAAAGTCAGTGAAATCACAACAGAATCCCATGACACACTCCTCAGAGGTGTGGATTTAACAAATCCCGAAGCAGCAGAGTCACAGATGCTTTCAAACTCAAGTGAGATACTGGTGTGTCAAATATCCCTGGTGAGTGGGGCTCCGACAGTGTGCATAGCTTCAGAGACATTTCAGTGAAGAGTTGAAAAGATTGCCACTTGGTCTCCACGGCTCCCGAGGTGAGAAGGATCACTAGCCAGCTTCAGTGATTGGTGAGGACCTAAGCAATTTAGCAAAACCCTGTCTCAAATTTTTAAAAATTAAAAGCAAGGCTGGGGGTGTGGCTCAGTGGTTAAGCACTGCTGGATCCAATCCTTGATACAAAACAAAAAAAGAAAAAAGATTGACACTTGGGAATTTGTGATATCTCCTTTTAACCCTTCTCCCTTTTACACTGTGACTCTAGAGTGGCTAAACTGAGGAAATGGATACAACTTGGAATGGATTTATTTTTCTGTTTTATGGGTGTCATGACAGGAGCGAATGTTAGAGGAATGCTCACATCACACCACAATCCCAGTCAAAGTCATGCCCCCAATGACCTGAGGATGTTCCATAAAGTCCCCCACCCTTAAAAGTCCATAGCATCTTCTACTAGTGCCAACGTAGGACCAACTTTTAATTCATAGGCTTTTTGTAGACATTAAGCACCTAAACTATAGTATAAAACTGTATGTGATATAAAAATCTAAGGAGTGGATTTGGACGTAGGTGGCTTGGGTACAAATCATTACATCCATGTGACCCTAAAGACACTGCTATCCTTCCTTGGATTTCAAAAAGGGGTTAATCTCATATTCTCTTTAGTGCTAACATCCTTTGTATTTAAACTTCTAAGATGTCCCATGATCCTCTGATATTGGCCAACTCAAAATCCTGCAAGTCTATTGTTCTGACATGGTTTATTTCAGTTGTGCATTTAAATCAATTACACGTTAATGTCCCTTATCATTTTAAGTAAGTTTCACTGTGTCACGGTGTCACGATGGGCAAAAGGTATGAGTTAAGCAGTTGAGGGGGAGGAATAAAAAATGTTCACATGCTTCTACCCTTTTCAATGCTTTATTCATTAAAATCACTCAATACAATTTCATTCTATAGGTTCTTAATCAAGAAAATGACAATCCTTAACGCTAGGCACTACAATAGACATAATCAATTCACAGCAAATAATTCTAGATTAATCAATTCACAGCAAACACTTCTAGATTAACTAATTCACAGCAAACAATTCTAGATTAATTCTAAGCACTGCAAACACATTTAATCATGACAGGCTCATGACAGACATTCCCTCTGCACGCTAAGTTCAAGTGCCAGATCTAAAGTCTCAAGCCTTAGGCTTTAAGTCCAGCAGATGCACATGCACTCAGACCAAGGTGATCAGGTCAGGAATCAAGGCAGGCTTCTCCTGGGGTGGAGCTGATGGTTGGCTGGCTGAGGAGGTGGTCCTAGGGAGAAGTTGGGCTCTCACCAGGGTCAAGATGTGGCTGTAGAGTTTGAGAGCAGTGAGGAAGATGCAGAGGATCAGCAAACAATGACGAGTGATGGGATGTCATCAGGCTCATCAGCTTGTGTGCATCCGTATTGACTGGCTGAATATCCGTTCATTTGCTCTATAATTTATACTAAATTTGGGGGCTTTTGACCCCTCTTTCAATCCTTACCAGTTACTATGGGGTTTCCCCGTGATATCATTTGCCCTGAGGTTAAACCATCTGGTCTGGTAGTCCCCACCCTGATCTTTTCACCTTTCCCTCTTATCAGGCTGAGGACAGCCTGCCAAAGGCTTCACTCTGAGTTTATCAGGGTGGGGAGAAGTGACATGTTTGTATCTGAAGGGCTCTGTTAGGTGTGCCTAACAGAGTGCAGGTTTTAAACTGGAGTTTTTTAAAATGGAGTTGCTTAGGCTCAGGCCTAAGGCCATCCTCACACACATCTGATCTTTTTCAGCTGAAGTTGACTCAAACTCCACTAGATGGCAACTGCTCCCTTTGTTGCCAAGACCTAGAACACTTTCATTCCTCTTTCCAACATTTGCAGTACGTGAGCTGCGTGGCCAACCCATAGGACCTGGGTCCCCAATTCTGTGGACTTTACAATGCAATACCCTCTCCAAAAACTCAATGTCATCTGCTTAATTTTTAAAAACAGTAATCAATACTGGTACTAATTATCCTTGTAGTTGTTATGGTTTGGATATGAGGTGTCCCCCAATAAGATCAAGTGTTAGGAAATGCAGGAATGTTCAGAGATGAAATGATTGAGGCACCATGGATGTGTGCCTCTGGCAAGGGTGGCATCAGTGCATTCATTTGATGGATTAATGACCTGAATGAACTGTGGGGTGGTAACTGAAGGCTGGTGGGGCACACCTGGAACAAGGAAGGGTGGGATGAGGTGCTGAGGAATTGAGGAATTGCATCCTGCTCCTAACTCCTGATGCTCTCTGTCTGCTTCGTTGCTACTATAAACTAAGCAACTTTCCTGTGCCACTCCCTTCCCCCATGATGTTCTGCCCCACCTCTGGCCCAGAACAATGGAGCCAGCCAGCCAATCCTGGATGGAATCTCTGAAGCTGTGAGCTCCCAAATAAACTTTTCCTTCTAAGTTGTTCTTTTTCTGGTATATTGATCACAGTGAAAAAAAGCTGATTAACAAAATAGTCAAGATAAAGCATTAATGTAATTATAATTAAATGTTGAAATAAAAGTTAATCAATAGGGCAATATAAGTGCTTCTAATACTTCTTAGCCTGTCTTTGATGCTCTAATTTCTATTCTTAATGGCTTACTGGTGAACCATAAAGAGAATCTGTGTTTTCTCTCCTTAAATCCCTTACATAGCTGGAGGACAGAGAGACTTGCAGTGCCAAAGGGCAGATGACAAAGGTCCCCTCAGTTTGGGTTAAAAGCCTCTAACATTAAAAAGAAGGAACACTTTTAGCTCTACCACTGTGTTAGGCAGTGGTGGGTTGCTGCAATAAAATACCTGAGGCAATGAAATTATGAAGGTTAATTTAGCTCAGTTTACAGGTTCAAGACCAAGATCACATGACACTATAGATTTGTACCTCTGGCAAGAGTGGCATTCATGACAGGAGTTTGTGTCAGAGGGAATGCTCACATCACAAGCAAGTTGCAGAGAGAAAGGTGAGAGAAAGAGAGACAGGTATCCCATTCAAGGGCATGACACCAATGACCTGAGGACTACTCCTAAAGCCCCACCTCTTAAAGGGCCACAGCATCTTCTAATAGTGCCATCTTATGACCTAGCCTTTATCACAAGGAACTTTAGGGATATTTACCATCCAAACTACATCAGCTACTTAGTGACTGTGAGATCTTGATCAAGTTTAGCCTCTTTGAACCAAACTATCCTCTTAGGTCAAAAGTGGTGTTGTGGTCATCTTTTTTCATTGCTGTGACCAGAAGGCCTGATGAGAACAATTACAGAAGATCAAGTTTATTTGGGAACTCATGGTTTTTCTATTTCTTGGGGCCTGAGGTAAGGCAGAATGGCAGCACATCATGGTAGAATAGTGAGGTGGAGGAAAGCAGAATCAGATACATGGCACCAGGAAGGAGAGAGAGCAAGAGAGCAAGCGCACGTGTGAGAGAGAGTGCACCACTCAACAAGGACAAAATATATACCCCAAAATCATGCCCCCATGGACTTACCTCCTCCAGCTACACCCTACTTGCCTACAGCTGCCAGTTAATCACTATCTGAGAATTAAGGCACTGATTAGGTAAAGGTTCTCATAACCCAATTGTTTCACCTCTAAATCATCTTGCATTGTGTCACACATGAGCTTTTGGGGGGACTCAACTTAGCTAAACCACAACATGGAGATAATAGACTAATGTACAGGACTTATGAGAATAAGATAAAAAAAAAATTTGAAAACAGTGTCTCAAAAAAAACAACTCAATAAATAAATAAATAAACAACTCAATAAATAGTATGTATCATTGTTGTTACTGATACTATTACCAATTTTTTAATATAATAATTATAATAATTCTTTCTTTTTATTATATTATTACTATTAATGATGATTGGCTAAATAATCATTAAAGCAGTACTGTGATAATCAACTCCTTTACCTCAACTGTCTTATCTAAGCCTAACCACTTTATAAGATAAATATAATATTATGTCTATCTAAGGATAAACAGAAGCTCAGGGAAGCTCAGTAACTTGACCTAATTACACACGTTTTGAGAGTAGAATGGGAAATCCAATCCAGGATCTCTGACCACAGAGCCAGCATTTTAATCTATAGACCACAACTGAACTATAGACAAAAATCCTATGATGTCGAGAGGACAAAGAGCAAAACCTCTGTTTCATATTCTCACAGAGTTCCAGTGATGGCCAAGGTGACCCACAGTGATAAATCATGCTAACAACTGGAAGCATAGTGTCTTAGCATAGTGTCTTCTACCTTAGGCTGGCTTTGCTCAAAGTGTGCATTAAACTGTTTGACTAAGGAACACTTCTGTCTAACAGTATCCTGCAGGCTCAGAGTGCGATGGAACTCTGTGAAGTAATTCTGTACACAGATAATTTTCTTAAGACATTGACTAATCACTGGACAGTGGACACTGACCAGTCACAGAGTTCTGGGGTGGCTCTTGCTGACAGTGCAAAGTCCATTCTGACATGTACATAAGAGAAGTCGTGATGGTTTTATTCTGTTCAGCCTGTTTAAATGCAGCCTAGAAAGCAGGACAGAAAGCAATATCAAAATATTGATGACAAATAAATCCCAAGAGGGTAAAAACTGGTGTTGTGAGATGAGGGTGCAAAAATCAGTCCTGACTACTTTAAAATTGGTTTCCAAGGTTCAGAATCATTGAATCACTAGTAGTAAAACCAGGAAATCTGCTCCATTAATTTTTCTCATATAGATGTGTATCCCAGAAGGTGAGAAGAAGCCCCAGTCAACATTGTTTTAAAATGACAGGTAGAGAATTTCCCAGGTAGGCGAGCACCAGAGAATTTTTGTAGTAGAATTTTTATAACCACGAAGTACACTTAAATCTAATTTCTTAGAATTTTAAGACTTTGGTGAGAATAGAATATATTTCCTAGTTGTTTGCTGTACTCCTACTTCTACACATGTTCTCTGCTCATTCATCCCTCAACTCTCTCATTCCTTTCCATCTGTGCAATTTTAGCATAAACTGTAGCTGCCACTCATCGGGTGCTCCTCTATCTCATATGCAGGAAACAGCAATCATAAGTAATTACAAGCAGAAGCCCTCTGCTGGTGAGCCTCAGCAACAGCACAGGGCACATAGATTCATGGTCCATGGACACTCCTCAGAAATCTCTCCCCTATCTTCAAATTCATCATTTCTCTTATAAACCACACCTGCTCCAAAACTCTTTTTTTTCTGCTCTATTTATTCTCAAACTCACAAAAACTATTTTCAAAATCAAACTCTCTCATCTGTTCTTTTGCCACCTGTACTGGCATTCCCAATATGTTCATTTATTTTTCCTTGATGGTCTTTTCTCCAGTTTTCTCTCTGTTCTCTCCTACTTCTCATGCCATATTCACTTATTTTCCCCAAACTGAGTATGGAAGTCTGAGGGAAATCTCAGACACTGAGCTACAAAGACAGAAGCCTCTTGTGAGCAGACAGACTGTGTACTATCTTTTTTTTTTTTTTTCCTATTGCTACCACACGCAGTAGACTTGGTTTAGTAGCCTTATAACTATTCAGACTAGAAGAATCAATGTCAATGACAATGGGTCTTTCTTCCACCTTTCCATCTCCAAATGGAGTATATTTCTCCATCAGTCTTATTCTTTCTCATTCTCATCCTCTCTCTCCTCCTTCCTTCCTTTCATGACCTTTTAACTCCTATTCTTACTTCCAGTCTCTCCTCCTCTTTTTCCTTTGTTCTGACCATTTTTCAGGCTTGATAGTGATTCCCAAAGATACAGTTTAGAAATTTTCAAGGCCGTGAGAATTAAACAGACTTGTAGACCACTTTAAGATTAAAAAAAAAAATGGAAAGAAGGAATAGAGGGAGGGTGGGCATATCTTTTGTTAAGTAAAGATAATGCAGGATTCAATATGTAGAAATGTGGCTCATGTTTTCAATGTGTCCAGAGTTTTTGTCAACAAGAACATTTTGTTAGTATTCCATCCTTTCATCTAAGAAATCTGAAACTTAGAGCTAATGGCTTACAGGGCATGGTATGGGTATCAATACCCCCTCCATCCCACACCAGGGTGCCTGGTAACACCTAAGGAGTGTCTCAGCTCTACTGCACACCCAGTCAGGCTCTGATTCACATTCACAGCATAATAGCTCTTCTCTTGGAGAGCCAGACTACAGGTCAGCTACAATTTGGACCCAGTTACTAACTGCCTTCTTTGCAAGTGAGGATGATTAAAAAAAATGCTCACATGTATAAAAGAGCAGGTCCTGATCCCCTCCAGGAGATAAAGGTGGGCTGAAGCTGAAGCATGCAATGCTGTCGCTTAGATTAAGCTGGCAGCTTCATCATCCTCAACAACTGTCCTCTTAAGATACACATAAATAGAGCCTCACAAAAGCAAAGTTGATGAAAGAATGACAATGACCAATTATTCTCCCCTTGTATTTTACCTAAGAGGAAACAGGTTCCATCAGGAAAAGCGATGTGCTCCATATATAAACTACAGGAAATGCCAGCACTGTGGTGCACACCTGTGATCCCAGTTCTGGAGGCTGAGGCAGGAGAATCACAAGTTCAAAGTCAGCCTCAGCAATTTAGCGAGGCCCTAAGCAACTTAGACCCTGTATCAAAGTAAAACAAAAAATAAAGCTGTGGTTGTGACTCAGTGGTTAAGTACCCCTGGATTTAATAGCCTTGTACCAAAAACAAGAAAAGAAAAGAAAAGAAAAAAAAAAAGAGAAAAAATATGTGAAGTGATGCTGTAGAGCTCTTTTTCTTTTGTTTATCTTTCCACCATATCAGTTTGTTGAAAACCATGTGTCTTGGTTACTGGCACTTGTTTGTGAGCAATGCAAAAAGGAAAACAGGGAAACTTGATCAAGTGGTTTTAGGAAGTGCTGGGTAAGACAGAGTTAAATGTCTTTCTTACTGCTAGGCTTCTCAGAATTGAATGTTACTATCCATTGCCATTTTATAAATGGGAATCTATTGGGTCTGCTTCCCATAATTACTTGGCCATAGAACAATCCCCTCCACTGCATTTTAAAATAACATCTGATTAGACTGGTAATCCATAAAAAAATCTGTTTTAAAATTAGATGTAGGACACACGTATCCCATGTTGATGGAATCAGCCATTTCATCTTTAGTCACATCAGGAAGTGCTTGTATGAATCCAATCAAACAGATCATGAGGTCAGCTCACTGCAGCAATAGCAGGTGTGGACCTACACAGAGGTGATGTGACCTCTCCATCTCCACTGCAACCTCTTCTCTCCAAGCCTCCATCTTCTCTTGATTTTTAAATATTTATCATCTAGCTGGTTTTCCTGATTCTGCTTATAATCCTCTGAGGAAGGTTAACCATGTTAAGAAAATGTCAACAGAGCAGTTGACTCTCCTTGAGGCCACGTCCAGGATCCTCCCCAGGATTAGGATGTTCAATAAGGTCCCTTCCCTGACTTCATGACCTCTTCGTTCATCAGCCTTCTCCGTACTGCAAGGCCACAGTCAGCGTGTCCTTGCTTTCCTTCCTTGAACAGTATTAGCCTGTTCTATCATGTGCAATTCTGTATTCAGCTCCTCTGTCTACACCACTCTGTCCCCACATCACGTGGCTGACTTACAGTTTTCCTTCTGGTCCTCTTTCAGATGTCATCTTTTGAGAATATTTTTCCTAATCCAATTTTTATTGCATGCCTCTGTTTTCTTGAAGACACAATATTATTTCAAATAATTTGTTCATCATCTTCTACAAAGTCCTCAACTGTATTACTTATCACTGAAATCCTGGGGCCTAGAACAATTTATGGCACATAGTAGGCATTAAATAAATACTTACTAAATAAATGGATGACTACAGTGCCAGTTGCTTGCCCTTTAAGATTCTTAAAATTTGGGAGTACCCTGCCAGAACGGAAAATACCTTTTGTAAGCTGATATAAAGTAAAAATATTCCTGTTCATATACAGGAATATTTTTAAAAAATATTTATTAGGTGTGAAGAAGTTATGTAAGAGAGCTAAGTGAGGTTTTGGCAAAATCCAAAATATTTTTTTCAAGAATAATTGTTCTTGATTATTGTAATTATAGCTTATTTCAAAAATTACCAGAAAATAATAGTTTATACACAAAAGATGAAGAAAGGCATATTTGCTAGAGTCCCTTATGGTAATTGAGGACAGTGAATTCTACATCAGCAAATGCAGCCCGCCTCTTGTGACTTTTGGCAAGCTGTTTCTTTGCTCCCAGCCTCAATTTCCTTATTTGCAAACCATGAAACTAGACCGAATGCTGGATACCTGAGATCCACTAAAACCTTCACAGTGTGTTGATCACAGTGTGTTAATTACTGAAATGAGTGTTTTATGATATGAAAAGGTTTGAACAGAAACCAGGAAATTTGTAGGTGAAAATGGAAAAGGAGTCAATAGTCCCAAAATGGAGTGTTTTCTTTGATTCACTCCAATACTAAGTACAAGTAGGCAGTGTTTTTCCTGATTAGGGTTTCATTACTCCAACCGATCAGAAAAACAGTAAATAATGCACGTAGGTAAAATGTAGAAGAGAATAAATAATGTGAGGTCCTGAGAGTGTAAGCCAGAGCACAGGAAGTGGTCAGGATGAAAATTACAGGCAGGATGCCTAGGAAGACCTCTCTGAGACAGCCATGGTGAAGGAACAGAGCTGACAATGCTGTGGGAGGGAGCCAAGAGGTATCTGGGGAAGACATTCCAGACAGGAAAGTGCAGTGCAAATGGACCTGGAATGTTCAGTGACAAGAGACCTCGCCATGGTGACGAGAGTGAAATGAGCAAGGAGTTACGGAGATGAGCTCTGTGAGGTCATGGGAACGGGGCACTGGAAGAATGATAGGTGGGTTTTACTCAGAGGAAGGTGCAAAGTTATTGGAGAATTTCAAGGACAAATTGTATTATCAGAGGATCGATTTGTCTACTGCAATACAAACTTATGTGTCCGTGTGGAATGGGGTGCGGGGAGGCCAGGGCAGCAGGGAACCCAAGTAGAAGGTTGTTGTGATAATTCGGGAAGGATGCGAGGAAATACTGACCAAAGGGATTGCAGGAGAAAGGATGGAAGAGAGTCTAGTTCTGGATATATTTTCAAGACACAGATGCTTTGGGAGACCAAATGTTGGGTAGAAAGAGTTAAAAAGGTCTCTCTTTAGTGGACTCTTACTTATCTTCATGAGCTAGTATGAGGATGTTAATATCTGACCCACATAATGACCCAATATCCCCTCCATTCTAAGCAGACACGTTACTTAATCAAAACTGTGAGATTGGAAAGTTAGGAAAAAAAATAAAAGATGGTCTGGAGTCATTAGTAGAATTTTCTAAAGGTGACCACTTTCCTGGAAACCCCATGACTCCTGTCATCCAGTATGCTATGAATTGCTGGTCCAAGCACCTTCACAGGTCAATCCTACCTGTCTTAAGTTAAGATTCATTCATTCAATGAACTCATGTGTTACAGGTCCAGCTCCCTGAGAGCAAAACTACTGCTTTTCTATTTCAGAAAGTAGATACATGTCTCCACTGAACACCCAGGATGATTAAGTAACCAGTGTGTGGTGTTTTGTTTCCTATCAGGAACCACAGACTTTTAAAATCACAAGTATTTTTTCAACCCTTTTTGAGCAATATCACTATGTTTCCTAGGGAAAAATAAAATGGAAAAAAAAGAAAACTTACCCACATCCCATAATAAGACTTTCCTAATCTGTTGTTAGATAAGGGAATTTTTTTTTTTTTTTTTTTTTGGTACCAGGGATTTGATCCAGGGGCGCTTAAGCACCAAACCACATCCCCCGCCCTTTTTTTATTTTTTAATTTTGAGGCAGGGTCTCTCTGAGTTGCTGAGGCTGTATTTGAACTTGTGATCCTCCTGCTTTGGCCTCCCGAGCTGCTGGGATTACAGGCATGTGTGTACTACTATGCCTAGGGGATTTTCTTAAGAAAACAGGGTAATTTGTTAAGAAGGTAATATCATTTGACTTGGTGAATTAGGATCTCTGGCTGCAGGACCCAGGGATATGCATTTCTGATACATTTCCTTGTTGACCCTGATGATCCTCCAGGCCTAGTAGTCATTAGTTGAGGAACTCAGTCTGTGGATCACTGCTAATCGCACTAATCCAATGAGAGCAATGACCTATATATTTCACATTCCTCATTTACTGATATTTTGGTCATGAGAGTATTCTAAAGCTGCTCTTATAGGTCATAGTCTCTATGACCTTTGCTCTTCCCCTCGCTCCATGTGGCTTGGAATCTCACTCAACTAGACAAAGTGCTGGTCTCTAAATGTGTTGAGTGGTAGGTCACAAGAGGCTCAGCAGAATTTAAAAAGTCCCTGCTTCTTATTAAGAGCTAGTGGATGTGTGGGATCTCATTGAGGTGGTGGAAATGTTGTAAAACTGACTAATGATGGTAACAATTTATGGAAAAAGAAAGAAAGTATGAGAATGTTATAAATGTTGAAATTAAATGGGTGCATTGTTTATTAATGCCATGCAACTCCATGGCATTAATAATGTTCCTCATCTCCTGCAGGTGGAGTACAGGCAGAGCTATAAATTAGGCACAGTTATTATTTATAATGGTAGCAGAAATTTAGAGAAAAGAGAATTCCTAACTTGGGTCTCACATTTCAAAGTCAAACCCTTGACAAGGAAAGATATCTCCCATGTGACATAGGACTATCTGTGTATATGTTCTTGAACATCTTGAACTTCAAGAGCCCCAGAGATAATCCTGAACTCTAAATTTATAGAAATGTCACCCTTGCCCTTGCTTGGTGACTATGAAAAAGACCTAAATGAGGCAAGAGTCTTATACATAAGTGCTGGTTTTTCTCTGAGAAGTCTTGATCTCCTTCTTGAGGACCAGGCAAATTACATCTCAAGACTAAAATGGAAAGGTTACAGATTTTCTCAAAAGGAAGAGGGAGCTGCACACATGGTGGACACATCCTGGCAGGAACCTAGAGAGAGTGCTTGAGATTAAATCCCAACCCTGGATCCAGGGGGAGTGAGGGCACTATAGGGTTAGGTAAGGGAGAACTGGCTGCCATGAAGCACTCTTCCAAGGCAAGATTTCACCCCTTGGAAAGGACCCCAGGAGAATGTTCTAATATGTTGCTGAGATGCTTCTTGCCAGCTTGGAAAAAGAAATGGCCTGCATCAAATGAAGAAGAAATCTTAGGATTGCCTTTCTAAACTGTGGAGAATGAAATCAAAATGCTCAGAAAAGGGGTTAAGCTAGGGTGTTTCTACTCTGTATCAAAAATGCTAGTTGCTTATTATGCTTCTCAGAAGGGCTCAAAGGATGTTCCATCTACCAATGAATTAAGACAGCGGCAAGGGGGGCGGGGGTCACTCATCAGCATCTGAGAGCTCATCAGTGGTGGCCTCTGCAGCTGACACCGACAATAGGAAACGCTGTTGCAAAAATGACCTTTCTTCTGTCAGTGGAAGATGGTAGGTTACCAGTGCACTGTGGCCAGGTGGCAGCACTGAAACAGAGCAGAGGAGGCATAAGTATAATCATCAGCAAGGTCAAACGGGCAGCTAAAGGAGTAGGGCCCAGCCAGACCCTCGAAATCTGTGGAGATGACTGATTCATGGCGTTCCTAGCAGCAATATGATTGGGAATGAATGCCAATCGAAAATCATGTTCTCTGTCCAGTTTCCAGACCTGAGCCTTCTGAGGCCCACTAAAGGAATATTGGCTAACTCAACATTTAGTCATCATTTTGTTTGACAGGTAAAAAGCACTTTTATAGCTATAGCATCACTATGAATCATACTATTCCTTTCAAGTAAGAAAAAGAAAAGGAATGCAGTAAATATTCTAATATCTAAGGAGTAAAGCATAAGTAGACCTTCTTGCCATCATTCTCGGGGACCAGGTGGAAAATTTGTGTCTTTGATATTTATAGTATTAGTTTCCACGATTCCTGAGATGCGAAGGAATGCTTCCAGAAATAAACACAATCATTAGACTGAAGGCTGTGTACAAAACTTTGTTACTTCCAGGTCCTCTTGACCAGCAGCCAAGAAAGGAGGTTTCATATACTCAAGGGGGATTAACAGGATGGTCCTGAGGGGCAGAACCTGTGCGATTTAAGGGAAACAGAAATATCTAAGGAGACATCTCTTGACACTCTTGTGCCTCATTTTATCTGTAAATGGGACAATAAATCAACCTGTCTGATAACTATGATAACCAGCATGTCAGATACATTAGGAATGAGGATCAGCCTAGGACAAGCCACCCTATTCCGGAGAATTGTTAGCTGAGAGTGAGACTAGTCTAGATGGGTGGTAGAGAAAGAAGGGAAGTATCAATTACAGCTCAAGAGCAACTGCAGCAGGAAGGGCGATAGTTCATCCCTCTGATCCTCCTCTTGAATATTCCTAGGAATCTTGAACCTAGAATCCTGGAGAAGATGGAGTCCACTGAAAGGGAGAAGCAAGTGGTTCTGAGCAATGTGGGGTGGGTATAAAAGAAGCTGAATTGCCTCACCTAGATCCCCTTTCCAGGGAGGGGCACTCCTTCTCCTGCTTCTATGGTAGACTAATTGCACACTCTGCACCACCTCTAAGCATTTCCTCAGCTGGCAGAGCAGCTTCCCCAGGAAGCTATGTACACAGTCCCTCCTGTAGGGTTGTCAAAGACTGACTGATAAGTGGTACAAATCCTAGCCACTTGACCTCAAAGTGGGACAGCTCTGTAGGACAGCTCTCCAGGAACTTTATGATCCCCGTAGATCAGGCCAAGATTAGACGTCAGCTGGGCCCACCTTCTTACCATTTCTTCTCCTTGCTGTGCTTCTGTTTTGTCTCTTGTGGGTTTGCACCTTAATCCTGCTCTGGGACTCTTTATCTACAAAAGCCATGCTAAAATACAATGGTTTAAAGAAGACATGGCTCTGTTTTGACTCTGAAGAAATCAGGGGTTACACAATTCCAGGATGTGTAGGAGCTCCCAAGTGATCAGAAACCCAGATATTCTGCCTTCTTTATCTTCATCCTCATGTCATAGGTGGTGCCAAGAGATTGCTACAGTCTAAGCAGAGGAAATGGAGGGTGGAGGGTAGCATAGGATTAACCTCACTATGTCTAGTCCAGTGTAAGAGCTTTCATGGTAGTGCTATCCAGAGACATTGGTTCATATAATGTGGCCCCAGCCCTGCTCTGTACAAGACACTAGGAAATGTCAGCTTTCAACTGGGAATGTTGGTGATCATAATAACCGAATATATTAGGAAGGAAGAGTGAGAGTAAAGGCTCTAGCAGTCTCTGGTGCAGACCCGAACTATTAAAAAAAAATGGGTCTAACAGCAGGATCCAAACTTTGCAATCCTCCTGCCTAAGCCTCCCAAATACCTGAGGTGGTAGGTGTCCCCCACTACTCCTGGTTGACTTTGCTTTTTATTTACACTTTATGAAGCAGAATCTCTAATCGTTTCTAGTTTCCATCTCTCTGTCCTTTCTTTCACTAGCCGAATCTCCTAAGTTTTCATTAAGAACACAACTACCCAAAATGGGGTGATGATTGCCATCTGCCTTATAGCCAGTAAAAGCACCTTAATAAGTTTGAAAGTGACTTGCAAAACTTCCAATCATGTCCTGAAAGGTAGAGTTGCACTCAGGGATATTTTGTTTTGTTGTTTTGTTTATTCACTTTCTACCCTGAGTACTAGAAATTTTATCAAACCTGGGAGCCTGTGTAACTGATAACAAGATGACAGAGTACTACTGCTAGCCTCATACCACTCAACTCTGAGGTTTTATGTGCCACAGGAAGAAACTCCATGCTATTGAAGCCACTATATTAAGGAATCCCTTTTCCCAGATTTCACTCAAACAAGAACCTCACAGTAAGGCTCATTCAAAGCAAGATGACTTCAGAGAAGGACTGGGAGGCAAGGTAGCTAGAAATTACCTCCCAAGAGGGACCATGTGAAAGGAAATGGGAATATACAACCTAAGGGAACAAAAAGAAATGCAGACACCAGGGGAGCTCTCTTAATTTTCTTCAAGGATCACTTTGTGTGAAAAGAACCACACTTGTATCCATATATCACAAGGAAACCAGGATTAATTTGCACAAGCTCAATAGGAACACATGTCAGCCCCATTAAAGGAAGAGATTTCTCATAAGCACAACAGCCCACAAGGATTCAGGGAAGCCCTGGAGAGTGAGTGTCCTGTCACTGGAGGGTAGTAATGAATGTCCTGTCTCTGGAGGGATGTAATGAAAACCTTATGAGAGTTTATAGCACAGGATTTGGACAGAATTCGGTCCTATTCTTGTTCTGCTAATTGCATTGATTGTTGCTTAACATATATGATTCAGTCTTGCTTTGTAAAAGAGAAAAACTTCCAATGGAGGTGCTAGATTACGCTACTTACTGGGGATACTGAAGGGCAGTTTAACTATTAGCCAGAGCCTGATGAATGGCCCTACAATTCTGTGATTCTGAAATACTAGTTTCCCTTTTGACAATGTAAAAGCATTATACTTAACAACAACAACAAAAAAAAATCAGTGGTTAATAAAGTAAGCAAAGCATCCTCCCTCCGAGCATACCAGATGTTTCAGGGATAGTTAAATTGAGGGATCCTCCACTGACTTCCCATCTGCCTTCCTACCTATACTCATAGAAAAGTTCATAATACTTAACTAACTTTGTATAATTGGAAACCCCAGAAGTTCTGTCAACCCGGTTTCCCTGTTTTGACTCATATTTGTCTACACCCTGAAGTGAGGGGTTCTAAAAGGCAAGTGAGGCAATGTTCTGGTCTAACGAAATGCACTGCCATATTTTTAGTAAGTTTCTGCTTCTATAGAAGGGGATCCAAGCTTTAAGATAAAGAAAATGCTAATGTAAGAAAGCTTGCAAGTTTAGATCCTGTTATTCAAATTTTAAAACAGTAAGATAATCCACTCCTTGGAAGACTGGAACTTTCCTCCAAGTATACAAGTTACTGAAGCCCCAGGGCTTAGAACCCAGGACAATACCTGAAAACTCAGAATACAAAGCACGGCCTTTGGCAGGGATAGTAAAGTTCTGTGAACAGAAATGTTTTCTTCACTACAGCAAAAGAGCTCATGAGCATGGATATTAGGGCCTTTAGATTTCAAAAGAATTGCATTTGAGGTTTGGACAGAAGGTTGCTCATACAGAACCAGGAGGTGACTGTTGGGCACTAGGAGTGGTGGTCACAGTGGGTCAACTGGCACCTGTCGCATTTTGGGTTACCTTAGAGAAGTCACTCTCCAAGCCTCATGTTTCTTCCCTGAAAAATGGATGCCTCACTGATTTTGGCTTTGGTTTTAAAAGGGGAATTAAGAGGGGGTAACAAGTGTAAAATTCTTAGCACGTTGCCTGGCAATTTACCCACTGGTCTCCTATATTTGAGGGTAGGGGCTATGACCATCTTGTCCAATAGTACTCTCAGAACATAGTCCTCATCTGGTACTCAGTAAGCATTCCCAACAGTTTTCAATTAAATAATGTCCTAAGATTGTTGTGTTAATCCCAAAGTAAAAAATTATGACCATCATCCCTAGTGACCTGATCCCTCTTCTCACCCACAGAGGGAGACACTACCACTGCTCTTACTCCGTCCTTTTCTTCTATGTCTGCCAGTGTATCACTACCCGTATCAATTGTGTGCATGGCACTTGAGCTTATCTAGATGGCACCCATTAACAACCCTGTCCTTGGCCTTAAGATTCTGAAATTTTAGAACCTTGGTTTTCATGGGTCAGGTGGATTCTATGTTTTGGTTGGACATTGATGGAATTCAGCACAAGTAGAATCAATCAGATGTAGCAGCAAAATCCAAAAGCAACTGGGTGAAGTCATTAGACTCATAACCCAGGCTTGCAGAGCATTACCACCCTAAATAGGCTTCCAAGGCAACTCTGAGTATATGGACATAGTTTCTACCAAGTCAACTGCCATTCATAAGAACTGTTGTTGTTTTCCAGAGCTGGAATTGAACACAAATCAATACAATCACACTCCTGTCTTGGGACTCAAGGCAATTACAACCATAATTCCCATAGACCACTTTTTCAACGATCAACATCACCATTATAATTATGAAGTCAACAAAATGGAACACTTTCAAAGTAATAGGCATTTATAGCCAGGATATTATTAAATATGAATTCCAAAAGGATTAATTCAGAGAAGAAGGAACAATGTGTTTCATAAAAAATAGCAATTTGTTGACAAATTCTGCACTTAAATAATGTGAATTAGGCAAACCAATCTGACTCTGCTAGTAGTAAAATCATTTTGTAAAAAGTTTGGAACTTTTTAATAATTTCACAAGGTAAAGATGATGATATATTACTTTAAATTTTTATATAATCATACTTGTACTGAAGGCTCATAGCTAAGTTCCTTCTCTATGAAGCAATCATTTCTCAGAAGAAATCCTATCTTATCTAAATCTACGCTGTCCCATATGATAGTCATTACTACATGAGCAGTGGACACCAGACACATGGCTACTGGACTAAGAAATTGAATTTAATTTTATTTTGGATTAAATATTGAAAACAGAAACAGTAACAAACTTTTTATTAAACATAACTTTGTGGTTTCAGTATTACTTTCTCTTAAACTGTTGAAAATTTAGGATCTGAATTATGCTAAATGTACAATATGTCCACTCCAGATTTCAAAGATTTCATTAAAAATAATGAGAAAGACTTGAATTTTATCTTGGTTATTTGTTGACATGGTAATGTTTCAGATAAATTAAATGAAATGCATGCATGATTAAAGTCATTGTTCCATGTCTCTTCACTTTTTTTTCTAATGAGGTTACTAGAGAGTTTCAAAAGAATGTATGCAGCTCATATTATAGTACTGTTTAATAGCGCTAATCTTGGAATCTATAAATATCTATTTAAGTTGTAGAAAGGTTGTAAAGTTGATATCAGACCTAAAACAAGCTTCACTTTTTACTTTATCATGAAACAATAAAAACTTGAGTTGACTGTGTGTGTGCGTGTGTGTGTGTGTGTGTGTGTGTGTGTGTGTAATAGAAGCTTCAGAGTAAGGAAGGGATAAAATAGGGCAGAAAAGAATTGAATAAAAAAGTCACCACATATTCTCCAAATTTGAGAGAAGACAATAAACAAAAATCCTTGTTGATCTGAGGATTTGGCAAAGCCCAATCAGGATAATTACAAAGAAAACCAAACCCAGGGTACCACCTCCAGCTTCTGATAATCAAAGGTTGATAGACCACCCTGGAAGCAGTTAGAGAAAAAAAATAATGGATTAAGAGCCATAGAAATGGTAGTTAAGGTCTCATACAATACAAAAGAGGACAACAGGGATCAATTTTTAAATAGTTAAAACAATTTCAATCAGAGTCCTATGTCCAGTGAAAATAACCTTCCATTTGAAGACAAAAGAAAGATTTGTTCCAATAAATAGAAGCTGCCAGAATTTATCCTCAGCAGAACCACATTTGAAGAAACACTAAAGCAAAGCTAATTGAGAAAGAGGGTATCAGATTTCAAGTCAAGGCCACAAAAACTAATGCAGCACACCAAATGTCATAAAAATATGGTAAGTCAAAGTCTACATATTGTACTTAGAAAAAAGATACATAACGACTCAAAAAAACCCATCACTTTATACATAGTGCTACATATCACAGATGGAATATATTTGTCAACTGTCCAAAGAACAAATAGTTAATGGGCCTATGATGTTGCACATTCTAATATTTTACTTGGATTAGGAAACAACTCTAAGTTGATTGTGGTAGGGTTAAAATGTGTGCTATAATCTCAACCACCTAAAGTTTAAAGAAGTGAAGCTAAGCAGCCAAAGAAACTAACAACTGATAATATTAATCTAAAGGAATGCAGGATAAAAGGAATAATGAAACCATAAATTAACATACCAACCAGCCTGAGCAAATGGAAACATATAGAAAAATGATAGACTTAAACCTACATGTCAATAATCACCTTAAACAAAGGCAGACTAAATACTTCAAATACATGTTGGAGATTATCAGACTGAATATAAAAAGTGCCAATTATATGCTGTCTACACATGATATCATTTAAAAACAAGGAGAATGTAAAAGGATGAAAACTGAGAACCTGAATTCACCATACAATAATAAACATAATAAATTTGAAGTTACCCAGGCAAAACTAGAATTTAAGGCAAGAAGTGATACAGGAGATAATGAGAAATATTTCATAATGACAAAACTGTTAGTTTTTCAAGATAACAATTATAAATTTATGTGCCTATTAAGAGAGCTTCCAAAAACATCAAGTAAAATTGAAAGACCTAAAGGGAGAAATAGATAAATCCACAATGCTCATTAGCAGCTTTAAGACTCCTTTCTGTGCAACTTACAGCACACCCAAACAAAAAATCAGTAAGAACAAAGAAAATATGAACATTAATCATCCTGACCTAGAAACATTTATAGAGCACTACACTGAGCAACTGCAGAAGATAGGGTTTTCAAGTACAAAAGGAATGATCAGAAATACAGACCATATTCTTGTCCATAAAATATTTTTAATTCTCAAATATTTCAAAGGATTACTATATGAAAGAAGGTATTCTCTGACCACCATGGGATTAAATTAGAAATAACTAAATGTAAGCCCTCTCTACAAGCCCTATATACTTTGGAATTAGATAGCAAACATAGAAATAACGCAGGAGTGATAGAAGTTACAGTGAAATTAAAAGTATTTCAAATTGAGTTATAATAAAATTTGTTGGATATAGCTGAAACAGTGGTTAACAAGAGATGCATAATCTCTGGTGATTATATTAAAAAGGGAGACAGATTTATAATCAATGCTGTATTTCCATCCTAAGAAGCTAGAAAACTATAAGCAAATGGAAATTTAGCAAAGGAGCCAACACAAGTGGAACAGGAAACAGTAGAAAGAACGTAAAGCCCTCCAAAAATGTTTTTTGCCAAGATTAATAAAATTGGTCAACTTCTTATGAGTATAGTCATGGAAAACAAAATCAGAGAAACAAAATGATCAATAAAAAATTAAATAAGGAACACCACTACAAACCTCATGCTTGTAGATATGAATGAGTGCGTGGTATGTAGATGTATATTCATACACTTACATATCTTATCTCAGTCTAACTAAAAGACTTCCAAGCCACAACACCTAGTAGCCCAGATGGTGATGTGTAAATCTCTCTCTAGACTAAAAGACCTGGGGTTCCTTGGAGGAAAGACTGACTATAGAGCAGGGGCAGACAAAGTGATATGCACTAAAACATAGTAGAGACAAGGAAGTGCTATAAGGGTTATTAGGACACATCAAGAAAAATTAAATTGGACGCTCTCCCTCATCCAACTAAATCTGGGAAACTTTAAGTAAAAACAATAATTATATATTCTATTGAATACATAAAATAGGAATTCATGAGACTATATTCACAAAAATGAGAATATTAGTAGGTAGATGCCCAAACTTAAAATGTCAATGAATATGTAGAAGAAGTGATGGGATTAAAACTTGCCTTTTAGTAGTCACCACAGTTCTAATTATTTCAGGCTAGAATCCTGGGATGCTAAGACTCATGGGTGAAAATTTCATGAGAAACAGGTTATTTTTATAGATTCCAAATATTATTGGTTATTAATTACAAAGGGAAAATCATTAACTATTTTTCAATCAAACTTAACATCACAAATATCTCCAATGGACACTATGGTCCTACTGATCAGATTTATTGAGGACACAACACCACTTCTGTGATTCCTGACAAAAATGCACAAACCAAATCTCATAAGAACTAAGGAATATAAGTAAAATAAGAAAAACATTTTTTTAACAAAACATTAATTGAAAAGCATTCTACAGAAAAACGTTAAGGTCTTAAAAGAAAATAAAAACCAGAGAACTATTTCAAATTTAAGGAAATAAGACAGACTTGATAAATAAATGAGATATGAGGGCTTGGGTGGGAACCTGCCTCACCTCAGAAATTTTTGTTTTCCTTTTATTTCTGAAGGATATTTAGAAGAGTGACTGGTGAGGTAGGAGTAAGGTCTGCATATTGGGTAAGACTGTATCAATGTTCATTTCCTTGTTTTGAAAATTAGACAATGCTTATGAAAGGGACAACCTTTGTAGGCAACATAAGTTGATGTATTTAGGAACTAAGGGCTATTATATCTGTAATCTATTTTGAACAAAGTACAGAGTTCAGAAAAACATATTATATCCTGATAGTATATTGTATAAATATATGTTTATCTAAGGAGGAAGAGAGAACAAAGGAACTGTGTTAAAGTGTTAATAATAGGGGATCTGAGTGAAGGATATACAGATATTGTATCATTTTTTAATTTACATTTAAATCTGGATATATTATAGAATAAAAACTAATTTAATAAGGAAACAAAGAATAATATTTCAATATCTTTTAAAACAAAAATTCAATGATCAAGGTCCTTGGAAATCATAAATTTGGTAAAACACAGAATAAAATCTGAATAGCCCTTTGTCTAGTAAAGAAATCCAATTCATTATTAATGCCCTCTCCAAAAGAAAAATCCTACTCTCCAAGGTGTAACTGGTGAAGACAATCAAGCAATTAAGGATGAAATCATAGCAGTCTTGCACAAATTTGTTTTTAATGAAGGAGAGAACTCTTCCCAATTCATTTTATGAGGCCTGTAAATATAGATATTAAAAGCAAAGATATTAAAGAGTGATAAAACTATTATTCTTCATAAAAACTTACGTTTAAAAAAATAAATAATGAAGGAATTAGGGGTCAACTGGCAAAATATATGCAAATTACTCTCAAATGGTTACGAATGTTTATGTGTACATAAGCAGTGGTTGATGAAGCAAATGGGGTGAAATGCAAAGTAATGAATTTGGATAGAGGCCACATGGAATCCTTTGTGCTTTGCTTTTAACTCACATGCAACTGACATTTAATTGGTATAGAAAGCTAAAAAAAAAAAAAAAAAAAAAATCCTAACAGTTCAGTGTCTACTTTTCTTAGCCATATGTTAAAGATTGCTTTGGAAATGTATAATGCTAGATAAACACAGTCTAATAAGGCACTTTTTTTCCTCCAATTTCTGTAAATATCTAATATTATTTAATAAGATACACCAATGTACTTTGTAGATAATATTCCATGTCCACTTGCCTCCTTGGAATTAAAGTCTTGATTTGAGAAAGAGGCGCTAAATGCAGTTATGGTGTTGGCTACCATATCCAATCTTTTATTCATTACTGTCCTTGTGTTCCTTCTAAATATTTCTATATTTTCCCTACCTATCTTCACAACCATTTCCAATGCTGTAGTCTTGGGGCCATCCTGAGTTACTTCTCAATTCCTCTCAAACATAATAAATATCAAATGATTCTTTACTCAGATGGAAGAGTTCTCTTTTATTTTATTAAATCACATGCCTTCTTGATTTAAAACACAACAATATCTCAACACTACCTACAGTATAGAATCCATGACCCTTAAATTAAGGTCTTTTATGGTTCAGCCCAAGTTACTTCTTAAGTCCAACCTACCTTGATAGGCATAATTCTCAGAGGACCCATAATAACTCATACCCTTGAAAAAGTTTCTCCTCTCCAGGCTAGGTAGGACCTGGAAAATTCTTTTAACCACATGACATGGTCAAGGGGATAAGACATCACTCCTATTACTAAGCTATGCTATATGGCAAAGGCAAAGAGATTTTGCAAATGTCATTGGGTCTCAAAACAGTTGATTATGAGTTCATCAAAGAAGACTATCATAAATGCCTTCAGTCAGGTTGTAGACCTTTTAAGAGACAGAAACTCCAGGTGGAGTGACTCCCTGTTCCTCTGAAGAATTAGCAATGATGTCTGTTGCCCAGGTACTACATAGCAAGTATCACAGTTTGGGTTTTTAATCCTCCCAAAAAATCTCACTCATTAAAAATGTAGGAATATACAGAGCTGAGATTATTTGCTTAGGAGAGCTGAAACCATATAAATGGATTAATCCATTTGATGGTTTTTAATAATAATCTGAATAGACCACTGGATAGTAACTGTACGGAGGCAGGATATGACTGAAGGAAATACATCATTGTGGGCTTACCCTGGACTATATTCTGAACCTGAACCTCCTCCGTACCTCTCCTGGCAGCCATGAAATAAGAAGCTTCCCCCCTCCACTCCCTGGCACCATGGTGTTGTACCTGATCTCAGGCCAAGAGCAATGGAGTTTATGGACTAAAACTCTGAAACTCTGAGCTGCAAACAAACTTTTCCTTCTCTATGTTGTTCTTGTCAGGTATTTCAGTCAGAGTGACAAACAGACTAAGAAGGGATTGCATGGGTCTCTAGAAGCTGAAAACAGCAAGAAAGAGCTCCAGTCTTACAACCAAAAGGAACTAAATTCCACCAACTGTCAGATTAGTGGAAGAGGACCCCAAGTTCCTCAAGAGGTTTCTCCCTACTTGTGAGAACCTGAGCAAATCATCCTGATAAGACCCACCCATTCTCCTGACATACAGAAGCTAAGATAATAAATGAGTATTATTTAAAGCCACTGCATTTCTGGTAATGTTAGGCAGCATTGGAAATCTAATACACCTATGAAAGACCACTTAATACAACTCCTGAAGTCTCAAAAACTTACATATGTTCAAAATGATTTTTTTCTTCATTCTGTAATATCTAAGTTAGAGATAATTGTCTCCTTAAATTTGCTATACATTTTTTCTATATATCATGTTGTAATTATTAGTGTAGACAATTATCTTTCCTACTAAGCTAATCTCCTTAATGGCAGAGGCTGGATCTTATCTAGGTGTTTCCATAGTTATTGGTTAACAGGAGATTTTCAATACTTCACTCTCATTAACTGGGGAAAAAAAATCTTCTACATCTTGAAGTATATTTTTGATACTTTATCCTTCAAAATAAATTAATAGATTATGGGTTTTTAAAAATCTTTTATGCCATAGGAAAGAAGCTCTCTAAGCACCATGCACAAATTCACATCAAAGTTTCTAAACTCAGTAGAATAGATAGCCCTATTTCCTGGCCTAAAAAAGCCACTACAATTTCCATAACAGTCAATTTTTATCAAAACATAACAATGAAGTCTGCCAGCAATTTTACTAATTGCAGGAGGAGGAAAAAGAGATGGTCTATGACTGCTGACATTTCACAAAAGTCTTATTAGTATGCAGGAGTCGTAGCAAAGCAACACACATGCAAGCTAAGCTTAGAGGATGGAGAATTCAGCCCACTGAAAGGGGAGAGAGATCCTCAGATGAGTGAGAAGGGGGTGAAGCAGCAGCCTGTCACTCAATTCTCAGCTCTTTTGCCCTCTGTGCTGTGTAGGGTAGTACTTCCCCTGTTATTACCCTCACCAAGGCTGAACTGTTCCCAGGAGGAAACACTGGCAGTTAGGACTTCATCAGATGCCACTGTCAATGTATAATCCCTTCACTCATAGTGTGATCATAAACCAGAATGACAGTTGTGGGGAGACAATTTGACCAATTTAAACAAAATTGCATTGGAAACTCCTTTTCCTCAACAAGTGCACTTCTGGGAACCCATCCTACTGAGATGCCAACAAATCACACAGTGATTTCCATTCTAAGTTGGCTCCCTATGCCCACATCCACACAGCCTAAATATACTCAGGTTATCCATTAAGAGCTTCATCTGGAAGCTGCATCTCTCCAATCTCCTCCCCATTACTCTAAGTACATAAAATAACGAAAGTAAATCTGTGCCATTCATATTACTTCTAATGGGCATCACTTCTGTTTTTGTTCTTTTTAGATATGCATGACAGTAGAATGTGTTTTGACATATTATACATACATGGAGTATACTCCTATTGGTTTTAATGGCACTATAATTTTAATTGTCCTCTTAGGAACAAACTTGCACTTTTCATGAAAGTCTCAGTTGACAATTTTCCTCTTCTGTTGTCTGTGTGATTTTTGTAGCTGAGTCTCCTGAGGGATTTTACAGGCCCCAGTTGATTAGAGTACAGCAGGTATCAGAAGAACTTGCAGTTTATCTGGGGAGATCAAAGCACCATACATGTTCCTTGTGAATCTTCAGTGACAAAGTTCTTCAACACTATAGAATATTGCCTCATTCACCTGAATGTTATTTTAAAGGTAACGCACACACACACACACACACACACACACACACACTGTCACATAGTGAATCCACTTTTTTCTCTCCAAATTTTCTCTTCTAGATCACTGTTCTTCCTTTTAGCTGAAAATGCCTGCTTCACTTGATGCAAAAAGGAACTATTTGAACCACCTTAAAATGGGTAATAGCTACAACCTAGAGAGAGAAAATTATCAACTGCGGAATCTCAGGCATATTAGTTAATCTGTTGTTTCTTTGGTAAAGTGGAGACAGGAGCAAAGTTTACCTTAAACGCTGATAAGAGGATTAAGTGAAACCAGACATACATGACCAACGCTCAGTAAGAATTAGTGCTTAGAAGGGTTTTAATATTATTTCATTAATAGCTTCACTTGGAAAAGGTATTCTATCTAACATCCTGCTTAGTGCATCGAAGCAATAAGAATTCCTAGAGAGAATAGGATCATTCACAACCTATTTGTGTTCTCTCCTTCCTTGCTCCATTCCAATAATTTCAAAGCAAACAAGTTGTTTAAAATATATGTCAGAACACAAGGGGAAAGTCATCCTGATCATGTATAACTAATTAGAACAAATTAAAAAAATAAAAAACTAAAGAAAAAAGTTATCCTTAGCAGTCTCCACAGGACACATGGAGTATGCAGGGAAGGAGGGGAGCACCAGGCCAGCACCAGGTTCACTCAGAGACCTATGAAGAGACCCCCTCTGCAGCTGTGTGCTTACGTGCCCTGATCTTATATGCCTGTCTCCACTAACCAGGTACAAGACACACACACAGGCACAGGCTATTTGAAATGCTTGGGAGCAGAAGTGCTGCTGATTTCAGTTTCTTGGATTTGTGGATGTTATTTGCATAGAATTTAAGGTTGATCACCCCTATTGTAAATTCCAAAATTTATATTTTAGATTAGGATATTTAAGCTATACTATGAAAATCATTCAATGTCTTCCTTATTTCCTGACCTCTGACTATGTGAGGACTTGCTATTTCTTTGTACAAACAGCTAACAAAAATTAAAACAAAGCAGACTTGTATGTAAAATTTTATCAGCACAACATTAGTACTCTTAGAACATCCCAAATGTTCAGAAATATGTTATATATGCAAAGTAATTCTTCATGCATGATTTTCCTTGACTAGGTGAAATGATCCAGTGTAGAATCTGTGTTTTTTTCCTTTTTGTCTTTTTTTAAAAATTTCATTCATTTATTCTATTTGTTAAACATGACAGCAGAATGCATTTCAACTCATAGTACACATACAGAGCACATTTTTTTTTTCATTTCTCTGGTTGTGCACCAAGTAGGCTCACACCATTCGTGTCTTCATACATGTATTTAGGGTAATAATGTCCATCTCATTCCACCATCCTTCCTAACACCATGCCCTAGCCCTTCTATTCTCTCCCCTTTGCCCTATCCAAAGTTCCTCCATTTCTCACCTCCTCTCCCCCACCCCCATATGGATCAGCATCCACATATCAAAGAAAACATTCAGCCTTTGTTTTTTTTGGAATTGGCTTACTTTATTTAGCATGATATTCTCCAAATCCATCCATTTACCTGTAAATGCCATGATTTTATTCTCTTTTAATGCTGAGTAATATTCCATTATGTGTCAATACCACAGTTTCATTATCCATTCATCTATTGGAGGGAATCTAGGTTGGTTCCACAATTTAACTATTATGAATTGTGCTGCTATAAACATTGATGTGGCTGTGTCATTGTAGTATGCTGTTTTTAAGTCCTTTGGGTATAAACCAAAGAGTGGGACAGCTGGGTCAAATGGTGGTTCCAATCTAAGTTTTCCAAGGAATCTTCATACTGCTTTCCAGATTGGTTGCACCAATTTGCACTATGTGAGTGTGCCTTTCCCCCCACATCCTTGAAAACACTATTGTTGTTTGTATTCTTAATAGCTGCCATTCTGACTGAAGTGAGATGAAATCTCAGTGTGGTTTTGATTTGCACTTCTATAATTGCTAGAGATGTTAAATAATTTGTTGATTGATTGTTTATCATCTTCTGAGAAGTGTTTGTTCAGTTCCTTGGCCCATTTATTGATTGAGATATTTGTTTTTTTTTTTTTTTTTGGTGTCAAGTTTTTTGAGTTATTTATATATCCTAGAGATTAGTGCTCTGTCTGATGTGTTTGTGGTAAAAAATTGCTCACATTCTGTAGACTCTCTGATTACTTCACTGATTGTTTCTTTTGCTGAGAAGAAGCTTTTCAGTTTGAATCCATCACATTTATTGATTCTTGATTTTATTTTTTATGATATTGAAGTCTTGTTAAGGAAGTCTTGGCCTAATCTGACATGATGAAGATTTGGGCTTACTTCTTCTTTTATCAGGCACAGGGTCTATTTCTAGGTCCTTGATCCACTTTCAATGGAGTATTGTGCATGGTGAGAGATAGGGGCTTAATTTCATTTTGCTACATATGGATTTCCCCAGCACCATTTGTTGAAGAGGCTATCTTTTTTCCAATATATGTTTTGGCACCACTGTCTAGTATGAGATAATTGTATTTATGTGGTTTGTCTCTGTGTCCTCTATTCTGTATAATTGATCTACAAGTCTATTTTGGTGCCAATACCATGCTGTTTTTGTTACTGTTGCTCTGTAATATAGTTTAAGTTCTGATATAATGATGTCACATGCTTTATTCTTTTTGTTAAGGATTGTCCAGATGAATTTCATGATTGATTTTTCTATTTCTATGAGAAATGTCATTGGGATTTTGATTGGAATTGTATTAAATCTGTATAGTGCTTTTGGTAGTATGGTCATTTTGACAATATTAATTCTGCCTATCCAAGAATAAGGGAGATCTTCCCACCTTCTAAGGTCTTCTTTAATTTCTTTCTTTAGCATTTTGTAGTTTTTATTGTAGAGGTCTTTCACCTTTTTTGTTGATTCCCAAGTATTTTTGTTTGTTTGTTTTTGAGGCTATTATAAATGGGGTAGTTTTCCTAGTTTCTCTTTCAGAGGATTTGTCACTGATATACAGAAATGCCTTTGATTTATGGGTACTGATTTATATTCTACTACTTTGCTGAATTCTTCTATTAGTTCTAGAAGTTTTCTGATGGATTTTTTTTGGAACCACTATATATAGAATTATGTCATCAGCAAATAGTGCTAATTTGAGTTTTTCTTTTCCTATTAGTGTCCCTTTAATTTCTTTCATCTGTCTGAATGCTCTGGCTAGAATTTTAAGAACTATGTTAAATACAAGTGCTGAAAGAAGGCATCCCTGTCTTGTTCCAGTTTTTAGAGAGAATGCTTTCAATTTTTCTCCATTTAGAATGATGTGGGCTTGGGGCTTAGCATAGATAGCTTTTACAATGTTGAGATATGTTTCTGTTCTCCTGTTTTTCTAGTGTTTTGAACATAAAGGGGTGCTATATTTTGTTGAATGCTTTTTCTGCATCTATTGAGATGATCATATGATACTTATGTTTAAGTCTACTGATGTGATGAATTACATTTATTGATTTCTGTATGTTGAACCAACCTTGCAACCCTGGGATGAATCCCACTTGATTGTTGTGCACTACCTTTTTAATATATTTTTGTATTATATTTTCCAGAATTTTATTAAGAATTTTTGTATCTATGTTTATTAGAGATGTTGGTCTGAAGTTTTCTTTCTTTGACATATCTTTGTTTGGTTTTGGGATCAGAGTGATATAGGCCTCATTGAATGAGTTTGGAAGTATTCCCTCTTTTTTCTATTTCATGAAATAATTTGAGGAATATTGGTATTAGTGTTTCTTTGAATGTCTTGTGAAACTCAGCTATGTATCTATCTGGTCCTGGGCTTTTCTTGGTTGGTAGTCTTCTGATGGTGTCTTGTATTTTAATGTAGAGTCTGTATTTTTTTAAATGCATATAATAGGTTATATCTTGGCAATTACTTAGTGTTCTGTCAAATTCAATGATTTTCAGATTATGACTACCATTAGGGTGATCTGATCTGATCTGATCTGATATAATTCATCGTTACTTATTGATTATGCTGTTGGCCATTGCTGATTCAACCATTCATTTTGTGTGTGTGTGGTAAATAACATTGTTAGATTTTATACTAGGGACCCAGTATTTATCTCAATACAGTATATTGTTTTCATTGCTTATTACTATTGTGTGTCCCCCCACCATTCTGTGGGGTACTGGAAACCTATAGGGACACTACAAGTTCACATAGGAGACACTCTTCTGCTGAACTAAACTTAGCCAAATGACAGTGGATCTTGTTCCACACACAAATTAATGACACTCAAACTTCAGCAATGCTTTAATAGAATGAATAGAAGAGACAAATACTCAAACTAACTACCAGACCCCAAGTAAGAATGGCTAGGGGTGGGCATTCACCTCCCACTCATGGACATCTAGTGCTACAGCAAAAAGAGAATCAACAAAAAGGTGGTGGGTACCACACCTATGAGGGGGTCTCAGACTAGATCACTCTAAGACGCTTTGTCAAGAGAATGCTGTGCCCTAAAAAGGCCTACAAAAAGAGTGGAAGATAAATCACTTCCAAAAGATGCATAAAACCCAACACAGAAATACAAGCAATATGATAAAACAAGGTAACACAATATTTTCTAAAGTTCAAAACGCATCAGCAACTGACCTTGAACATATTCAAGGGGGTAATGTATCAGAAAAATAATTCAAAAGAATGATCATAAAAATGATCAATGAATACCAAGGGAACACAAAAAAACAACAGAATGAATTAAGAAAATCAGTACAGAATATGAATGAGAAATTAATGAGATACAGATATTGATAAAGAACCTGAACTGCTCCATGACACATTATAATTTAAATACTTAACATCAAAGAAAAGGATAAAATTTTTAAAGCCTTAAAATAAAATAGTCAGGTCACATGTAGAGGTAAGCTAATCAGAAGCACTTGATTTCTTAGCACAAACTCTAAAAAGAAGACTTAGAATGAAGTGTTGCAAGTCCTGAGAGAAAATAACTCTCAAGCAAGATTGTTATATCCAGCAAAGCTATCTACCAAAATCCAAAGCAAGATAGAAAACTTCCTAGATAAACAGAAACTAAAATAGTTCATTGAATATTCAGGTGGAACTACAGAACTTAAAGAAATACTCTACACATACAAAATAAATAAGCCCTAGAGCTCAAAAAGGAACAAATCTTATTTGAAGAGTAGGTAAGCAAGTGAGAAATAGGACCAAATTAAAGACTATAAAAAATCAAAATGGCCAACATTAATAAGTATCAATCTATAAAAATGTTGAATGTAAATGGTCTCAACTCTCCAATTAAAAGCCATAGGTATGTTTTTTAATCCATTCTGCCAGCCTAACTATATATGCTATTTGAAAAAAGACTCACATTATCTTCAAAAAGATAAACAAAATTGAGAAGCCCTTAGCCAAACTAAGCAAAAGAAAAAGAGAAGATCCAAATTAAAATTAGAGATGAGGAAGAAGAAATCACAAACAACACAGAACAAACAACACATCAGATCATTAGGGACTACTCTGAAAATTTATACTCCAATAAATTGGAAAACCTAGGAAAAATAGATATATTTCTAGATACGTATGACCAGCCAAAATTGAATCAAGAGTGCATAGAAATTATAAACAGAACAATAACTAGTAATGAGATAGAGACAGTACTAAAAAGCGTTCCAAAAAAGAAAGTCCCAATATGAAATGAATTCTCAGCTTAATTCTACCATAAATTTAAAGAATACTCATCAAATTATTCTATGAAATGGAAAGGGATGGAACATTTCCAAATGCATTCTATGAAGCCAATATCACACTCATACCAAAACAATATAAGGACACATCAAGGAAAGAAAACTACAGACCAATATTTGTGATGAACTTAGATACAAAAACACTTAATAAAATATTAGCAAATCATATTCAACAACATATTAAATTGATTTTACATCATGACTAAATTGGGTATATTGAAAGATGCAAGAACATTTTAACATATAAATTAATAAATATAATTAATCACATAAATAGAATTAAAGACAAAAAATCATATAGTTATCTCAGTAAGCGCACAGAAGTCCTTCAAAAAGATTTGGTACACATTTATGATAGAAACACAGAAGAAACTAGGGCTAGAAGGAACATTTCTCAACATCATAAATCCTACATATGAATAACCCAAACCCAATCTAATAGTAAATGGGAAGAAACTGAAAGCATTTCCTTTTAAATCTGGAATGTGACAAGGATGTCCATTCTCACAACTCCTAATTACTATAGCACTAAAAAATTCTGGTCCACAATTAGGCAATAGAAGGAAATTTAAAAAGATAAAAATAAGAAACAAAGTCAAATTATCACTCTTTGCAGATGGTATGATCCTGAAAAAAAAAAAAAAAAAACTCCCCCCAGAATTTTTGGAGCTAATAAACAAGTTCAGCAACATAGCAGGTTACAAAAATCAACATAGAAAAATCAATAGCTTTCCTATACACTAACAATAAGTCTGCTAGAAGGTATCAGGAAAACAATCCCATTTATAATAGCCTCAAAAAAATAAAATAAAATACCTAGGAATAAACCTAACCAAAGAGGGGAAAGACCTCTAGGGTGAAAATTATATAACATTAAAGAAAGAAACTGAAGAAGATCTGAGAATATGGAAAGATCTTCCACATTCATGAATGGGAATAATTAATATTGTTAAAATGGCCATACTACCCAAAGCAATTCAATGAATTCAACATTGAAGTCCTAAAATTCATTTGAATGAATGAAAGATCCAGAAAGGTCAAAGCAATTTTATAACTAAAAAGTAATGCTAGAGGCATCACAATACCCAACTTTAAATTATACCACGGAGCTGTAGTAATAAAAACTGCCTGGTTCTGGCATAAAACCAGACACACAGACCAATAGTACAGAATAGAAGACAGACAGACAAACCCACACATATACAGTCATCTGATCCTTGACAAAACTACCAAAAAACATACACTGGAGAAAAGACAGGTTTTTTTTTTTCCTTTTTTAAACAAAATAGTGCTGGGAAAACTGTTATCCATGTGTAGAAACATTACATACAATTGTAATACACCAATAATGTGGAAAAAAAAGAAAAAGACAGTCTCTCTTGACAACAAATTTCACAATCCACACTTGGGGTTGGGAAGCTAGTCACTCTGGAGATGTTTCATTGTTGGTTTGTTCAATTCAGTTAATATAAATCTATATTTCCTCTATCCTCCATTAAATGAATGACTAGGTATGATTTTTAAATAATTATCTAGCACTTCTTCATTGAGTAAATAATTTTTAAATAATTATCTAGCACTTCTTCATTGAGTAAATAATTTTTAAATAATTATCTAGCACTTCTTCATTGAGTAAATGAGTGTACGATAATGGTGAAAGAGAAAATGATGGATGATTAGAGAAAGGACACACTCCTCAGCAGTTCCTCATAAGACTGCTTTTCACTGAAGTGGGTAAATAGGGGAACTCACTGAGACTTAATACTGAAGAGTAAAAATAAATCTATAGAGACATAGAAAGTCAGAAACTTGAACATAACAAATAATACAATAGAGAAGCTCCATCTTGGCTGCTACCTTGGCCACCAGCAGTAGTAGCAAAGGGAAAGTCAGTGCAGACAAGTAATAGAGACAGCATGGCCAGTGGACAAAGAAATTTAAAAAAAAAAAAAAAGACAAATTGACTTGGGGAAACATATGGGTTAGAGAGAAAGCTGATTTTAATGAACACAGAGTTGGTAGGGGAAATTAACCAGTGGAAGCAAATTCACAAGTAGCTCCCCGGGACAGGAAGCTTTCCAGATATAAAAATTCTTCCAGTGGGGAAAGTGGCCACTATCCTACAGCACAATTTTGAGCATAGACCAGAGAAGAAAAACTCCTGCAGCTAACTAATAAAACTCCCAGAAGGCACTAGAACCAGAGAGACTGAAATAGGCACAAAGACTCTAGACCACTGATGCTCTGGATTCCAAGGTAGAAAACTCCCATTGTTGAAGGTGCTACGGTGACCACACAGGAGCATCTACACTCCAGGGCAGATACCAGTGGTGAAGGTGAGACCTGTGGATGATTTTTCCCTATGCCATAAACGTGGATTTTATTAGAGACCCTAGAGATCAAGATATCCTTTTGAGACTGGCATCTCCCCCGCAACAGGAGCTGTAGGTCAGTTCTCAGACCCCCACAGAGTTTCAAAGTTTATTTGGAACTAAACCCCAATTACTAGAATCTCCTATTTAGAACTCTGCACCAACCCTGCAGGAGAAATACACAATTTCTCAGCACACAAACTGTGCTGTCCAACTGTATACTAGGAGACTGGAAGCTTGAGATCTATTCCAACCGGCTGTGTCTCCTAGCCAGAAAGGCTGGCAGCTAGGTGAAGAACACAAAGTCAAGGAGCATAAAAACCCCCAACCCTAAACACAAGTTTATAAGGCAAAAAGTAAAATGCAAAGAATGAAAATCCATCCCTGTCAACAGTTGTGACCACCTCAGTGAATATAAACCCCTTGTTTCTCAGCAGGATTTTTTTTCTTTTTTCTTTTCTTCACACTTCCATTTTTAATCTATTTATGTATTTTTTTATAATTTTAACTTTAAAAATTAAACATGCTTTCATTTTATTGTGTTCTTTTTTTTCATTCTGCATGATTTTGTGTGTGTAGGTGGGTGTGGGGTGAATGTGTATACTCATTGAATGGATAGGGTTGAAAAAATATATACACATTCATATGACTTTACTTGGACATTTACCAGTTCCTTCTACATGTTTATTATTAAACTTGATTTGTCTTATGTAGGGTTCAGTTATACGTGGATTTGAGTTGTTTCAATCTCTCAGTTACCAGTTGATTTGTACCTTGTCTATTGTCCCTCTTACTTACACTTCTTCAACTCTCTTCCCACACTAACAGTCAAATCTTTTCACTTTCTCTTTTATTACTTTCAGTTAATCTTTTTTATTTGTCCTAATTAGATATACATGACAGTAGAATGCATTTTGACACATCATACATAAGTGGAGTATAACTTCTCATTTTTCTGGTTGTATATGATATAGAATCATACCAGTTGTATATAAAATAATAATGTTCAATTCATTCTACTGTCCTACCTACTCCCATACTCCTTCCCCTCTTTTCACTCCCCTCTGCCTGATGCAGAGTACCTCCATTTCCCCTAACTCCGCCAGTTATTGTGAATTAACATCTACATATCAAAAAATCATTCAGCCTTTGATTTGTGGGGACTGACTTATTTTGCTTAGCATAATATTCTCTAGTTTCATCCATATTCCTGTAAATGCCATAATCTCTTTCTTCTTTAAAGCTAACTAATATTCCATTGTGTGTATATATATATCACATTTTTAATCCATTCATCTGTTGACCGGGAGACTGGAAATTTGGATTTTAGTTTGGCTATTGTAAATTGCAATAGCCAAACTAAGATCCAAATTTAAATCTGCTATAAACACTGATGTGGCTGCATCACTGTAGTATGCTGATTTTAAGTCCTTTTGGTATACACTGAAGAGTGGGATAGCTGGGTCAAATAGTGGTTCCAAGTTTTTGGGGGAATCTCCATACCTTTTTCCTTAATGATTTCACCAATTTGCAGTCCCACCAGCCATGCACGAGTGTACCTTTTCCTCCACATTCTCACCAAGATTTATTGTTGCTTTGAAATCTTGGTATAGTTTTGATTTGTATTTCTCTAATTGCTGAAGATGTTGAACATTTTTTAATATATTTGTAGATCAATTGTATTTCTTCTTCTGTGAAGTACCTGTTCAGTTCCTTACCCCATTTACTGACTGGTTATTTGTTGTTTTGGTATTGAGTTTGAATTTTTTATATATTCTGGGATTACTACATATACCTCAGATAGAATATTAAAGATTTTCTCCCATCCTGCAGGCTTCACTTCACATTCTTGATTTTTTCCTTTGGTGAGAATAAGTTTTTAGTTTGAATCCATCCCATTTCTTGATTCTTGATTTTACATTTTATGCTTTAGGAATCTTGTTAAGGAAGTCAGTTTCTAAGCTGACTTGGTCCTCCTTTTTTTTTTCTATTAGGTACAGGGTCTCTGAGAACTTCACTTTGAGTGAGTTCTGGGCAGGGTGAGAGATAGGGATTTAATTTCATTTTGCTACATATAGATTTTCAGTTTTCTCAGCACCATTTGTTGAAAAGACTATTATTTCTAAAATGAATGTATTTGGCACCTATGTCTAGTATAAGAGAACTGTATTCATGTGGGTTTGTCTCTGTGTAGTCCATTCTGTACCATTGGTCTACATTTCTGTTTTAGTGCCAATACTATGATGTTTTTGTTAGTATAGCTCTGTAATATAGTTTAAATTCTGGTATTGTGATGCCTCCTGCTTCACTCTTCTTGCCAGGGATTCCTTTGGCTATTCTGGGTCTCTTATTTTTCCAAATAAATTTTATGATTGCTTTTTTATTTATATGAATTAATGTCATGGGGATTTTAATAGGAATTTCATTAAATCTGTATAATGCTTTTGGTAGTATGGCCATTTTGACAATATTAATTCTGCCTATCCAAGAGCATGGGAGATCTTTCCCATCTATTAAGGTCTTCAATTTCTTTATTTAGTGTTCTGTAGTTTTCATTGTACAAGTCTTTCACCTCTTTTGTTAGATTGGTTCCCAAATATTTTATTTTTTTAAGGCTATTGTGAATGGAGGACTATTCCTAGTTTCTCTTTCAGTGGATTCATCAGTGATGTATAGGAATGCATTTGATTTGTGGGTGTTGATTTTATATCCTGTTACTTTGCTGAATTTATTTATTAGTTTTAGAAATTTTCTGGTGAAATTTTATAGATTGTCTAAATATAGGAATCATATCATCAGCAAATAGTGACAGTTTGAGTTATTTTCCTTTTTGTATCCCTTTAGTTTCTTTTGTTTGTCTAATTGTTCTCATTAGAGTTTTCAGACTATGTTTCATAGAAGTAATGATAGAGGGCATCCTTGTATTGTTCCAATTTTTGGAGGGAATGCTTTCAATTTTTCTCCATTTAGAATGATGTTGGTCATGAGCTTAGTATGGATGCATTTTACAATATTGAAGTGTGTTCCTACTATCCCTAGTTTTTTTGAACATGAAGGGGCACTGTATTTTGTCAAATGCTTTTTCTGCAAATATTTACATAATCCTATGATTCTTGTCTTTAAGTTTACTGATGTGATAAATTACATTTATTGATTTCCATATGCTAAACCAATCTTGAATCCCTAGGATGAACCCCACTTGATCATGGTGCACTATCTTTTTAATATGTTTTTGTAGGCAATTTGCTAGAATTCTATGTTCCACAGAAATATTGGTCTGATTTTTTTTCCTTGATGTGTCTTTATCTGGTTTTGGTATCAGGATACTAGCCTCATAGAATGTGTTTGGAAGTATTCCCTCTTTTTCTATTTCATGGCATAATTTGAAGAGCATTGGTGTTAATTCTTCTTTGAAGGTCTTGTAGAACATAGCTGAGAATCCATCCCATCCTGAGCTTTTCTTGGTTTGTAGGTTTTTAATGGCATCTTCTATTGCTTGAATTGATCTAACTAAATTGCATATGTCCTCTAGATTCAGATTTTAGATTTGGGTAGGTCGTGTGTTTTTAGAAATTTGTCAATGTCTTTGACATTTTCTATTTTATTGGAGTCTAAGTTTTCAAGAGAGTCTCTAATTATTTTCTGTATTTCACCAGTGTCCATTGTAATATTTCCTTTTTCATCATGAATTTTAGTAACTTGAGTTTTCTCTTTCTCTTTATCAGCTGAGGGTTTATCAATTTGATTTATTTTTTCAAGGCACCAACTTTTTGTTTTATCAATTTTTTGGATTATTTCTGTTGTTCCTATTTTATTGATTTCAGCTGATTTGAATTATTTCCTGTCTTCAACTGCTTTTGGTGTTGATTTGTTCTTCTTTTACTAGGGTTCTGAAATGTAATGTTCAGACATTTATTTATTGTCTTTCTATTATTTTAAAGAATGAGCTGAATGCAATGAAGTTTCCTCTCAGCATGGCCTTCATAGGGTCCCAGTGATTTTGACACATTAAATTGGTGCTCTCATTTACCTCTAAGTACTTTTTAAAAATTTTGTCCCTCATTTCTTCTGTTCATTCATCATCCAATAGTGTATTATTTAGTCTCCAGGTGTTGGAGTAGCTTCTGGGTTTTTTTTATTTTATCATTGATTTCTAATTTTATTCCATTATGATCAGATAGAATGCAGGGTAGTATCTCTATTTTTTTTTATTTGCTACGAGTTGCTTTGTGGCATAATATTTGATCTTTTATTCATTCTGCTACCTCCTGCCAACTTTCTGATCAATTTAAAATATTTCAAACTTTCTCTCATCTTCCCATTCTATTTTTCTCTTTACTTAAGAAACTAATTTCACTAAATAAAAAAACCACATAGTTTTTATAATTCATTCCCCATTCATATTATTGTGAATATTAATATAGTGAACAATATAGTAAATACCTGATGTTAAGTACCTGATATAGTTCACAGTGGGTGTTTTTTTCTTTTTGATCTGACGTTAAATGCTTACCCCATCATTCCTATATAGATGGCAATTACTATTACAGATATCAAGGTAGACGGTGAACATATATCTCAAAACTACACATCTGTTGTTGACATTAGTGCTATTTCATGCCCCCCATCTGCTCTAAATGGGACTGGGAAGTAATTGGCACATTCAAGATGACAGAGTAAAGATTGTGATGCTGAGAAATAATTACAACTCAACCAAGCAAGAGTTAATCTCACCCCACACATGATCTAGTCCCACCAGAGCCTAAACATTACTTCATCTCATAGAATTTGGGTGATGAATACCTGAAACCAAAAATCGGGCCCCAGAGGGGAACAAGCAGAGTTGACTTTCGGCTCTACCCATTAACATCTACACATACCAAAAACTTTGAAATCCTGGAATAAAAAAAAAAAGAACTACACATGAAAGAACATGGATATAAAAGCTGAAGGGGAACTTACGTCAACTGATGTTGACTTATCAAGTTCAAGACCTCTGAAAATATGAGAAACAGGAAAAGAAAAAAAAAAAAAAAAAAAAAACCTCCTCCAAAGTTTACAATACCCCGATAAAGAATGCCACAGAAAAGAAAGTGCATGAAATTCCAGAGAAAATTTATTTAAAAACTGATTATTGTGAATATTAATATAGTGGACAATATAGTAAATAACTGATGTTAAGTACCTGATATAGTTCACAGTGGGTGTTTTTTCTTATTTTTTTTGATCTGATGTTAAATGCTTACCCCATCATTCCTATATAGATGGCAATTAATATTACAGATATCAAGGTAGACGGTGAACATATATCTCAAAACTATACATCTGTTGTTGACATTAGTGCTATTTCATGTCCCCCACCTGTTCAATGAACTGAAAGGAGATCTAAGAAATCAATTCAGAGCAAATAGAAGAGATAAAAGATAATTTCAATAAAGAAACAGAAATATTTTAAAAAGCAGTCAGATCTTCTAGAAATAAAATACAATGAACTAAATAAAAAATTCACTTGAAACAACCACCAACAGACTAGACTGTTCAGAAAAATGTAATTTCAGTCCTTGAAATAGAATCTCAGGTCTTTAAGACAGGATATATCAACTTGAGTAAACAGAATCCAATAAAGTAAAAAGAATGAGAGAATATGGTCCAAATATACAAGAACTCTAGGACATAAGTCAGGAGACAAAATATGAGAATTATTGGGATAGAAGAGAACATGGAAATACATGCTAAAGGCATTTTCAATGAGACAGTCACAGAAAACTTTCCCCATATCAGAAAGGAGTTATGCCTCCACATGCAGGACCCCAAATAGACTTGATCATTAGAAAAGATCTCTACGACACATCATAATAAAAATGCTTAGCATAGAAAATAGGAAAGAACATTAAAAGCTGTGAGAGAAACATCAGGTCCCATTCAGAGGCAAACCAATAAGATTCACTTGATTTCTCAATACAATACAAACAAGAATGACCTGGAATGAGACATTCCAAGCTCTAAAAGAAAATAATAGCCAATCATGATTGCTATACCCAGCAAAGCTCTCTTCCATTTTCAATGGAGAAATAAAAACTTTCTATGATAAGAAATTGTATCAGACCATAACTGAAAGAATACAGGCCAACAATGTAAGCACTACAATGGATTCTAGAAGATAAACTACACACAGAAGAACCCAAAAGCAAATTCTAAAAGTTCCAAAAAGATGAAGATCAATAGAAGACCAATCATCTAAATTAAAATTAACAGAATTAAATGTAACAAAAACTCAAAATGACAGTAAACCTTACAAGCATATCAATAGCACTGAACATAAATGGTCTCAACTCCTTAATTAAAAGACAGATACTAGAATGGGTCAAAAAACAAGATCCAACTATATACTGTTTACAAGAAACTCATCTTATTGGCAAAGACACTCACAGTCTGAATATAAATGGATGGGGAAAGATGTTCTATGCAAATGGAATCCCAAAACAAACAGAGTAGCTATTCTCATATCTGACAATGCCAATTTCAAGCAAAAATTAATCAGAAGAGACAAAAAAGGCCACTATATCCTGGTAAAGGGAATAGTACAACAAGAAGATAAAGTGATAGTAAATATATGTGCTCTAAATGTCAATTCATTAAGTTACATTAAAAATAAAACTCTTTGACATAAAATTCCAGGTGGACCTCAATAGAACTATACTGACTAATTTCAACACACTCTTCAATAAAAAAAAGAAATCAATAAAGATACATCCAACCTGTACAACCTGTATTATACTATAAATTAAATGGACCTAATAGACAGCTACAGAATATTTTACCATCTGTACAGCCGAGTTTACCTTCTCATAGAACTTTTCCCAAAATAGACCATATTCTAGGTCACAATGCAAGTCTTAGCAAATACAAAAAAAAAAAAAAACCCAACACATCAACAATAAAATATATAGTTTCATGCATTGTATCAGACCATAATGGAATGAAAGTAGAATTTAACATCAATTTGAAACTTGGAAAATCATTAGAATCTATTCTGAAATGTATTTTTCAATAGACTGCAAAATCTAGAAGACATTACAAATTTCTAGATACATATGATCTGCCCAAATTGAGCCAGGAAGATATAGAAAACCTACATGGACCAATAATCAAATTAAAATAGCAATTAAAAGAAAGAAAAGCCCAGAATCAGATGGATTTGTGGCTGAGTTCAACCAGACTTTTCCATAAGAATACCACCCTTTCTCAAATTATTCCATGAAACTGAAAGGGAGGAAACACCCACAACTACTTTCTATGAAGCCAGTGTAACCCTGATGCCAAAACCAGAGAAAGATACATCTAGGAAAGAAAACTATAGACCAATATCCCTGATAAATATAGATGCAAAAATCATTAATAAAATGTTAATAAACCAAATTCAAATCATATTAAAAAGATAATATAACATGATCAAGCGGGACTTCATACCAGGGATGCAAGCTTTGTTCAATATACAAAATCAATAAATGTAATTCACAACATAAATAGAATTAAAAAGGAGAATCATATAATCCTTTCAATAGTGCAGAAAAAGTCTTTGATAAAATATAGCAATAACTCATGTTAAAATTCAGCATTAATCTCTAGGATATATAAAGAACTCAAAAATTTAACACCAAAAAAGTGCCCAATTAATAAATGGGGTAAGGAACTGAACAGATACTTCACAGAAGAAGAAATACAATAGAACAACAAATATATGAAAAAGTATTCAACATCTCTAGCATTTAGAGAAATGCAAATCAAAACTACTCTAAGATTTCATCTCACTCCTGTCAGAATGGCAATCATCAAGAACACAGACAATAATAAATGTTGGTGAGGATGTGGGGAAAAGGTAGTCTCATACATTGCTGGTGGGACTGCAAATTGGTGCAACCACTATGGAAAGCAGTATGGAGATTCCTCAGAAAATTGAGAATGGAACCTCCATTAGATCCAGCTATCCCACTCCTTGTTTATACCCAAAGAACTTACAATCAGCATACAATAGTGACACACACATCAATGTTTATAGCAGCTCAATTCACAATAGCTATACTATGGAACCAATCTAATTATTCCTCAATAGATAAATGGATAAAGAATATGTGGTATATGCACACAATGGAATATTACTCAGCTTTAAAGAAGAGTTAAAATTATGGCATTTGCCAGTAAATAGCTGGAGTTGGGGAATATCATGCTAAATGAAATAAACCAATCCCACAAAACCAAAGGCTAAATATTTTCTCTAATATGCAGATGCTAATTCACAATAAGACAGGGGGCACTAGGGAAGAATAGTGTTACCTTAGATTAGGTAGAGGAAAGTGATGGGAGGGGAGGGAAAGTGGGTGGGTATAGGAAAGATAGTAGAATGAAACAGACATTATTACTGTATGTATATATGTGACGACATGATTAATATGATTCTGCAACATATACACTCAGAAAAATGACAAATTATATCCATCTATGTATGATATAAAAGTGCATAAATGCATTGTACTGTCATGTAAAACTGATTAAAACAAGGAAAGATGGGTAAAAAGGAAATGGAGAGGGCAGGGGATTAGCAAGGATGGTGGAATGTGATGGACATCATTATCCAAAGTACACGTATGAAGACATGAATCGGTGTCAACATACATTATATACAACCAGAGATATGAAAAATTGTGTTGTATATGTGAAATAACAATTATAATGCATTCTTCTGTCATTTATTTTTTTAAAAAGTCAATTAAAAAAGCTTTTAAAAAATCATAAAAATTAGGGAAAGAAGGCATTTACTCAACATTATAAAGCCTATATACAACAAATTCAAAGCCAACATCATACTGAATGGAGAAACACTGAAAGCTTTTCCTCTAAAATCAAGAATAAGACAAGGCTTTCCACTGTAAGCTCTTCTATTCAATATATTTCTCAAAACTCTAGCCAGAGCAATCAAGCAGGAGAAGGAAATGAAAGTGATACAAATAAGAAAAAAAGAATAATGCTATCTTTGTTTTGTTGATGACATTATTCTGTATCTAGAAGACTCAAAAACTCCACCAGAAGAATTCTATAGCTGATAAATAAATTCAGCAAAGTATTAGGATACAAGATCAACATTCATAAATCAATAGCTTGCTATACTCCAATAGTGATTCAGCTGAGAAAGTAATTAGGAAAACAGTCCCTTTAATAATAACCAAAAAATAATAATAATACCTAAGACTTAATCTAACCAAGGAGGTAAAAGATCTCTACAGTGAAAACTATAGAACACTAAAGAAAGAAATTGAAGAAGACCTCAAAAGATGGAAAGACTTCCCATGTTCTTAATAAGAATATTGCCAAAATGACCATACTTCCAAAAGCAATATACAGGTTCAATAAAATCCCCATCAAAATGCCAATGATATTCTTCACAGTACTAGGAAAGAAAAAAAAAAGAGTCATTAAGTTTATTTGGAAAAATAAGAAACTCAGCATGGCCAACACAATTTTGAACAAGAAAAAAGTGATATTGAGGGTATCATAAAATCTGATTGGAATTTATATAACAGAGAAATAGTAGTGAAAACAGCATGGTATTGGCATCAAAATAGACATAAAAGCCAATGGAACACAATAAAAGACAGAGACAAATCTGCATAATTACAGCCATCTAATACTGGACAAAGGTGCCAAAAATATATGTTGGAGAAAAAGACAGCCTTTTGACAAATGGTGCTGGGGAAACTAGAAATCCATATATAGAAGACTAAAATTCCATCCCTGTTTTAGTCAGCTGTTTGCTGCTGTGGCTAAAGACCTGAGAAGAATAATTAAAGGAGGAAAAGTTTATTTGGAGGCTCATGGTTTTGGAGGTCTCAGTTCATAGATGGCTGACTGCATTCCTTAGGGCCTGAGGTGAAGCAGAACATCATGGCAGAAGTGTGTGGCAAGCACTTGAAAGTATGGTACCAGAAACCAGACAGAGAGAGATGCCACTTGCCAGGTACAAAATACCTACCCCAGAGGCATGTCCCCAGGAACCCACCTCCTCCTGCCACACCCTACCTATCTACAGTTACTACTCAATCCCTAGCAGGAGATTAATTCACTGATTGGGTTAAGGCTGGCATTGCCCAATCATTTTACCTCTAAACCTTCTTGCATTGTCTCACCTGTGAGTTTTGAAGGACATCTCATATCAAAAGCCCTATCACTGACCCTGCACAAAGTAATGTCAAATCAAAATGGATCAAAAACTTAGGAATTAGACCAGAATATTTGCAACTGCTAGAAGAAAACAGTCAACACTCCATCATTAAAGGTGCAGGCACCAACTTCCTTAACAAGAACCCTGAGTTAATAAATAAAAGGCTGCCACAGGGCCTGACACTGAGAGGAAACAGAACTGTGTGTGCTGAAGTTGTGGCTTACTCTCGCGGAAAATTGGGGTACTGTCATTCTTGTAATTAGGGGTTTGAGTTTTAGTGCCCAGATCCCGCAATTTTGAAAACCATGATCAAACATGGGTTATGACCACCATACTACCCGGGTGTCAGTGGCAAGTAGAAAATTTAATGGCACAATGACCACAAACCATATAATCAAGCTCCAGAGAACCCAGGGGAAGGCCTGCATTCCAGGTGAAGCCCGAGCATCGCCTGGGCCCTGAGGATCCTCCCAGGCTCTACCATAAGAAGTTTCCCAGTGAGCCTGCCCTTCCCTTGCCCCATGAGCAGCAGCAGCCTGCTGGAAGTGCCAGTGTGTCCGCCATCTGCCTCTGCTTCCTCTAAAGGACACACAGGTCACAGTTTAACCTCCCAGCATGAGGATGTTCCCAGCCACTCATCCTCCCAAGGTACCTCCACAGGGCAACCCTGAGACAGCAGCCAGGGTTGGAAGAAGGCGAGGAGGAGGATTACCAAAGGCACCCAGCAATTCTGCTGCATAACCTGCTTCCATCGGCCCCTGTCCAGAAACAGTGGCTTCAATGGAAATGCCCAGTCCAGGCATCATGCTGGGCAGAACTGAGGAGCAGTCAGAAGACCTGAGCTGTGTGGATGCTGACATCATGCTGTGGGAGTGAGATGTACCCACTGGCTCAGGCTTCTCTGCATGGATTCTAGGCAGGGGGAAATCGCATCCACCAGCAGACTCCTCTGCCCCCACCTACAAAGATACATCATACAGACTTTTTCCTGGGACACTTCCCCCTGCCCTGTTCTTTGTCCTTTCCTCCATGATTTGGGAGAAATTTATTCTTAATTTATTTTGTTTTTTTCACAAATTGTACAACAAAAGTTATGTTTCAAAGATTTTTTAAAAAGCAGTTTTGGTTTTTATTGTTTTTTTTTTTTTTTTTTTTCAGAAAGAGGTCTTAGGACAAGGGCTAGATCCCAGCAGCCATTGTCTCCAAGCCCTGGACCACTGTGCCTCCCTGTACTGCTCACTGTATACACTTGCTCACCTTGAGCCAGGGTAGATGGGGACTCACCTGCCTTAAGCCAATGTAGATGGGGACTTGCTCCCATTGATGGAGGATAGACAGACATGCTTTCCTTGAACCACTGTAGATTTGATTCACTTTGAGCTGGTCGCTTTGGTAAGAAGAATTCCATTTCTGGTCTTCAGGCCTCTCCCCAAACTGTGTGGGGAGGGTGGGTTGCAGTCATTGGAGAAGACACCCCTGGCAAAGCACTGGAGATCCCAGAGTGTTCTGTGGCTTCATCTCCATAATCCCACTTGCAGGGAATCAATCACTGGGCCAGCAGCTGGGGCAGGCTTGCCTGCAACAGTGACTGAGCCTCACCACCTGCCCTGCATCCTCCCCACCCAATAGCCCCTCCTGGTCACTGAAGGTCGTGGAGAGTTAACACTTGGGATTTGGGGAGCAGAGATGTGAAATCTCAGGGATGCTACTTACATAAAAACACAGTGCACCCATGTGGAATTGCTCTTATCTTTGGGTTCTGTTGACATTGAATTTTGTATGGTGAAGTGCACACAAAAAGTAAGAAACATTCAGGTTAGGACAGGAGACTTTGTGCACCGTCCAGCTCTGGCATCTCTGCAGCCCTGGACTCCCAGAGCTACTCTGGCAGCTTCTTCCTGCCCTTCCCTTTGGTGGCCAGAATTGTTCCATGTGTCATTTTTAGTAGTTTGCCCTTTTTCACCTTGAGCCAAGAAAAAAAATGTTTTGAAGTAAAAATACTCTAACATGCTGTTTTAACCATATATATTCGTTAAGTGTCATGAGATAAAAGTATTATGTTCACATAACAGATTTTCTCCAATTGAATTCATCCAGAAAATTGCTCTCAATATGTAAAATATAGTTGCAAGAATATTTGTTTTGTAGCATTTCAATAATAATTTGGGATGGAAGCATTTTATATAACTCCAAGTTATTGTACAGTTCATTTTTAAAAAATCTTTAGTCTTATAATAACACAGCTCCATTAAAAAAATTTTGTTCATAGGAAAATGTTTCCAAAGATCTCCTGAAGAGTTGGTAAGAAGGCAGCCCTCCCATGGGCCGTGTGCTATTTCATTTGAAAAAGCTGTGTGCTTATCAAGCCCATGGTCATAGAAATGGTATGAGGTTTTGTTTGTTGTGAATTCCTTGTTAACCCTGAAGTCTCTGGAAGCTAGGCTGTCTGAGCTATAATTCTTGCTTTAACCTTGTGCCTCATTTTCATAAATGTGAAATGTGGGCAATAGTCAGCCCCTTCAACAGGACTAAAGACTCAAGTTAGAAGTTGGATATCGCTCGAACCCATGCTTACCACCATCCCACACAAGTTCCTAAATAAATGATGATTTAAAACGACATGATAACTCTCTTCTAAAACCAGACCTTTGAAAACTGTGTAGAGTTTAACTAAGCTACCTGTATTTGTTACCTGATATGAAAAGAAATTTCCTTCCTGGCCTGTCACAAGTACTAAACATATAGTCAATTTTACTCTGATCAGAATCACTAGAGCTAAGAAGATGGAAAATATTTTAGTCACAAATGGGAGTTCTTCAAAGGCATTTGGTGTAATAAATATGAAGTTGTGTAAAAGATGTATAAATGCTGCAAAAACAGACCCAAATATTTTGATATCAGAAGGAGAAAAAGAAAGAAGATTGTGTTTATGATGAAATTAAAGAAAAAAAAAAAGGGTTAGATGGCAACTTGTATGGTCCTGGGGTGTCAATATGGCTAGTGGCTTTGGTCCTGGGCTCCATGTAGTGCTGCTCTCAGGAAGAGCCTTCCACACTCTTGGAGAAGGTGGTCACAGCAGAAAGGCAGCCTGCGAACATCTCGGTGGCTTTGCATTTTTCTACCTTGCACATGTGACTGGGAATGAGAAGCAAATGAAGCTCCTTGCTCCTGTGGTATCGCAGGCCTCTATAGAGAGTTTTAAAGTAGATGCCACACTTCTAAGAATAAACCACAGTTACCTTCAGGAGTCCCTGGCCATCCTGTGTCTATCATGAGTGTCCATTTTCAAAGACAGTGGCATGAGTTCCACCATGATGCCTTCAACTCTACCTATTTCCAAATGCCTCTCAGACCACTCCCCATAAGACACCATATTTTCTCTTAATTCACTTCTATGCCATCTGCTCAAGCTTCAATTTTGTGTTGCTTAAAATACTCAATCATCCAAATTCCTTTATAACTAATTTGGAAAATTCGACATGTACTCCTTTCTTGGAGAATTCCCACTTATATCAGTGTTTAGATTATCAGCCTTTTCCAAACTCATCTGTCATCATGTAAAACCAATGAATATTTAGCAGTATGAATGTTTGGGATACTTGGTACTTGAGTTCAGAATTGTTATGTTAATGAATACAGAGAACAAACATTGTCTCTAACGTGTAAAACATAATAACGGCTCAATAAGGTAGAGTGATTATTATGAAGCTTAGCTAAAGGTCCTGCTCTATCCTGAGCAATGCACACAAAAGAAGACTACAACTGGATCTTCCAGCTGCTGCTGGGCGATGCTATGGGAGAGGAAATGGTTGGTACATCCTTTTCCTCGTACATGGGAAGATATTTCTCCCAGTGGACATGATGATGTGAATCCAGGTAAGCACAGTGTTACTGGCCACAGCTGACAGCCCACAGGATGCTCAGGCACATCAGTTTGTGGCAGGGTGGGCAAGATGCACCACCTCTCACACTCAGTCCCAGGAGTGTACACCAGCTGAACTGGGACACATCTCTGTCGCTCATGGGACACTCTGAGTTGCTTTGAGTTCCTGCTGAACAGAATGTAGGGTGTCACAGAAATCCTGACAGTTCACAACAGGACATCGTCACCTCCCTGGTGCCTGTGGGTCTCAAGTCCCAAGATCTCTTCGCTCTGAGTCAAGGTCCTGTCACTCACCCACCTTATTTTCTAAAGACCCCTGATGAGGCTAAAGAAGAGTCTCTCACAGGAGGCCTTTAGCCCCAAATAACATGTCTCAAACAATCTAATTTCACAGGAAACTGCTACTTATCCCCTGGTTCTAGATCTTTCCAGAAAACTGTTGCACTCTGAAAGAACCATAAGGCCAATGGTCAAAATCCTAAGGAGAAGGAGTGCTATGGGGTAGATGGAACTTTGGTGTGGGTCACTAATGGCTGTCAGCATGCTTGCCCAGTTGTGGCCTGCTATTCTGTGCCCAACTGCTTTGCCCTGAAGGGAACATGGGTTCTGTTAATGTCCAGAACACTAGACAGGTAGCCTGCCAGTGATCCAGCCAGTGCCAAGGGTTCCTCTCCTCAAATTAGCTTCATCCATAATAAGCACTGAATTCAGCAAAGGAGGTAGACTTTTCTTGCCACCATGGTGCCAGCACATTCTGGGCATGATGGGGAGGCTAGAGATCTGATTTCTCACAAAAAGTGGATGATATATGTCAATGAAAATCAGGCCTAAAGGGTGATGAGATGAATTAAGGTAAGATTGCCTCCCATAGGATTCTACACTTCAATTTCTAACACTTAGGGGTGAGGGGTTTTAAACATGAGTATAAAGCTCTTTTATATGCCTTCCATCAAGGTATGAGGGTTATGTCTCTTGCCTGGAAACCTGGATAGACTAGGAACAACTTTAAACAACAAAATAGGATAGAGGTGATATTATGTGACCACAAAGCCTGGGTCATGACAGGCATTCAAGCTTCTGCCTTGCCCATTGGAACCACAGGCTGTTAAGTTATGTGTTCAACTATCTGGAGGCTGTCATGTTTGAGAGGAGCACAGCTGCACGGATAGGACTCATACATGGACTCTGATTGACAGTCCTGCTGAGTTTAGTGGCAAGACATGTCATCCCAGGTGGTAGATAAGTGAATGAGACTCCCAGTGATTCTAGTCCCCAGCTGTCAAGTCCCTCTTATGCCTTTGAGCCTTCTTAGATGAGCTACTAGAGAACCTGGAGCAGAGGCAAGCCACTCTATCCCATCCCTATCCTAATTTCTGACCCAACAGAACCTATAACCATGATTCAATCAATATTTCTCCCTACTAAGTTTTGAGGGAGTCGTTATTCAGCAAACATATCCAAAATAGATTCTGATGACAGTGGAGGCCCTCCCACTTCCAGAGTGGAATAGCTATGTTCCTTAAGGGAAAATGCATATCTGTTTATTCCAGTTCATGCCAAGTGATTTTCTTAAAGGATTAATGCTTAGCTTTGTAACATAAAGGGGCAGATTTTATGCAGAATGCATTTGCCTTTGGTTCACACAACAAATGTGAAACACTGTGTATATTTTTTCTATCACGAGAACAACAGTGTTCTATGTACAGTATTAAAATGAGTTAACGAGTGGAAATTCTTAGATATTTCAGTATATGAAAATAAGTGATGTAGATGCTTTAAGACAACAGAAATATACAGTTACAAATTATATGTCTCAGATACTTCTCTAGACATTTTACATCTTCCCATCCAGCCAGCCTGCAAACAGGGGCAAACTACAGACTGCTGTCTACTTATTTCTTTTTCTTTGATAATCAGCTAACAGTTGATGGGGAAGTGCTAACACCTCCAGGGAAATAAAAGGATCCTACTTTCCAACATAAGCAATCACCTCCTGGATGACTCTTTTCCTGCCTTTTGGTCACATAGGCTTGATTATAAACTTATTTAACCTAGATTTAAGGAAATCTTAAATCTATAAGGGGTTAGACAATCCCATTCCCAGGGGCACGAGCTCTGGATCCCCTTCTATCCAGAGGGGTCTTTCTGTCTCTAGAGATCAGGATGGGACTATTGATCCAGTGTGTTTTGTGTCTTATAAGGAGATCAGGGTGGGGCCCTGGTTCAGCTTGGTTTGTACCCACATAAGGAGATAAGGGCAAGGCCTTTAGTCCACTGTGGCTTTTGTCCTTATAAGGAGAGGTAACTGATTGTCAAAGAAAATACCTAGATAGCAACCAGTTGATGGAGAAATGCTAACACCTCCAGAGAAGTGGAAAGATTGTACTTTCTAAAAAAAAAAAAAAAAAAAAAAAGACTAAAACAAACACCACGTGCCAATAACCTGATTCAGTTCAAAATCACACCCTCGAAGGCTCTTTCTCTGCCTTTTGGTCACATAGACATGAGAAGAAGGGAAACAGACTCTATAAAGGGCAAGACACCCTTTCTCCCAGGGGCACCAGCTCTGGGTCCCCTCTTCTCCAAAGCAGTCTCTCTCTATCTCTTCCTCCTCTCCCCCCACCTCCTTAAATAAAATTTACTTTTAGCTGTAGCCTTAGCATTTCTAGGGTATTCAATCTTCAACAGAGGAAAGAGGGACAATAAGGACCTGATCTTGATTTTCAAGACCAGATTCACTATTTCTTAATAGAATCCTTATTAGTCCTTCTCTCAGGTAGATTTGCATTCAAGCCAGCTGAACTACACAAGCACTTGCCCAGAAAATACTGGTGTGACCCCCAAAGTCAAAAAATAAGTTCAACCATTGTAAGTAGGGAGCCATCTGTATAACCAAAACATACTGATACTGTCTTAAAAAAATTCAGACTCCACCCTCCAGCCACAAGGTCTTGTCTGCTGCTCCTGCCCCATCTCTCTGGTGACCCCTCCTTACCAACCTGCAGCTCCTTTCCACTTCCTGCACTGCTTCAAAGGCACTGAACTCTGCTTCAAAGCCTTGGCTCCTGGTCATTCCTCTGGTGGAACTTGATTTTGCTTTCTCTCCCCACCTCCTCCCACACACACACAGTCCTTCTTATTATGGAAGAGTTCAAAGAGAGAAGAAAGAGTATCATGAACTCTGCTACGGTTCAGTTATGAGGTGTCCCCCAAAAGCTCACATGTGAGACAGTGCAAGAAAATTCAGAGGTGAAATGATGGGGTTCGCAGAGCCTTAACCTAATCAGAGCCTGGATCCATGTGAATGCATTAACTGGGTGGTAAGTGTGGGCAGGTAGGGTGAGGCTGGATGAGATAAGTTGCAGGGACATACTTTGGGGGTATATATATTTTTTCCCTGGTGAGTGGCACTCTCTCTGCTTTCTGTTGACATGTTCTGAGCTGCTTTCCTCTGCCACACCCTTCTGCCATGATGTGCTGCCACACCTCAGGCCCAGAGCTTAGAGTTGGCCATCTATAGACCGAGACCTCTGAAACCATGAGCAACAAATCAACTTCCTCCTCTAATTGCTCTTGTCAGAACTTTGTCATCACAGAAGTCAAACAAACAAACAAAAAAAGACTAAAACAAATGCCATGTGCCAATAACCTGATTCAGTTCAAAAGCAATGACCAGCAACATCTCCACCCTACCCCATGTTTCCTTTCCTCCACACTCATTTTGAAGCAAATCTTAGTAGAACAATTTATCTGTAAATTTTTCTGCATGTTTTTTTAAATTATGTCACTATTCTCTAATTTTAAAATCATAAATAATATTGGAACTTTATAAATGATACCATCATATACCTACAAATGTTAATAATTCCTTAAGTTTGTTAACTATTTAATCAGTATTCCAATATCCAATTGTCTCATAATTTTTATTTAATTTTTTACAGTTGGTCTGAATCTAAATTTTAAAAATCCACATATTGCAATTGATGAGTGTTTCTCTTAAGTCTGCTTTTGATACACAGGTTCTCGCTCTCTCCCTTTTCATATTCTCACAAATAATTTGTTGAAGAAACTAGGTCATTGATTCTATAGTTCTCTACTCACTATTTTCTTGGTTGTACTCCCTGGGTGTCATTTAACATGTTCCACGGTTCCCTGTGCATTCTGTGAACCAATAATTAGGTCTGGAGGTTTGGTCAGATGTAGGTGGTGGGTGGTGGTGTGTTCTATCAGAGACAGATGATATCTGTCTGCGTGTGTGTGTGTGTGTGTGTGTGTGTGCGTGTGTGTGAAAGAGAGAGGGGGGTAACCCAGGCACAGATGAGCATCATCTAGATCCATCGTTTATTAGAATGCTATCATTTTGTATCCTATAATTTCATTATTTTCTTTTATTCATTTAAAAATAACAAAGAGGGCGGTGGTGCATGCCTGCCTATAATCCAGCGGCTCAGAAGGCTGAGACAGGACGATTTGAGTTCAAAGCCATCCTCAGCAACAGTGAGACACTAAGCAACTCAGTGAAACCCTGTCTCTAAATAAAATACAAAATAGGGCTGGGGATGTGACTCACTAGCCAAGTGCCCCCAAGTTCAATTCTTGGTACCTCTCCAAAAAAACAAAAAATACATCACATAGAACACTATAAATATGTAAATTTTATGTCAATTAGGACAAACAAATAAAAAGAGTACTTCCTGTCTATCACTGGGAGAGTGGCAAGTAACACCACCAGCCCACTCCCTCATAGGAGAGGATTGCCAGGGATCAGGTCAGGTTTCCTGGAATAGCACCAGTCTCCAAATAGCAATCAGGAGCTAAAGGCAGTAGCATGAATGTTTTCTTGGGGACAAACACAGATGCCCTGTGTCAGCTAGATTCTTGGTGAATTTCTCCCAGTGGAAGAACAAAAGGGTTCTGGATGTTCTTGGGAGGGCACAGTTCTGTAATGGTACATGCTGCACCATGGATCTGGTTGAGAAGCAAAGACCTGGCTTCCAGGACTGTCTTCAGTCCTTCCCTGGGCTTTCACTGTCACTGTGCTGACATCTGACTGTCACGCATGCTCCACTTATGTATCTTGAACTGAGAACCAACACCCTTATCTGGGCTCAATATAAAAAAGTGTTATATTGTTAGCCATTTCCTGACTCTTCATTAAGGTCAAGAGGCTGTCATAGTGGCCAGAACTTCACTCAGGACAGACACAAACTCACCTTGCTCCAAGTGGTTGATTGAGCTTAAACAGTGAGCCCATGATTACCTGGACATTGTAGACATTACTCAGCCCATGGCCTGAGTCACAAAGAATACTCTGGTTCTAGAGAGAGAGGAGTTGGAGACTACCTCAAAACTTGGGAGCTGGAAAAATGAGATTCAAAGTTGGTTCCATTTGATAGAGAAAAATGAATTTTTTTTTACTCTTTAATATGTGCAACTAAATGCATATTCCCTATACACAAACAAAATTCAACACTATTTTAGAGAATATTTCATCCAGTAACAAAACTCCAAGTTCCCAAATTTCTCCAAGTCTCTTCTTTAAGGTTCCTGTTCCACTTTGGTATCAGGGTTATTAAGCTTAGTCCTTTTTTACATATTTTTATTTTAATAGAGGGTCTCACCTCTCACCAAGTTTCTTATGGCCTTGCTAAGTTGCTAAGGATGGCTTCAAACTTGTGATCTCCCTGCCACAGCCTCCGGAGTACTGGGATTACATGTGTGCACCACCACACCTGGCTCTTCCTTAGTTTTATTTGAATAGTTACAAAACATTTGATTTCAACTAAAAGGTTTTAAGCAGAAATAGGAAAAAGTTGTCTCACATATGTCAAGACAATTACATTTCTGACCTGGTCAAGCAGTTGCTGTACTTCGAGTCCTAGAGGGACTAAATGATCTTTAAAGATCCCTGAAATAGACATACTGAGGCCTTTACAGATGTTTTTCATTTCTGCTAAACAGGGCAGGGTTTTGTGCCGGATGCTGAGGGTGGATTAAATGGATGCAATCCTTTTTTACTAGACATTACTCTACCAATGCTTCCTGTTTAAGAGGTCCACAGGAGATGGTGAGAGTTACGCCAGTTTAAAGTAAGCTGGCAATCGAGAGAAATCCAATAACACAACTGCTAGAAGAAATTAATCTAAATGTTAATATTTCCACATCCCAGACTCCTTTGGGTCTGGGATTGAAAAAGCTGTAGCAAAGCGAAATGCTATCAGAGAGAATTGTTATACCAATGGCACCCAGAGGGAACACCAGAAGGTCTCTTTCATGACAGGATGGAGCACAATGAGAATCTGGCCACAGGAGTGATTGCTTTAAAGTAAATCAACATAAGACCTTTCCTGACACCTGTGCCCAAGCTCCAGCAGGGGAGGGGGCTTCAGTCTAGAGACTTAGAGAAACAGCCATTCCGAATTTTGTGTTTCCCTGTGAGCACATCTGTCAACGACAAGCATTCCCTGGGAACCTCTGACCTACTTAGCCTTGCAATTCACCAGAAGGTCACATCAAACGCACACACCATTGACAGGATTCAACCATTTATGAACAAGTTTCACACACACACACACACAAAAAAAAAAAAAAAAAAAAAAACTTAAATGTAAAGTGGGGGTGAAGAAAGAGAACAGATAATGAATATCCCTGAAACAATTAGCTGAAAATAGTGAACTATAAATTTATATTTTGGACAGCATGCATTATGTTTTAGGAATATTGTTAATTGATTTTCATGTTAAATTTTACTTATTTAATATATTTGCAAAGCAGATGTCAGTACAATGTTGGGAGCTACTGACATTATGATTAGCTTAATAAAAATCAAGGCTAAGCTCTATTCTCCTGAAAACTATGGGAAAGACATATTAATCAAATTACCCTACAAATGGATGCACCCAAAAAACTGGAATGAGTGTTCTTAAAGAGTTTTGTTGTGTTTAAAGTATGAACATGACCAGGTAGTTGATAGTAGGAAGGCTCTCCAGGGTAAGTGATATTCAGCTAGATAGAAATGGCAGATGCATCTGTCCTCAGGCGACAACTATTATCCAGATTGCCCACTCAATATCACAGAAACAGGTTTCATCGAGGTTAAGGAAGCTTTTCTAGATCTAAAGACTGATAAACAGCTGGACTCAAATCCAGGACCCTCCCACCCAAGAGTCCTCACCTGCAAACATTCCATGATGCAAAATGCCCCTGCACTCAGTAGAGATTCTCACAGGGCACCCAGGATGCACACACCAGCTTCACCTGGAAGCTTGCAAGAAATGCTTGGTCCTTCCTAAAGCACAAGAAGTAAACATCAAGAATCAATAAATGGGATGGTATCAAACTAAAAAAACTTCTTCACAGCAAAGAAAACAACATGAAGAGAGAGCCTACAGAATGAGAGAAAATCTTTGCCACCTGTACCTCAAAGCATCAATTTCCAGGATATATAAAGAACTCAATACCAAAAAAATAATAATAACCCAGTCAATAAATAGGCAAAGGAATTGAACAGACACTTCATGGAAGAAATACAATTGATTGATAAATATATGAAAGCATGTTCAACATTTTTAGCAATGAGAGAAATGCAAATAAAAACCACTCCGATTTCATCTCACTCCAGTCAGAATGGCAGTTATCAAGAATACAAGGAACAATAAATGTTGGTGAGGATGTGGGGAAAAGGATATATACACACATTGCTGATGTGACTGCAAATTTGTGCAATGATTATGGAAAGCAGTATGGGGATTCCTAGGAAAATTTGGGATGGAACCACCATTTAACCCAGTTATCCTTCTCCTAGGTATCTACCCAAAGGAGTTAAAAATCAGCATACTATAGTGAGGCAGCCACATCAATGTTTATAGAAGCTCAAGTAACAATAGCTAAACTATGGAACCATCCTAGGTGCCCTACAACTGATGAATGGAATTGTGCTACATAAAGAATATGACATATTGCCCAGCCATAAAGAAGAATGAAATTATGGCATTTGCCAGTAAAAAGATGGAACTGGAGACTGTCATGCTAACTGAAATAAGTCAATCCCAAAAAAACCAAAGGCCAAATGTTCTGATTGAGGATGTTGGCCCAGAATAGGCAGGGGAGTGGGGGAGGGCTCACCAAATTGAACAGCGGGGAGTTCAGGGAAGGGATGAGAGATGGGAATAGGACAGACAGTAGAATTAATTGGATACAACTTTCCTTTTTCCTATGTTTATGTATGAATACATAATCAGTACAACTCCATATCCTGTACAACACCAAAATGGGAAGGTATACTCCATGTAGAATATATAATGAGTGTAGCATGTATTTTGACATAACTAAAAAGAAAAAAAAATAAAAGAAATGTTTGTCTTCCTTCCCACCACATCCCTGCTGCATTGGAAAACAGAGATGGTGGGGGACAGTACCCGTGCTCATCCTTCCAGAGAACTGTGGAGCCATCGGGTGGAGAGCAATCATACCAAGGGTCACAAGAGTGAAGGAGATCACCCAGGCTCATCTCCTGCTCTGACTGCCATCTCTGAACCTCCTATCATCACATGACTGAGTGAAGCTCTTCTTCCTGGACAGTTCTTCCTTCAGTATCTCCCTGTGTTCTGTCTGAAAGCAAACCTGCCTCTTTCCTAAAAATGCTGCTTCCTTGTAAAGTCCAAATTACATTTTCTAGCTAATAGAAATTAGCTAGAAAATATAGGTGGCCATGACATTAGGAAGCATTGTGAATTATAAAACAGGAGCAAAAGAGAGTGGTTTTATTATTCCATTGTTTTGAAAATGAAACTAGAGCCATGATTGTCATTGCAAGTCCTTCTCCCCAGGTTTACTAGCAGTTAGTAAGAAACAAGACTGACAAGTGCAATGTTGTACTTAAGATTGCTTTCTATATCAGCTATGAGAAATTGGCTTAGTTTTTATTTGAACCATAAAAATTACACAAAATTGAATTTATTGCTGGGCACAGTGGTGCACGCCTGTAATCCCAGCAGGTGGGAGGATGAGACAAGAAGATCACAAGTTCAAAGCCAGCCTCAGCAACAATGAGATGCTAAGCAACTCAGTGAGACCCTATCTCCAAATAAAATACAAAATAGGGCTGGGGATGTGGCTCAGTGGTCGAGTGCCCCCGAGTTCAATCCCCATTACCTAGCCCCCCATCCCCAAAATTGAATTTACTCAATTGCCTTCAGTTGAATCAAGGAGGCTGTGGTAGTGAAGCTGCTTCTCTAAACTCCTCACTTGTGTGGCTGTAACAGGACCCGCCCACCACACCCAAGGCTTGTTCTCAGCACAGGACACTCCAAATGGTTTGCCCGTGCAGCAGTGGAATCTTCTACCAACTGCCCATGACCTTTTACTAAACCTCATTTCTGTCAAGTTCACTTTCTTCCCTTCTTTACAACTTCGTAAGCAGCACCATGCTTCAGCTCTCAATGCCACTCACCTGGATGACTCTTCCTCCACGCACTCTCCTGCTTCCCTGTAATCCAGGAGCCCTAGAGGAAGCCCAACCAGCTGGCTCCTCCTTTAAGACCAGGGCCAACCCCTCTGCCTAAGTTAATCAACACATTCTCACTAATGACCAACCAAAACCAGACTGGTAAGCAGCCAGGCACAATTTGCTAAAATTTGAAGAAAGAATCTCCCTTGTTATTTTAGAGAGCTTCTTAAATAAAGGAACCTTCTCTCCCTGAATGTGCTTAGGAAGCAAGCTGCCCAGGAATTGCTGGTAGCCCTGTTTTACTAGAGAAAAAGCTGTTACCATACAGAGCTAAGAAGAGAGGTGAAGTGATATGGACATGTCCCAGATGATATCACTGAAATGCTGAGTCAAACTAGGCTTGAAATTCACTTACTCGCTAGACTTGCCTGTTACAAGAGCCAATAAATCTCCTTTATGGCTTAAATCAATTTGAACTAAGTATTTTTTTTTTCTTATTTGTAGCCCTAATACATTCAAAATGCTATTGATCATTCCATTAAGGAAGGCAGTTTGACAATGTTCAAAAGCTTCAGACATGTTTGTACCCCGTGAGCCAGCAGTTCCTGGACTATGAATTCATCTTGAGGAAATTTGAACAGGGAGAAGGATATTTATAAGCCCAAGCCTGTTCATGATCTTCCTTAGAAGAGTGAAATACACAGTGATCTAAGTGTTCAATGTGTGAATAATCAATAGAATATAAGAACATGGGAGATGGCAAATGGAGTCTGTATACATGTCTAATCTTGAGAGCTATACCATACTATGGAGAAAGTTTTATTATTCCATTTGTTTTTTAAAAACTGTACCATAAAAATATTTTGTTCATTAAGTATCAAGAGCATTGCATACATTATGACATATGTCCTGTTCCTGACTGCATTTATCACCTAGGAAAAGCAACAAAGACGGGGGGTGAGGGGAATGAAAGGGAGAAATAAAGGCGAATTTTATCAAAATAGAAGTAAGATCAGTAGAGTAGATGTAGGAGATTGAGGAGGAAGGAGGAGAGACAGGAAGAGAGATAAATAGTAGAAGGAATCTGACACAACTTTCATATGTACATGCATGAATATAACACAGTGAATTCCAGCATCGACTACATCCATAAGACACAAATTTAAAAAGAAAACTAAATAAATTACAGAAAGATCAGTAGAGGAACAAGGGGAGGGAGGTAGGGTAAGGGGGCAGAAGTGCTGGGGACTGAATTAGAGCAAATTATATTCCATGCTTTTGTGATTATTTCAAAGTGTGTCCTAACGTTATATATAACTGAAAATAAAAAATAAAGACCCAGGATAATGGCATTGGGCTCTCCAAGGAAGCAGGACACATGCATTGGAAAATGTCAAAGTTCTTGGGTGAGTCCAGTGTGCAGTGAGGACTGAAAATTACTGTATCATTTCCTTTATCCTCAGGACAGTACTACCAAGGATTATTTGTGTCACTGCCCTGTATAGGTGAGTGCAATTCAGACAGGTTAATTGAGTTGTCTCCTGTAACAGAGAGGAGAGACTTCACCCTATCTAGGGCCTCTCATTTTAAAACCATCATGTTGAGAGCAACATCATTTGTCTTTTAGAATGCTCAAGGAATTGGGGTGTAAGAAAAATAAAAGGATCAGAGGACACATAAATGTAGAGTTAGATCTCTAGATGGAGAGGTGACAAATAATTTACTTGTTATTTCTTACACATTTTAAAATGTTAATTTTAATAAATCTTCCCCCCTCATTTCTTCTTGGTCCGCTAAGGAAGTACAGAATGTGCTTTCTCAAGAAGACACTAAGCTATTAAAACAGAGCTCCACAACTGTCACTTACCTCAATCAATGGTTTTCATTGATTGTCTGCATGATACATTATCCTTAAAATCTACATGTATCATCCAAGAAGCCTGATGCTCACACACAGAGCTTGGGCTGGTGGGGCCAGGGCCTCCCCTCAGCAGGAGCTTCTGCCCTGACCACCCTCCTGGCAGACCCTACTCCTGCCCCAGACCCGTGATCTCCTTCCGGGCTCAGCACAAAAGCTCCATCTTGAGCGGGACCTTTCTTTCCAGGGAAAGCCCAGGGTAAAAATGCTTGAAAGCCACTGATCTGAAGCAAGTCCTGCAGGTCTGGTGAGAAGACAGCAGCTCACACAGCAGAGAAGCTTCCAGAGGACAGTGCCCTCGGGACCAGGAGTACCAGGGAGGCCCTGGACCCTCGACCAGGAGAGCAGGCTCAGTGGGTTCCCACATGCTGCAGTAAGGACCTAAACCCTGGTGGCTTAAAGAATGCAGATATCAATGTTGTACTTCTAAGCTCTGAAGACTGACTTGAGTTCTCCAGGCTGCTCCTTTCCGGAGGCTCAGGAAGAAGCTGTAGCCCTAGCTTTCCCAGCTTCTCGGGGCTGCCTGCCCTTCTTTCTGCACGGCCCCCACCTCCATCTTCATTCAGGGCCAGTGACCTCAGAGAGTTCTCAAACTGCTGTATCTCTGGTTCTTTCTTCCATAGCCATGGCTCCTTCTGATCATGGCCAGGAAAGCTTTTCTCTTTTTAAGGACTTGGGTGAAGAGCTTGGGCTCACTCAGATAATCCACGAAAAGAATATTCCCTTCTCAAGGTCCTTAATTTAATTATCTGAAAAAATCCTTTTGCTGTATAACATTTACAAACTCTAGGGAATTAGGACATGGACCCATGTTTGGTGACAGGAAATTATTCTGCCCACTAGAGTTTGTCAATATTTTCCCTTGTCCCAGCACAACTGAGAGACACCACACATTCATTCATTCACACCAACGTGCCTAAGGATGATGGCCAAGAACAGAAATGCCCACCCTGCAGAGGCCCATGAAGTTGAAATCAGCTTTCAATGAGGTTCCTTTATCACATATTTTAAGGATGCCATATAATCCTTGACACGGGGCTTTACCAACTGCCGCAGTCCAGCTGCAGCAAAATAGCCGGGGGGTGACGAGCAACTTGTGTAGATTGATACAGCAGGAGTAGGAGCCGTTTATTGTAGGACCGGAGCAATATTTATACATTCCACACAGCTTATCTAGTTAGCATAAACTAGATACATCAGTCAACCAATAAGGAATCTCCACACTTAATGGCTCGCTGGTGTTACTTCCCAAACCACTCCCTCTGGCATTTTGCCAGGCACCATCCAGACTTGTTTACAGACTCTAACATTTCTCTGGCAAAATGCCAGGAGCCATCCTGACTTGTTTACAGACTCTAACATTTGCCTGGCACCATCCTGACTTGTTTACAGACTCTAACAACCAACATTCATGGTTGGGGTATTCTCACACATAACTACTATAAAATACACGGAAGGGAAACATTTTACAGGTATAGATACATAACTAAATCAAAGAGCCAGGATTGCAATATTTCTTTATTTGTTCTTTCTAGTTATATTTTGACATATTTACACAAACACAGAGTATATCTTATTCTAATTAGGATCCCAGTCTTGTGGGTGTATGCAATATTGAGATTCACTGTGGTATATTCATATATTGGAATATTTTTATAAAATATCCTGGATTCCAGGGGCTGGGGATGTGGCTCAGTAGTAGAGTACTTGCCTAGTGTGGGTGAGTCACTAGGTTCTATCCTCAGCGCCACCTAAAAATAAATAAACAAAAATAAAGGCATTATGTCCACCTATAACTAAAAATTTTTTTTTTTTAAATCCTGGATTCTGATATAGAAGCTCAGCAAATTAAAATGTCCATGCTGCACAGTATCACATGTAATTTATTTCAAATATATCTTGTGGGAAAATGTGAACTTCATTACCAAGCAAGCACATTTCTTAAATGGTTGAGGAATACAGCATGACTTTTTTTGAAACAAAATAAGAAGTCAAAATCCTAAGAGCAGAAATGTCAAGTCTCCAAGTTAAATACCCATTTCCATTAATAAGATGCCCCTGGCAATGTCACAGTCCTAAATAATAGATTGTGGTCATGCCTAAGTAGAGGTGGAAATGTTTCATCTTGCATCAGCATCCTCTCTCTGCACAGCCATAGCCCCTCAACACAGTCTTTGCCAACACTGGCCACACTAGCAGAGGTGGCAGCCACTTCTAACGGCCCCCAGTGGCCTTCCTTTTCCTTCTTTGTAATACCCAGGTCTTTGAAACTCCATCCTTCTCTGAGATTCAGAGAATATAACCAGGCACAGTGAGTGGTGCACTCCTATAATCCCAGCTACTCGGGAGACTGGGGCAGGAACATTAAAAGTTCAAGATCACCCTGGGCAACTTGGCAAGACACAGTCTCCCAAAATAAATTAAAAGTCTTACTGGTAAAAGCACTAGCCTAGCAGGTGTGAGACGCTGGGTTCAATCCTCATGATGACGGCAAACAACAACAACAACCAAAAAAAAAAAAAAAAAAAAAATCCTTAAGATATGTGAGTCTCCACCAATCAGATAAAATTCTTTCAGACCTACTCTTGTTTTCAGCCAAAGAGAAGGCTTAGGAAGTCGAAGTTATGCTTTTTACTATACTATTTTATATTCATAACAGTTTTGGAAAACCACCGAGAAAGAATATTTAGCAAACATACCTTGGGAACCTGCTATTGATCTAATAACGTATTCCAACCATCCTCAATCTTGGTTACTTTAAATGTATCTTTTTACCCACATACATGCATATTTAGATAAATATGGTAGAGAGGGAAGGAGCACATAAGAATAGAGGGACTCTATTCCCAGAGATTCAGATAAAATTTAAAATTCCTGGGATGTGGCTTGGAGTGAAATTCCCACAGTTTTCCACACACTGCTCTCTCCCTGGTAAAATCCAGTCTTGTAGAGGAGAGAGGTGGCCAGGAGTAAGTACTACTCAGATGTACCGAGTAGTTTTGATTCTCAGAACTCATTTGAAGATTCCAGGTGGAAATGACAAAGAATTTTAGGGCAGCAGCCACAGGATGAACAGGAAGGTACACTCAAATGAGACTAGGAATCTTAGGGCCACAGCACAAGGTAAGAACAAAAGCACAGACATAAGACCCAAGCCCTACACAATAACCAGGAAATGAAACGATTTCCCCAAGGGCAAGAATAAATGGCAGACCTAGAATCCAGACCCGGAAGTCCTAATTCCTACCCTGTCTCCAAAGCGTCTCTCATTTCCTTCATTATAAATACCCAATAGTATTGCACTCAACTGACAGCAACTATAAGGCAGGCCTAAGATGGCTATAGTTAAGGCTCCTTCATGAGGCTTATGGCAGGCTGCTTTTAGTATGTAGCCAAGGTCATGAATACCCTGGTTCAGCATACGTACTCAAGGTAATAAACATTTGCTGTGAGCATGTGCCCATTTATATAACCTGTTGACCATGTGCCTTCTTTGTCTGGCCTGTACATAAAAGAGGCCTATGGAAAGACTCAGGGGGCTGAGATTGCGGGCTGCTGCCATCTCCAGATGAAGCATGTTTACTATCCAACTGCACCTGGCATTTATCTGCTGGGATACCAAATCCTTTTCACCAGGTCTGAGCCTCGACCAACAGCCACTTTACATATAGGCCATGGGCTTTCTGCGGAGAAGACAGTAATTCAAAAAGGAGAGACCTGCACTGCTGCCCCTCATTGAATAAAGAGTGTTCATTGTATGAAAGGCCCTTGCTAGGCTAGGCTGCCCTCATTAGGAGTTGAGAATATGCAGCCCCTGCCCACTCTACGCCTCACATAGATAAAGGAGAGAAAGCTGTAAAGTTACCAGGGTGGGCCTCCTTAGAAGAGGGTAAACTTGTGCATATGCTATTTTAAGACCTTTAAACCAAATTGCCATGTGCATGCTATACATTAAAACTTGCTCCAGCGGCTGGGGTTGTGGCTCAGTGGGAGAGCGCTCACCTCGCATGTGCAGGGCCCTGGGTTCGATCCTCAGCACCACATAAAAATAAATAAACAAAATAGAGGTATTGTGTCCAACTACAACTAAAAAATAAAAAATAAATAAATATATTTTTTAAAAACTTGCTCCAAATAGCAATTTGTTAAGAACAAAGGTCAAAGAAAAATTTATACCAGTCTTTGAACTCTATCCCATATTTTTCATCTTTGAATCTTTAATTCCAAGTTTAATTTTTTAACTTGGCATTTTTTAGTGTGGTGTCATCTACTTAGGGGCACAGTTGCTGAGAGCAAACAAGCAAACTACTTGATAGTTCCAGAAACATCCTAAAAACACAAAGACTGTCATCTTCATCAATTTAGCCTCAAGTTAAATTGGGATTTGTTCTATCCTGCACACTTGCAGAAACAGTTTAGTTGCAATAAACAACTTATTTTCTATGGTTTCATGTTGTTTTCTCTTTTCCTGGGTGGTTAGGGAGAGCCATTAGGATACAAGGTGCCCAGATGAAGATTTAAATGTTGTCTGGATTTAGTAGTAATCAATACAAGGTTTCTCTTCCCTTTGACTATGTCACTTAATGATAATTCATCCAGTTAAATCTTTCCAGAGTTCAGGGAACAGACATGCCTATAGTGATCTCCCCCTTAAGAGGCTTTATTTTCTATTGGGACAGCACATGAACAAGCTTACTATTTTGATCTTAAAATATAAGTGCCTACCCTATAGATCAAACAACAGGAACAACAACACAGTCCTCCTCTGCTGGATCATGCCCTACAATGAACACCCACTCCCCAAAACAGCCATTGCTTCATGACTTGATTCTCCATGCAAATGACCCCTTTGCCCCTCATCCAAAGACGGAGGGAAAAAGTATTGTAATGTGCTGTATCAAGTTAGGAAAAGAGAACCCAGAGAACTTAGGAGTAGATTCAAGTAGTCTGTTGGCTAATAAGCTTGTGATTCCCAGAGGAAGAAAAAAAAGTATCCAGTCTGATTATTACCTGCTTCTCAAATTTACATAACCATCAACCCAACCCTCACCACTTTTCTAAACACCTTCTGCTGAATGTCCCCATGCTACTCCTGGAGTAGCAGTTCACAGTGGTGAAGTTTACAGCAGCAAATTCATCATTGTAGTCATTAACAAGCACTCCCCACCCCACCCCCCGCCAACACACACACACACACACACACACACACACACACACACACATGGAATAAAAGGGTCTGTCTCCCATCTCTACTACAACCAAGGACTGAGAGAAGGGCCTTCCACATTCTCCCTTCCTTTCCTAGGGACAGGAGAGTGAGCCAGATAACATCTGTTTCTCTCAGTCACTTGTGCCATTTAGCGCAGTTCTTCTTGGAATACAGCCATGGCCCCTCTCCAGCTTTTCACTTCCTAGGACATTGCACACCTGCAAGGACACGCCTAGTGCTCCCTTCCTCACACCTGCAGAGCCAGCCTCTCCCCTTCAACCAACTTTCTTCACAGTTCCCCAATAATTTTCCCTCTGGTGTACGAGTAATTGCCTTCCTAGAATCCACCCCTAAGCTGCTCCCCTCCTGTGCTCCTCTTCACCCTTGAACTCTCCCCTCCTTCCTTTCCATCAGCCTCAGCTCCTCTGTCTTTGGAGACCTCTGGCTCCACTGCCAGCTGCTCTCTGGTCCTCTCCACCCAGTTCATCTCCAATATTTTTGGAAGCTCTGCTCCCTGCCCACCTCAGGTCACGCTGCAGACATGACCAGGCCTTCTGCCACCCAGAAGAGAATCCCATGGGCCTCAGCTGTTCCTTGGTTGAGAGATGACAGTGATTCCCCACCGAGTCACCAAGAACCTGCACACAGGGAAGCTGGATGAGCCCCTCTGCACTAGCCCTGAACTCAGGGGCTTTTCACTCGAATCTCACATCAAGCTCCTTGGCAAAGTTTCCCTCTATCACAACCAAAACAGATAGGCATTTCATACATTCTAAAGCTTGTAATTTATAGAAAAATTAAGACAAAAATCGTCTCAATTAAGGATACATCAAAACAGTCACCACTGGACCCATCACGACTCTCTTTGTTTTCTCTTCCCTGTTAGTTTGCACTGACAGTGGGAAGGCAGCACCTGATCCTACAGCATCCATAACCCCCCCAGCTGATCTCATTCTCTTCCTGTGTGGACCATCAGCCCTTAGCCTGCTTCAAAGCTCTAATGACATACAATCCTCTTGCCAGTGGGACCTGACAGCAAAGTACCATGTGCTTGCTGAATGACCTCGAGATAAAGCTGAGATTTCAATACTCAGCTCTTATGCTGTCAGGCATCTGCCTCAAGGGAAGGAGGGCTCCATGGAACACAGTCAAGCACTCAGCCATCCAAGTGTCACCATCTTCTCAACCCCCACACTGACAACAGATGTCCCCAATCAATCAAAAGTTCAACATGTAACAGCATGAGGCTCAAAAACAAAAAAATCTGATTCCAGATAATTGCAAACATATGAATACTTCACTGTCTCAGAGACCTCCAAGAGACATCCCTGGTTGCAGTCATTGCTGACTGACTAGCTGTTCAAATTAGAAGCATGCCCACAATGACTCCAATTCCTATAATTATGTTCATTTAGGGAGGCTCCCCACTGCAGATTCAGTCTGTGCCCAGAGATCTTCTGCATGTCCTTCACCTGTCTGCCCAAGCAGGTGGGTTATCTTAGCAAGACCTCTGTATCAGAGCCAGGAACAGGACAGGCCACTGACTGCTTACCTCAAACAAAGGAAGGAAACTCCAGCCTCCAGCCCAGAAGACCTTGGTCTCAGAAGTCATCCCCAACCTGACTGCAAGGGGAGAAGGTGGGATGCAAATTTCCTGGTGACTTACATCAGGTGTGCCGAGACCGGGACACCTCAGAGAATCCCCTTGCCTCCAGAGTGAGCAATACAGATTTCAGGGTGGTTTTCAAAACCCCAGAGTATAAGCATCACCTGAGTTAATCACCTGTGGATTTATAAGCTTCTCCCAGAAGATTCTACTCAATGAGGAACACCTGGGTGACCCCAGGGCATGTGATTGGAATTTTCCAGCACTAAGGAGTAGATCTAGAGTGACAAGGAACCCCAGAGGGCAGGCCTTTCCACCTCATGGGAGGCTGTGTTCCCACCTGGAGAGCATCCTCACCTCCTGGCTGCCTCAGTGACGATAGAAATAAACAGCTGACATCTTCAGAGTCCTTGCTCTACCAGGTGCCCTGCCAGGGGATTGACAGGAAATATTTAGTTTATTTTCACCCATAAATGCAGATATTGTCTCTGTTTTATAAAAAGAGGTCTACGGGGATTTTCATAAGCCCAGGGTCAATCAAGTATAAGTAAAACCAGACAGCCTCTGACTCAAGTCCTGATAGGAAGTGACTCCCACATTCTAGTAATGTTGTCTTCCTGAATGTATGAAGCATGTCATAGCCGCCCTGTGGCTTGCAGACACTCTCCCTAAAATCTTGCTGACCTGTGCTCTTGGAGATGCCCAGACCCTTGGTGGGACCCTGTGAGGACTTTGCCTTTTTATTTTTTTCCTGGTAACAACCTGAAAATATAAATATCAATTTATGCAACAATCATCCCCAGGCAACTAGGATTTAATAGCTGAGAGCTTCCAAGTCTCTGTCCCCATTTTCAATCTAGGGTGCATATTTTACTTTGCCATCCCCCAGGAGGTCCCTTTTCTTGTCAGCCTGACGCAGCTTCCTGCACCAACATCTCCAGCCAGGCCTCCTGTGTCCTCCACTGCAGGGCACTCCTATGCCCGTCTGCCTTTTGAGGCTGCCAGACACTAGTGATGATGGTTAAATCACACACAGCGAGCTCTCAGTGAAAAGCCATTGGTTGGTCTCCATCTCCTCAGTGGCTTAAGACAGCCTGTCAGAGGAAGATCTGAGACTCAGCCACAAGCTCTGGGGTCCAGGGTCCATTCTCAGCTCTGGCTGAGAACGCAGAGCCTGCTCCAGAACCTTCAGCTGGACTCTCAAGGTAACCAGCTGCTTCTGCCTATCCTTTACCGGTGGCTGACTCCCAGACTAATCTACCAATTTGGTTACAAAAATCTAGCCCGGGGGGTGGGGGGTGGGGGGGGTGGGGGGGGTGGGGGGGGTGGGGGCGGTTCTCAGCATCACCACTGTTCACTTTATTGACTTGCTAGTCTTTTGTCCTAGACTGGGGGGGTCTGTCTTGCACATTGTAGGACACTAGCACATCTCTGGCTTCTAGCTCCCCAGTTTTCATTACCATCCTCCAAGTTATGACAACCAAAGCGGTCTACAAACCATGGCACAGGTTGGGTTGGGGGGGAGCAAAAGGTACCCTGACTGAGGACCACAGATCTAGAGTGCTGCTTCAAAAACCTTTAAGTGTAAATAAACACTGGAGGACCTTGTTAAAAATATAGAACCCCATTTGATTCAAATGTATGAATTGTCAAGATCATTGTACTGTCATGTGTAACTAATAAAAAAAAATGTAGAGCGATTCACTAGGCTTGGGTGGAGCCTGCGAGTCTGCATTTTCAACAGCTCCCAGGTGATACCCATGTTTATGATCAGAGGACAGCACGTTACAGGCAAAAGTCTACATTAGAGTGCTTTCCTTAACATGTAGATGCCTCCAGCCATCCCAGAAGATGCTCGTTCTGAGGACCTGGACTGGGGCTTAGGCACCTTTAATTGATTTAAAAAAAAAATAAATGACAGTAGAATGCATTACAATTCATATTACACATATAGAACACAATTTTTCATATCTCTGGTTGTATACAAAGTATATCAATTCATGTCTTCATACATGTACTTTGAATAATGATGTCCATCACATTCTACCATCATTGCTAACCCCCTGCCCTCTCCCTTCCCCTCCCACCCTCTGCTCTATCTAGAGTTCTTCTATTCCTCCCAAGCTCACCCTCCCTTCCCCACTCTGAGTCAGTCACCTTATATCAGAGAAAACATTCAGCATTTGTTTTTTGGGGATTGGCTAACTTCACTTAGCATTATCTTCTCCAACTCCATCCATTTACCTGCAAATGCCATGATTTTATTCTCTTTTATTGCTGAGTAATATTCCATTGTGTATATATGCCACATTTTTTTATCCATTCATCTACTGAAGGGCATCTAGGTTGGTTTCACAGTTTAGCTAATGTCAATTATTGACAATTATTGATGTGGCTGTGTCTCTGTAGTATGCTGTTTTAAGTCCTTTGGGTATAGACTGAGGAGAGAGAGAGAGAGAGAGAGCTGGTTGAATGGTGGTTCCATTCCCAATTTTCCAAGGAATCTCCATACTGCTTTTCATATTGGCTGCACCAATCTGCAGTCCCACAAGCAATGTATGAGTGTACCTGTTTCCCCACATCCTCACCAACACTTATTGTTGTTTGTCCTCATAAAAGCTGCCGTTCTGACTGAATTGAGATGATATGTTAGAATAGTTTTGATTTGCATTTCTCTAACTGCTAACAATGATGAACATTTTTTCATATATTTGGTGATTGATTATATATCCTCTTCTGAGAATTATCTGTTCAGGTCTTTGACCCATTTATTGAATGAATTTTTTTTTTTTGGTGTTTAGGTTTTTGAATTCTTTATATACCCTATAGATTAGTGCCCTATCTGATATGTGAGGGGTAAAAATTTCTTTTGCTGAGAAGAAACTTTTTAGTTTGAATCCATCCCATTTATTGATCCTTAATTTTAATTCTTGTGCTATAGGAGTCTTATTAAGGAAGTTGGATCTAATCCAACATGATGAAGATTAGGGCCTACTTTTACTTCTAATAGGTGCAGTGTCTCTGGTTTAATTCCTAGGTCCTTGATCTTCTTTGAGTTGAGTTTTGTGAATGGTGAGAGATAGGGGTTTAATTTCGTTTTGTTGCAAATGGATTTCCAGTTTTCCCAGCATCATTTGTTGAAAAGGCTATCTTTTCTACAATGTATGTTTTTGGCACCTCTATCTAATATAAGATGATTGTAATTTTGTAGGTTAGTCTCTGGGACCTCTATTCTGTACCATTGGTCTACCAGTCTCTTTTGGTTAGGCACCTGTATTTTAACAAGCACAGTCAAGTGTGATAATCCCCCTCATGTTCTAGAAACCATGGTGCCAGTGCTCAGGATTCGGGTATTCATAGCAGAGCCTGGAATCCCATGGAAATGACATCCTAAACACAGTGTGCGGTTGTGACAGGAGACATTGTCCCAGCAGTGGTAAGTGGGCTTGGCTTTCTGCCTCAAGGGGAAGCTCTTGGTTGACACAACTGGAGAGAGGCCCTGCAGGAGATGGTATCCCAGGACTCTGACTGGAGGCAGGAGGAACTGATTCTGGCTTCCTGGGGCAGACATGGGCTGTGCTTAAGGTAAAGGGGACCTCACAGAGGCTCAAGAAGGAGGTAGGGCAGGAGATGCCACAGCAAGGCCAGTCAGGAAGGTTCCTTGAATTACCCATTTCCAGTTTTTCTTCTCTCCCTGTGCCACTCATCTTAAGACTCAGAGAGAAACAGGGAGACCAATGCACACATACCCCAATGAATATTAGCCTGATTTGGTATCCGGTATAGATTGGTCATCAATTATTGTGCATCTTTTACTTAATAGCATGGATTTTCTATCAGAATAAATAATATAATGATTCACTGTATTAACATCCTTGAGTTAAAGTTGAGTTTATTCATATGCACTATAATAATCCAAGAAATTGGAGCAGGAAAACAGAGAGGTTGGGTCATAGACAGAAAACCTAATTTTCTCTATGGTTAATCTGATTCTCCAGTAGGAATACACCTTAAATCCTCTTGCAAACAGAAGTCCAGAGGAATTACCCTTTAAAGATATCCCTGTATTAGATACTTTATTTACTTTATCTAATTTAACTTTCAACCACCCTTATGTGGTAGATTTTATTGCCTTCATTTTTCAGACCAGGAGAGCAAAGCCTGAAGAATTTAAGCAATCCTGTCAGATCCCATGTCCAGTGAGACTGAACCTGAGGGTCCGCCTTAATATCTCTCTCCACTACATTCATTCAATTAACAACCTGCCATTACTGTTCTAATTATGGCTCGGATGTCCACAGGTGCAGCAGCAGGCCAGGCACCACAGCTGAGAGCCTCTTAGTTGGTCTTCCGGCTACTGGTTTTGCTGTCCACCAGTCTGCTCTCCCCAGAGCCACCAGAGTGACATTTCTAAACTGCAAACGTGATTATGTGACACAGCTCCATTCTTCCCCAACCCCTGCTTCATGCTCAAATGTTTCCTACTGTCCTTGATATAAACCTGAGCTGCTTATTTGCTTGCTAGACTAGGATTTGCCCCCTACCTTATATAATTCTCCCAATAGCCCCCCTTTCTCCCTTGTTCCCTGTTCTCACATGCTGTCTTCAGACTGCTCTACTTCTTTCCTTTCAGCCACTCTAGGCTCTGTGTCTTTCATGCCATTTTCTGTGCCTGAAATGTTCTCCCTGGTTTGTCTCCTCCTCTGGGTAAGTCTGACTTCTCACCCTAAGCATCCCTTCCTCAGGGCCACCTGTGGTCGTTGCTCTAAGTTCCCCTAGAACCCTGTGCTTCCAAGTCATGATACACAACACACTTTGTCATGGTGGCCATGCAAAGTCACCTCTGGGATCCCTGAAGGAGGAGTGTGAGATTCAGTGACGGAGCACTGTAGACACCTGCCCACCAGCTGCCCCCCAGCCTAGCACAGAGCCTGAGCCTTACAAAGCAGCCCTTCCTGGTGGGTGCAGGATGCCTCTGTCTGCTGACCTGGCTGCAGGACTCAGCAGCTTTACCAACTCTTCATGAAGACCATGCAGAGACTTTTCTATAAATGCTCCTGTCCTCTACTTCTCCCACTCAAGCATTGGGTGTGTACTGTCTGATGACTTTCCATGCTCTCCCTGTCACCCCTTACTCTGTTTCCTTCACAATCATGCTGTCCAATAAGTCTCCAGATGCCTGTTTATCAGAGGACCAGGTCTCACACACCACCTTAATTCTCTCTCTTCAATAGAATATGAGACCCAGAAAAGAAGCAGCTGGCTAAGCCTGTCCTGTTTCCCATTGTCACTTCTGCACCTAGCACAGAGTACCCACTCAAGAAATAGTTAATAAGTAATTTTCATTAAATGAAGGTTATATCTAATGCTACTTTCTACTGACTCTAAAACCTGTTTTCTTTTTAAATCCCCATAATTCTTTCCCATTGTTCTCGAGCTACACATATACACTGAGGTAGGTATGATAAGATAATCAGATATAGAAAACAATGATCTTTATGCCCCCCAAAGCTACTTTTACAGTGGCATTTAATAGGCTCAGTAAAAAGTTTTTGAGGTGGAGAATTAGGAACAAGGAGAAAAGGACAAATATACAGATTTTGTTTTAAATATACCTAAATCACCAAGACTCTTCAGTTTATTGCTGTACTCCTAATGCTTATAATAATGCTTGACACATTTATTAGGCATTGGATAGATTTTTGCAAAACTGAATGAATTAATTGAACTATTCACTTCTATGGATTTTCCCCCTTTCTTTCCATAGACTTCAATGCCCTTTAGACAAAAGCTATAGAACTGACACAGTACAGATATAATAGATGAGCCTAAACTTAACTTGTATTTTCCATTTTGTTGATGACATTTCTTCACATTTTGTTCTGGAAGAGTTACAGCAAAATGTCACAAGAGGAAACACAATGACAAAATGTCTCTAGAGCCCTTGGAGTGTTTCTCGTGACACATTAGAATCTTGTTCTTGAAAGTCTAGGGGATATGCTTCAGACATTTCTAAGTAATAAATTAGAAAGTAAGCTATTACCAGTTTGTCCTCAAGAAAGTAATGAATCTTGCTAAATCAAAACATCCCCATCAAAGCACCATCAGCACACATCATGTCTAAGGCCCGTGTCAAGAATACAGAGCCATGAGAAGAGGAAAATGTGGTTCCTGTCACTGATGCCTGTGGTATGGACTTGGAGGTGAGAATCTGCACACAGATACCTGATACTCACTGAGGGGACCTCACAGATGTGCAAAGTCCCAGTCCTCTTTGAAGATGCAAATGTGTTGTCATCACCTCCATTATGATTTGGATAGGAGGTGTCACCCAAAAGCTCCTGGGTTAATGAAGGAATATTCAGAGTTGCAATGACAAGATTATGAGAGCTGTCACCTCATCAGTGGATTAATCCATGTGATAAATTATTAATTTGGAAAGAAGACTGAGTGGTAACTTTAGGCAGGTAGAGTATGGTTGGAGGAAGCAGGTCAGTGGCAGGCATGGCCTTGGGGATTCTCTTGTCCCCATGGCAGAGCTCTCTCTGATTCATGAATGCAATGAGCTGACAGTTTTCTTCCACCACGCCTCCCCACCATGATGCTGGGTCTCCCCCAGACCCAGAGCAATGGAGTCAGCTGACCACAGACCGAGACCTCTGAAACTGGGGCCTCTAAATAAACTTCTACTCCTCCAAATTGTTGTTGACAGGCATTTTGGTCACAGCTACACAAAGCTGGCACCACAGGTATTATTAAGTCCTTTTACACACCTAACTTTAGAATCAATCCTTTTCTTCTGATTTATTTGCACTTTGTTCCATTTATCATAGTCTACCTTGATAAAGAGTTAATTGGTCGCATAATTTTTATTTATCCCCACTGCTCATATAAAATTCATATTTGAGTATATGTCATGTGCCAGGTACAGGATTAACACTTAATAACTCTGGAGCAGAGAATGATGGAAAATAAAAACTACCTCCAATCTCAATTTTATGTTCTCCTCATTTCTGACAAAAGCACTGTAAGGCAACAAAAACTTTATAGCAAGCACTTTGCAGAAGAGGATGTTGAAGCTGGAAGAGGTTAGATTTGTACACCCCTCAATTTGAATTATAGCTCCTCTATTTACTAGCTGTCTAAATGCTCATTTTATTGACCCTCAGTTTTCTGCAAAAATGTTCAATAATCCTAAATCCTACTTAATGTATTTATGAAGAGCAATGCTTGTTTATGTTAAGGTCTCATCATAGAGTGCCTAGTATATCATAAATAAGTATTTAATAAACAACAGCAATACATGCATAAATAAAGGTGTATCACATGGCTAGTTAAGAGATATGCTGAACCCAGATATCAGTTCCAAGTCTAAGTTTCTCTTGAATACACACAGCATTTACTAGATTGTGTCATAAGTTTCTTTATGGAAAAAAAAAGAAATGTTAGGTCATTTTCATAGCTGCAGAAGTCTAGCACAATATTTTTCAATTAATGAGGACTCAACATGGTTAATTTCATAAAAATAGTGATTTCACTTAATTACTTGTCATCATCAGACACTTCTCGAACATCCCTGGGACCCCTGTATTTAGCACCACTGCAGTGTGCCTCAGTTAGGATTGAGTCTGGTGATTAGCAACAGTAAACATCACCACAGCAGCTGAGATACAAGCTGTGCAAGCATCCCATGCAAGCATCTCATGTAAGCAAGATCAGAGCAAATCCAGAGGTTGTGCTATAGCACAACAGATCCATAGGGAATGAGGCTCCTCCTATTTGCTCCACCTGTTGTGTTCACAGTCTCCTAATTGACACTGAGCCTTGATCAAAATGAACATCCGCATGTCCATATTCCAGGCAGGAAGAAAGAGAAAGAGAGATGTATGAAGTAGTCACAGGAAAGAACTGGGCTACTGGCCACAGCTAGCTGTGAGGGAGGGAGGTGCAGCCTCCACTACTGTGAGGAAGACCAAGAACAGGAATTGAGATTGGGAGACATAAGATAAATTCTGTGAGCCAGCATATAGTATCTGCCTCAGGGAGTCTGAGAAATTTGTTCTATATTAAAGTGAATCAAACATTAAATTATTTTCATTATTCGTTAATCAGCAAAATTAAAATGTGGCTTAAAACCTTCACTTGCTCAAGACTGATTAAAAATCAGTCTCACTTTGGAGTACCTCTCTAAAGTCATATATTTAATGAAGTCCTGGGTGGGAGAGGGAGTAGATTTACATGGTACCATTAAAAAAAATAAAGTTTAAAAAGTCTTCCATCCTTTGTGGCTGACATTAAATTTCTCATTGTCTCATTCAAATTCTGGAAAAATTTAAAGGCATTTTGCTAAGTAAATGATTCCAGAATCAAATGGTGCATATTGGAGAACTACATTCACACATCAGCCTGAAATTTGTACAACCACAGGGATAAAAAATAGATCAATATTTTCCAGGAGAGGGTGGATATAGGAGTAGATGGGTAAAAAAAAAAAAAAACAGTTGAAATAGGGAGGAACTGGATAGGAAGAGAGTTAACCAATATATTGCTTCTGCTTTAGGAAGATCTGCAAATTTGTTCTATTAAAGTTACATTAAATATTAAATGACTGTATTCTTTAGAGGGAATTGTAAAGTGATGGAACTGTTTGATATAGTATCTAAGTGGTGGATATAGGATTTCGTGCACTTGTCAAAATGCAGAGATTTCACATTATAAAGAAGGAACATTGATGTATGTAAATTTTGAAATAATAATAATAAATCAGAAAGTTGGGGGGATTCCACAATGAAATGTAGATAGTTAAAAATGAAACTAACCCTATTATAAATGTAAGACATAACTGTACTAGAAAGAGTAGGGAGAGAAGGGAGTTGACCTAAGTAAGATACTTTGAAATTGTTTTTTAGAATAAAAAATGATAAGGGAAGGGGGAAGGGAACTATACACTTATACAATAAACCCGCTGTTTTAGTTGGTAAAGCTGTGTACCATGAGGGTACAGGTCAACAATTCTGAAACTATTTAACATGTATACTAGGGTTGGAAAAATAGGTAAATAATTGATATTGGTAAACATCAGGTTTCCTACCACTGAAGAAGAGAGTTATGGATAAGCAAGAATAAAAGACTACAAGAAGCTTGTGCTACTGGATTCGTGACATTAGTATAAATCCATATTTATCTTAATGTGCATGTAGAGATGGGCAGGTACAGGAACAATAGTAGGTAAGGGTAAACGCCTGGCTTAGTGTACATACCTGTGTTCCCTGGTTCTGTCTCCTGAAAGAGCCTGGAGCCATGGTGTTCCAGCAACAAGGATCACTCCCAGCACCCAGACCTTGGTTTCAAAATACCATCCTCCAATCACAGGAATCTGGGCTCCTGAGAGAAATGGCTGACTCAGGGCGACGGTAGGGGAAATGCAAGTTGAACCTGGAACATTAGGTATCACCAGTGAGAGAGGAAGTGCTCAAAACATAAAATGATGAAGCATCTCAACGGGACACAAGATCTGTGACAGTTTCCAATGCCCAAGCCTGGATAAATTCATGAGACAAAATGAATAATAGCACATGGGATCATAATACAACATATAAATTAAATACAAACGAGTACATACTCAAATGAATGACTGAATAAATGGAGAGAAGAGACACATCTTCCATACAAAAGCATTCCAAATACATTCCAAATTCATATAGAACCACCCCTTCCACACACACAGCACAGCTTCATCTACCCACCTTTTAAGTATGGACAAAACAGGTCAACACTACATCAGCAGGTGGTCGAGGACATTGTCAGTGATGCCATGTGACCTGATGGTGTATTAGGAAGGGCGCTTCATCCCTGTGGTATTTCCAAAGACCTAGATCCCTTGTCTATTCAGGGTAAAGAGTAGAAAAACATCATTGGAAAATCATTTTTTCAAACCTGCCTAGTACTCCTCAAAACTATCAACATCGTGAAAAATAAGGAAAGACAGAGAAACTGTCACAGATCTAGAGACTAAGGAGATGACTTAACTATGGCATCTGGATTTGCTACAGAATCATAAAAGGACATTAATGGGAAAACTGGTGGATGTCAGATAAAATCTAGAGTATCTTACAGAAGTATTTAACAAACACATCACAATAGGGTAGGTGAATCTGGTACACGGTAAGTCATTAGTGAACATTTGCCAAATGTATAAATGTGACATTCATAGCTCCAAGACTGCAGTCTCTTGGTTTGACTTTATGAACAGAGCCATGTGTTAGAGACATTTGACAAATTTAGTGACTTTCTCATTACCATTAATGTAAAAGCCATTTGTGTTTCTGCATGTAACAGGGTAGCAATGTGCTGAGGTCCCTTCTATTTTTATGCACAACACTGGCTTTGACACCAGCGATGCTGACTTCATCAGGACCCGGGGACGTTGGTGTCCTTTTGTACAGACAGTTCTCACCCTCCTGCTCAGCCCAGCATTATACTTCTATTCTTTTAAATATAAATGCATTAGTCACTTTATGAGAGTCACCCCACTAACTGGTACCAAGAGTTCTCTCTGCAAACCTCATAGTGCCAACCAGGAGTTGCCTGTCAAAAGCCATATTGCACCTGACAAAAACAACCAGCTCTATGCCTGAGGTTTCTCACTGGTGGGCCTGGAGTATGAGTTGGAAAAGAAAAATCGCTGGAGCCTGCTAATCTCTCTGTAGCCAGCAGCTAAGATTTTCAAATTCAACACTAAGTTTAATATAATTTAGTATATTGGCTCAGTGTGCCATTTTACCCCTGGGTTGACATGGGAAAATGAGGAAGGAAGCTAATTGCTCTATTATCACTTCCACATAATGGACTAGTGCCCCAGAGCAGCTCTGTTCTTATTAGATGGTGTCACCAAGGGAAACAACATCTCCTCTTTCCTGAGGTGCAACTTTTGTTCAGGAGCTGTGTTTATGAGACACACTTGTCTAGTTGGCCCTGATGTGGGCTGCTTATAGTTCTACCCTCCCATTAGCTTTCCTTCTGCCTCACCCTCAACATCCAGGGCACAGCTCTAGAAAGACCACTGTGCTTTTGAAGATAATGCATCTCTGGAACTCATTGATAAGGTGGTGAAAAGTGAAGCTTAAACAGATCCCAAGCTTCATTCCTCCCTTTTATAAGCTGCAGGTCTCTGGGCCAGTTACATCATTTTGCCTAAACCTTTGTTTCCTCGTGTGTAAAGTGGGGATAATAATATATAAGCCACTTCTGAGGGTCGTGGGAGGTGTAAATGAAGTTAAGCCAATGAAGTGCTTAGCCCTGTGTCTAGTACATGGTCAATACTCAAAGGCCACCTATTATAATGAGTATTAACTTTAAATAGGTTGAATATGTCATCCAAAATGATTTCAAGAAAAGGCAAAAGGTAATTACAAAATAATAAGTGCCCTAGTAGTATGCTCTAAGTGAAGAAATCCAAAGAGAAGTAGCAAGGTATCAGGTGAGCTCTTTATTTCCTTTTTCATTTCTATTATGGACTATTGAGCTGTTGTTGACTTTGCTCTGTGAGGTCCTATATAGTGACAAAAACACGCAAGAAAAATGAGGACCTCTGGCTAAAGGAAATTACCATCATCTAGATAGTGCATCAGAGTTCTCAATTGTTTACTCAAATAATTTACAAAGAAGCAGAATAATATAGGAGCAGAAGATGATGTGCGGGCTTAAAAGAGGTACTTTCATACCCAGCTCTGCCCTTTGCTAGTGGTGAAAAGTGAGGAGAAGAGAGGAGAGGAAAGGACCTCTTCTAATCTGAGGCTCCTTCAATCGTAACAGGGGTGTGATGTGCCTTCAATTACTCCAGCCTCAAATGCTCTGAAAATCAAATTGAAAATATGATTCAAAAATGCCTCAGAAACTAAAGAGCCGCACAGAAACCTGTTCATGAATATTTAATGAAATTGTATTCATGATCTCCCGAACTAGAAGCCACTATAATGTCCTTTTATAAGTGAATGGATAAAAACCTGGTACATTCATATAATGGAATATTACTCAGTAATAAAATTAAATGAGCTATCCAGGCACACAAAAACAGGGGTGAGTCTCCATGCACATTGCTGAGTGAAGGAATCAGAATGCAGGGCTCTGTACCGTATGACTGTCTTCATAAGGCATTCTGCTAAAGGTAAAACTATAGAGACAACAAAAAATTCTGTGTTTAAAAAGGGTTCAGGGCTAAATAGAAAATTAAATAGATGACAGGCAAATGATTTGGGGAGGGAAGTGAAATTATTCTGCCTGACACTGCCATTGCAGATGCAGGACACTAGGCAACTGTCAAAACCCAGTGAACGTCATAGCACAGAGTGCACCTTAATGGATACACATTAAAAAGTCATTTAAGAAGTTGGAGGAATCCCAGGATGGAATACAGAGTTTTGTAATCTATGTTACAAAAGAATGTTAAATATCCTCAGTGAAGAAGGTAATGGAAAAATGTACCATTTACATAACCTCAGAAGAGGAGGAGGGAGGGAGGGAGGGAGGGAAGAGGGAGGGAGGGAAGAGGGAGGGAGTACAAGTGGGGGAAGAAGGAAGGAAGCAGACTCTCATAATGACTGAATTGTGCCAAAGGAACACAGCAGTCAGCCACTGATCAAAGCTCCGACAGCTAAGCAGCAAAATAAAACAGTCTTAGATAGTGAAGTTTTAAGGATAAAATAAATATACATGAGTTTATATGGCTACAAATAAATGAGCACATAAATCAATGGCAGACGAGAGACAAATTTCCTATGCAAAAAAATAAAATAAAATTCTAAATAATTTCTGTAGATCCCTGCTGCAGAGAGGTAGAGCGTGATCCCCAGTCCTCCATGCATGGAGCACATAGTGACTTCCTTCGATCTTCAATAGTGTAGAACAGCAGGTGGGGAGAAGAGTGGGAGCCAACTTTATGGCAAAGAAACCTGACAAACTCTCCCTTGGCTAGGTGAACAAAGGCAGCATTGACAACCATATATCACATTGATAGCACAGAGCCAGAATATGGTGTGATAAACAAGGTACTTTACATCTGTGATCTTCCTTCAAACTCCCCTCAATCCCAGTCTTCCTTCAATCTCCCCTCAATTTGAACACATCAAATTTCAACAGAGCATCATCCTATAATATGCTTCAATAACATTCCTGAACACCCTCAAGGTCAGAAGAAGAGCAGAGGAAGAGGGTCAGGGGAAGAAGGAGGGAGGTATGGAGAATGAAACAGAGACACCTCTGATATGCACTTATGAATATATCAAAATGAACCCCACTATTATATGTAACTATAATGCACTAGAACAATCAGTGGCTGATAAGAGTTGGAGGACAGAGGATTTTTAGGGCAGTGAAAAAATATCTATGACACTCTAATGGTGGGTACATAAAATTATAAATTTACCCAAATCCATAGAACACAGGGCACCAAGAGTTAATCCTTAAGTTAATTGTGGACACATCAATGCAGGTTCATCCATTTAATAAATGTGCCTACCTGGTAGGAGATACTGATAATGGGTGTTCTGCTGGTGTAGAGTGGGTATATAGGATGTCTCTGTACCTACCTCTACTCTGTTGTGAACCACACATTGCTCTAAAAAAAAAGCCTTTTAAAAAAATAATGTAAACTATTTCATAACTTGTTATATTGATTACATGGTAAAAATATAACATTCTGAATATATTGAGTTAAATAAAATATATTTTTAAAAAATCACCAAGGTTATTAAAACACACGGAGAAGAAGTCTGAGAAATACACACAGCAAGAGGAATCTCAGGAAATGTGACAACTAAACATGATGTCACATCCTGAAGGGTTCTGCAACAGCAGAAGGACAGCAGTAAACGCTGAGGGAAAAAATGAAGCATGAACTTCAGTTGATAATGTATCAATAGTGGTTCATTAATGAGAACAAATCTACCACACTAGAATAGAAAGTTAATAACAGGGGGAATCATGGTCACCATCTCTTGGGAACTCTGTGCTGGCAAGTAAATAATATTAAATATTAAACTTATCTAAAAATAAAACAAATCTAAAGTGCTATAAGGAATAATTTCCCTTATAATCACCCTGAGAGGAAGGCAGAGGGTTATTAGTGTCTCTGTTGAGCTGATGGGGAACTTCATAGTAAGAGATGCTAAGGGAAATATAGAACCCAGACCTCAAGTCCAGCCTTCTTCTCCCTTGTGTATTCCACACTCTTTCCCTTCGACAGGACACTACGAGCTATGCACGAGGATTCTGTGTGTGCAGCTCATCACCCCTGAATCCCTTGTTCAGAGGTTGGCCCATGAGGGCTACTTCATGTACACTTTATTCAAGATTAAAAGATCACTCCCATGAAAAGTTATAAAATGCTCAAGAGGAGCTCGCTCTCCGGATGAACCCCAGGGGCACACGAGTGATGTCCTAACTACACATCTGCACTATGGTACACGTGAGCCTGATGTGATGGAGATTATGTCAATCAGCATGAAGTGACTGATGAGATCTGCATCTGTTGAGCATCTTGTAACAGGTCTTGTGTCAGGAAGAGAGGGAAAGATGACCCATAATTCTTATGCTGGGCCACAGAGGATCACAAAGTCCTGTGTGCAGTGGCTGAAGAAAATTAAAGATCTAAGGTCCCAGGGTAGTCACATGTGGAAAGAGATGGGGAAATCATTGCCTGAAACCCAGAGCCAACAGAAACTATATGTATGGGGTTAAGAACTTCCTAGCAACAGGCAGATGGGCCAAAGCCAAGTTGTTTCCCCAAATTTGATGTCAAGTAGAAGAGAAAAGATATAAGTATTGTGGTAAAGGCAGTGTGGTACCATTTAGGTACCTTTGCTTTCTACATTGAAAGGATTTGCAGAGTGGGAAGAGCCTATTTTCTCACATCACGTGACTCACTGCTTAAAATGCTCCAGAAGCTTTGGGTTCTACTGATTGTAAAACCCAACAACTTCTTTTTTTCATTGAGCTGTACAACAGATTTTTTGCAGGGGTTGGGGGCAGATACTGGGAATTGAATTCCATGGTGTGTTAACACTGAGTTACATACCCAGCCCCCTTTTAACATTTTTTTTTTTTTGTCTTTCCACTTTTTTGAAAGGTAGGTGGTGAGTGCCAGGGCTTGAACTCAGGATCCCTGGACCACTGAGCCATATCCCCAGGCCTATTTTGTATTTTATTTAGAGACAGGGTCTCACTGAGTTGCTTAGCACCTCAGCAAAGAGAAGTAAATTGGGCAGAATAGAACGCCCATACTAACTCATTCAGTCGATGGGAAGAGACAGTATGTTTGGTTCAAGTAGAATCTGAGATTATTCCCCCAGAGGTTCAGCCTGAGTCAATGCAGCATGTCTCCGTAAGGTCAGAAAATGAGTTTGAAAGCAAAATCCATTGTCCGACTCATTTCTGTTTGGGGTATTTTTTTTTAATTTTCTTGATTCCCATTTGACTCCCATTTTCTGACACAAAACTGATGGTACAATTCTAATTTTCTGAGCATCCACTCTTTTGTGCTAAGAGGTACCTGCATTGACCTTTAAATGGTATGTGAGCTTCCTAACAAATTCTAGACATCAGCATTTCCTGATGAGGCTCAGGGAAATCTCATTGATTTCTCTTTGTGAAGGAAATTTACTTGTTTTTAGACGATGGGAATAATTTAGTATTCAGAATTTTTAAAAGCCATGTGGACAGTAATACAACTCTTCAGTTAACTCCCATTTCTACATATTTTCTGTAGAGAAATGTTCAACTAAAAATGAATTCAGAATTTGGGCATGGTGGCACATATCTGTAATCCCAGTAACTTGGGAGGTTCAGCAGGAGGGTCAGAAGTTTGAGATCAGTCTCAGCAAATTAGCAAGACTTTGCCTCAAAACATAACAGGGATGGGGATGTAGCTCAGTGATAAAGCACCCCGGGGTTCAATCCCTCATATTGCCAAAAATTTAAGAAATCAATAAATAATTAAATCAATAATATCATAAAACTGCTTATAATATTCATTTGTAGTCACTATTATAAATGCATATCCTATTTCTTTCAGGTAGTACAGCTAATATGTCACCAACTGATTAACCTAACTACTCTTCACTGAAGAAGTCTGATGAATATTGCATACTCCTTTGTACGATACCATGGTACCTACAGAGGACAGGTTAGCTATGTGCACTTGTTTTAGTGATAAAACTGCTGTGATAAAAAGACCTCACAAGAAAAATTTTAGAGAAGAAAAGTTTATTTGGCACTCAGTTTCATAGATCTCATACAGTCTATAGATGGATGATTCCATTGCTCCGTGATGGAGGTAAGGAAGAATATCAAGGCAGAAGGGTGTGATGGAGGAAAGTAACTCAGAACATGACAATCAGGAAGTAGAGAAACCATTCCATTCACCTGGGGCAAAATACATACCCCAAAGTCATGCCCCCAGTGACCTAGCTATCTCTTCTTGGGAGCTCTCCAAATGCTCCACAGACACCAATGACAGACAGGATATCAGAACCTCTATTTAAACTCCATCCGTGTGTATGTGTCCTCCCAAACAGGTGGACTTGTCAGGCTTGGATCAGACTACAAGTGGGGCTTACACTACCACTCCAGGTTCTCAGCTGCATGCTAACCATGGCTAGTGGATCTCAGATATCTCTTAGATTTCTTTTCAACACCATATTCAAAAGACACTGCTATCAACTGAAATTTGCCCCTCTGATGAAAGTAGACCTCAAAGTTGCCTTTCAAGACCTGGCTCTGCTTAGGACAAGAACACACATAATCAAGAAAATCATGTCACTTTCTGGTTTCTATATTGATTCACCCTCAACTTACTATCCCTAGTCATAATAAAAAGTAAAGGTATTTAAAGTTCCATTTATGTGAAATCTGTTCTGCATGGTTATCAAAATGATGCGACTTAAGAGAGCTTATTTGTATACACACCTAACTGGAATTTCATGGGAGCCAACAAAATTTGATGGAATAAATGGCTGATGAGAGAACACAGAAAGGAAATGAAGTCTCCTCTTCCCCATCTCATCCCTGATTTGCAACCAAATGACAAGTTTTTGAATGTATTTTCTTCTGGATTGAGGGTATTGCAGATTTCCTAAATACTTAATCCTGGAATCAGGTTAGGGAATATCTGATATATTAAAAATATCTTAGTTGTTGGTTGAGGCATGCATTTAGTTATAGGGATTTTACTTGTATTCTAGAAAACACTGTTTCAGAAATGATGATCTGGGTCAACCTTCTCCCATTTTATTGATGAGAAAGCTGAGGACCAAAAGGTTAAAGCTTTGACCACGATGAGATAAATACATAAGCAGAATCAGTTCCCTCTTAACTACTGTTCTTTTTATACTACAGTTTTGGATCTCCTGAAAGTGTCCTAAAAAGTCACATTAAGGTCTATAAAGATACCTGAAGTTTGGCTCACTGAGAAAAGAGTCAATAAAGTTCTTGGGTAAAGTGGTTAGAAAATTGGAATTTCAATCTATGCCAGGCTTTGTAACAAACATGTTTGATTTTGTTTATCAGCATGGCACAGTCTAGGTTTCCAGACTATTCCTCAAAACTGCAATATCTTTCTGCATCCTATTTTGACAGGTACACAGTCTAAATTGAAAGTAAATTCCAAAGGAGCTCTAATAAGAAGACTGCAGTCATTTTAGCCTAGATGAGTTGAAAAAAAAATCACTTCTGAGATAGGCCATAAATCCAGCTATTTCATACCTTCCCCTGTTCTATGCTGATAGTCATTCAAAGAGAAATCTAATTTTTTTAGTGGGAAAAAAAAGAGTGCAAAAGTAGACCTCAAAGATAGAGCCTCCATCAGGACAACTCTGTTCATGGGCTGTCAGAACCCACACGGGTCTTTCTTGAGCTTTCAGAATCTGTGGGCCTGACAGTGTACCAGGTCCTCATGCAGCACAAACTCTGGCAAATCTTGAGGTCACTTCTTCCCTAAGAGGCAAGCAGTGCTGGTCCAGGGCTTGGGGGCCTCAGCCTTGGTACCTGCTTACTTCTGTCATAGGAGGTATGTCCCACCTTAACCAAGCCAGCATCCTCTTGCCAGAGTCATGGGAAGAAGTGAACCTGGGTTCTCCTTCCCCACCAGAGCCTCAAAGAGATTCAAGGGAGGTCAGGCAGCTGGAGGACCACTGAGGGTTGACAGCAACCTAGTCAGGAGATGATGAGGCAGAAACATAGTGTCTACTCTCCATGTGAGCAAACTAGACGTGTTAAATATGACAGCACAGGTCCTGCGTCTGCCTGAAACCCTGGCCTCAACTTCTTCTGCTTTTCTCCAGCTCAGGGACTTTTCTCTTGTCCAGCAGTGCATCTCTGTCTTTCTGTCTGAATCCCCATCAGTTGTTCTATAGACTCAAAGGCATCACAGAATTTTCTGAAAAAGCTGATGAGTCAAGCTTAAAACAAACCACTGAACTTCTAGTTTCATGGCCATCTCACTTCATCCATGAAGTGTCTAAGCTTAGCCACATTGCTGTCAAGGATCCTGTGCAGATAGGTTGTTAGGGATATTTTTGAGGAAAGATAGGTAAAGACCAGGAAAACTTGGGGAGGGGAGGGAATTGAAATTCCGAAAAGCATGTTAATATAGTTAATGCCTTTTAACAGATACAAAACTATTCCAAATTACTTAGTGGTTCTTCAATGCATCAGAGAATCACATGGAGAAATAATAGCTCTGAGATCCCACTGTCAGAGATTCTGATGCAGAGGTTCAGAGCAGGGCCCAGGAACGTGCATTTCTACTAGGTACCTGAAGTCTCATGCAGGTGATCTGGCTTAGAAAAACCCTGACTGGTGGCACACAAGCCTAGAAATGGCTGTGCCAGCTGATTGTCACTTTGGGGATGATTTTTGAGGTTTCAGAAGTGAATACATTCATCCTCAGAGAGTCTTAGATATTTGCCCAAGATCTTACATGTCACAGAGAGTCAGGCTCAAAACCAAGGGTCTGATGCCAAATCAAATGCCATTGTGTCACAAAGTCTGGTTAATTGAACACAAATTAAAACATGGACATGAAGGAAACGCTGCTGTATTAAAGAAACCATGTGTCTGAATGGGTCTGAAATAAGGAGAAAGAAAAAGACAGAAAGGGAACATTTTCCTTTCACCATCATGTCTGGTGGTCCCTGCCCAGACTTCCCCATGGGGTCCCACACTCTCTGCGGACTGCATTTCCAGGCCCATCATGACCTGCCAATCTAGAAATAGTCCATCTCCCCATTTTACTGATATGAATAGCAGAGCAGGCGAGGATGTCTATTCTGTTTTTTAACTTTGTACCTTCCTCTCCTAGTTCAGTATGGAATTCCACCTATAAACAATAAGGGGACAGACTTCATTCAGTACTTCCTTGGACCATGGGCAAACTGAAGTTGGACACAGAATGCTAACATTTAATCTAATTTTTATCACTAATGTGTCTTGGAGAAATTGCTTGACCTCTCTGAGCACTGCTAATTAAAATTATTATACTCTATTTCCTCACAGGGTCTTTTTGATGCTGAAATTCTAAGACTCAGATGATCTAGTGAGCACCATATGTAGGGGAATGGAGGGAAAGGATGCTTTTATCACCTTTTACCTCTTACTGTAATGGCATCTACTATCATCTACTGCAAATCATCTGTCCCATTGCAGCTCAAGGGATCTTTTCAAAATGTCAGTCTAATAAAAACCCTCACTAAAGTCTATCAAAGTCTTCCCCTTGAACCTACAATTCAAATTCCTGTTACTGAAAAGGCAAGGTTAATGTTTTTGTTTTGTTTTTATCTATCTCTGGGACCAAACATATCCTAGGAACTTGAATAAATATTGGCTGAAATAATAAAGAAGTGAGTGAGAGAATGAAGGACTGAATGCATAAGACCCTTGTACCTCGGATGTCCATTACAGGAACAGAGAGAAGACTAGGATGCAGACTGGAAGGGGAGGGCAGATGACAGGGAACAAGACAAGGGCTCATCCCCTCTGCAAGACAGAGAGTCAGCATAGCAGGTGGGAATGCACATAAAATCCCCCAGTTCCCCTCTCAAGGAAGAACCACCATGCAGAGCAGGAGAGTGAAAAATACAAGATAGGATCACACTTCTTTCAAGAGAACTTTAAGTCTGAGAGCTTGCAATGTGATGGACAGCAAGAGGGCACTGGACAGTGAAATGACCAACACTGATAAACAATCCTGCTGTGTCCAGGGCCAAGCACTTTTGTGGAAGACCAGGGGTAATTCTATGGCCCTACATACACTTCCCGTATCTGAAGCTCATTTTCCCCATTAGACTACATGCCTGCCTCTTTACCCAGAAATCCCTTTTAGTTTGTCATCTGAACAGTTAGAGCAGGTACGAGCCAGATTTAGGGCTCATGAGAGTAAAAGAATGGATAGTAGTGTCTCAAGATTCTCTGATGAGACCCCCTAGGAAAAGTGGGAGAAATCCCTTCAAACTAACCATAAGCCTGAATTAGCCAGATGAAGACTCCTTTTATGGAGTGCCCTGGTGAGTGTGCTGCATACCGTACCCAGAGCTAGTGACAGCCACATGGCTGGAGACACAGGATGCAGATTCAGAGGCTGGGGCTCCTCTCCTGGTCTATGCTGTCCAGCTGGGGGACACTGGACTTGCAATTCACCTCTGAAGGCCTCCTTTACCACATCTGTAAAATAAGGATGATACTAGTGACTATCTCACAGACTGGATTAAAGAAGGTAATACATGCAAGTCCTCAGAACAGTTCTTGGTTCGTCTTAAGTATCACCATGTTTTTGGATGCTGCTGGTGATCCCAATGGTGGTAGTACTACTACTACTACTCCTACCACTGCTTACCACTTAACCCTGTTGTAAAACAAACCCATATGTAGAAATTGATATTTCTCAGAAAACTAAGAATTACTTTAACAGATTTGTTCAAGGTCACACAACTAGAAAGTGGTGTGGGCTCTATTGAACTCAAGCACAAGGACCACAAATTCCACAACTACAGAAAGCCAAATATTTTATTATTCTAAATGTAAAGATGAGTGGAAATGGAATTTCAAAGGGAATCAGGAACTGAAAAAACTGAATGAATGGTTGAATGAATGAATTGTTCCCAATCCTCTCAGGTGCTATAGTGACATCACCCATCTATACAGCTGTCAATAAAACCACCCAGATTCAGAGTTTTAATATGTAAAATAAAGACAAGTGCAGTCTGTAAACTAAATCAAGGCAGTGAGCATATTTGTGAATTACAATTGTGAATCAATTAATATTTAGAGAAATGTCATACAGAGGAATCATGCAGCAAAACCATTTTATTGGCAATTGCTACAAGAGATCAAAGTTGAAAAAATAAACGTGGAAAACTCCATTACACTATAAGGAAAAAGAAGTTTGTGCAAAATGTCAGTAGACTACAAATCTCTTGAGGTGAGAAACTGCACCTATCTTATTCACAAGAACAGTCACCAGTGCCCAGACAATGTGCTGTGGAAGTTTTCAAATGGGTGTTATGAGCACAGTGCCAGATGTGACCTTTTCAGACAAGTTCTGGCCCTTATACAGCTGCTACCTTGAGGGAAATGTAAATATTTAACATACCCTGCACACTTGTTGAAGTACCAAGTGCTGCCAAAGAGAACTCGTCGTGCTGCAGACCCATACAACAATGGTGTGTTCTGGGTCGTAAGGCAGATTTCCTAAGGAAAAGAAATTTCTTCAGGACCTAAAACCTTAAATAGCAAATTAAGAGATGGCAGACAGACTGAGCAGAGGATGCGGCTTGTAATTGCTGCCTCAAAAAATATATAAAGCCAGTGTACAGACAAGAAAGCATACTTGCTCTCTATCAATAGGAGAAAACAAATCAAGGAAAAGTCAAACTTAAGATAAGCAAGAGCTGGAAAATGCAGACCTGACTATCACCTAAAGGATGTAGCAATGTCACATCCAAGAAGGTGTCAGAGCTGACAAGGGGCAAATAGAGTTGATGAGGTTATGGAGAGAAAGCCTTCACCAGACAAGGGCTAATGGCTGCCCTGTCCACATCCTTTTCCCAGCCCCAGGCCTTCTGTGATTCTAACTGGAATCAGGGCTGCTGTGTTTCCCAGCAGCAGCCTCACATGGGTTGTAAAGCAAATAAGAAAAATGAAAGGACTCTCCAGGGCCCACCAGGGAAGGAGGCTGTCTGAGCCCAGCCTCTCCTTGAAATTGGCCTCAGCCCTACATGGCCACATTCTTCACTCTGTGCTGACTCCCCCTCTCCTGGGGTCAAGACTAGGAGGAACAAATAAATCCACCTTTATATAATGACTCCATCCTAACTCCTCCAGGCCTATCTATGGGTGACAGAAAAGTTAGGAAACTAATTATAGAACGAGAGCTAACTCCATAGATTTTCAGTCCCACCAATCACAACTGTAATCTTGGCCATGTGTCTGAGCCTCACGTTCCCATAAGTAAAATGAGAATAATTACTGTATGTATACTGCATATACATGCTTCATAGGTTTGTGATGAGTAAACAGATGACGGACATAAACTTTCTAAAATCTTGGCATACGACAATACTTGGATCTCAGCAAAATTTTTCTTATTAACGAGAAGTTAATACAAGAAGTATAATGATTTGCTTGAAGAATTGACATCATAATAGTGAAATTCAGGCAATATGTCACTGAAACAGAGAGGATGGAAAATTTAGGGGTCAGGAAATGGATACCTACTGAATCTTAAAGACAGCCTAGCATGGCAATGATTTCTAGTCCAAAATGTGTTAGTCACCTACTGATAGCCTGATACAAAGGCACACCAGAGTTAAGCAACTTCATTTGAACAGGGAATTCCGATATCAGAGTCCATGCACCTAGGACACTTCTCTTAATGCCAGACAGTCCTGATGAAAAACAAAGCCAGTAGCTTCAAATGATATATTGTCCCTGTATTAAGTCAGACTACCTGGGATCAAATTCTAATTTTTCCTCTTATTGTCTGAGCTACCTTCTGCAGTTTGTCTAACCATAAGCCTTGGTCCTCTCACTTACATAATAAAAGATATCTAATAGAATTAGATTCATAAGAATTAAACACTATTTTTATTTCAGTGTCTAGACCATTATAGTACTTAAAGGTCAGTAAACTTTCAGAAAACATTAAAAACCATCTCTAGGTCTTAGCTTTTTAATGAGATAAATTTGGAAGCCAAAGAAATATAGAGATGTGCTCCAAGTCATCTAGACCATTGGATGTTACTGTTCTAAGCCCTGGTCCCGTGCCTCTCGGTGCCAGGACTGACTATTATTCCTTTTCTGATCTCTCAAGTACCTGATGTTCTTAGGGAGCCTGGGAAACACAGGAGAGGGAACGGGATGAATGTAGAGAACAAAAGAGATGAAACCAAAGAGAGGGAAAGAGGCTAACAGGGGATCCCGGGGGATTCAGTGGTCTATTTTGAGAAGCTAGGGTACTACTGAACCCAGCCTCAGTGTTGATATCCTCTCTGACAGCAGTCTCCTTTCACCTGTGTCCAGTTCCCTTCTTACTCTTATCTGCTGCTGTTCAATCTCCCAAGGAATTCCATTTAAAACAGGGATATTCAGGCCCTTCACCTGGACATAGGGATATCCTGATGCAGGGACACTCTCAGGGATCTGGACCACAGTAAAGTCCATCATCGCAAAAATCCCTGCTGCATGCAGCACTCCACTTGCTCCCCTTCCCTGCCCTTGCCTGCTGTCCAGTGCCGAAGGGGCTGTCCACTGGGACAGCTGGTGTTCCATTAGGCTTGTTGGGAAAACACTGCCCATCCATTCCCACACCAAGGAGATAACTAGCATAATGACAGAGGGTCTTTCTGGCTCTGCTCATTATGAGGGACAGCAATTTTCCACTTTTCTTCATTTCTTAAGCAATGTATGTTTTATATGTTGGATTCAAAAATGAATCTGAGTATGGGCCCCTTTTACACCTATTTTCTTTAAATCATCAGCTAAGTCCATGTTTTTATAGAATGAATAATACTCTTTCAGTGACATTTTATTCTATATAAATTTGCATTGGGTCACAATTTTTAAGATAAGAACAAGCTAACAAGTATAAAAAGGACACATGTTCTTTGTAGGTCTGTCAGTCACTGTGGTCTCTTGCTTTTCTCTGTCTTAGGAGTCACTTCCCCTCTGATGGCTCAGATCTCACAATACCCACTTTTTTTTTTCAGTTGAGAACCATATGCTTCTCCTCAGTAGGCAAAAATACTGGCTCTGAATTAAATTGTCATTTTAGCATTGAGACAGATGTCATGAGTCTAGCTTTCCCATTGCATAATCATCACCCAAGTGAGCCTGACTTATTGCCCTGGGAAGGACACTCGCTGTAGGCTGACTTTGCTTCCTGAGCCTTGGTAGAACTCTGACAGCCTCGATTTCTAGTTTTCCTCTGGATCCGGGTTGCACACCTTGTGTATTTTGGTTGCAGTTTGTTCTTCTCAGTTTCTGCCTCTTGTGGTCTGTGACAAGGTCATCCACACAAGGGCACTTTCCTTGGTGTTCTAGTTACACACCAGGCTCTAGCTCAAAGCTGCCTTCCAGTGATCTGCAGTCAACCGCCTCTGGCTGCAGGAGTTCTGCACACAGATAGGTCACCTTAGTAAGTCAGGATAAGAGCAAGGCTCGCAATCTTGAGCATCTCAACAAGACAAGCACTGTGCAGAGCATCTGGGGGATTGTCTCCCTGACCTTCACAGCAAGTCTATGAGACAGACACTATTATGTCCTGAAGCTAAAACTAAGAGAAGTTAAGTAGGCCAGCAAGACACAGAGGTGGGATTTAAGTTTCCACAGTCTGAATTCAGAACTCAGGCTCTTCACCCTTAGGCTACCCTGTTTATTGAAAAGTGGCAACAGAGGAATAAAGAATCCATGAAACCATTTAAGAATAATGGAAGAAGATCTCTCCAATGAAGGGAGAAGATCAGTCACTGCATTAGGATTTCCATTTAAAATGCAAGAGACTCAAGTATCAAATGATCTTGAACTTCTGAACTATTCTTAGCTTCACAACCAAGTCAGGAATTTATCCACTTGGTTATGATTCTTCCCATCCTTGAACTCCTTCTCCAAGACGTCTCTTGCCTAGGAAACACCTCATATTACTCATATGCTTATCCTTCCCCTAAGAAATCTTCTCTCTTCATCCAAGTCAGAGTTAAAGGTCCCTCAATCTATTCCCAACATACCAGTTTTAGAAATGTGGAAAGACTTGGATACTATTATTTAATATTTGTGCTCAGGTAGTGGCCATGCCTGTGAATAAGTCCCTGAGATACAGAAAGATGGTCTGTATCTGCATCTAGATCACATGAAGGAGATGGACTCAGAGAAGCAAAGGCAGAGGAAAGAGGCCCAGTATTAGTTAGGACCTGGCCACAAACACAGTGAAGCTAAAATGTTGATCTTGAATACATGTTTTTTTTTTTTTTTCTGGCCACTTAGACCTAAAATTCTTAGAACACAGGGACTCCTTTGTCTGTTTAACCTCCACTACTACATGTGCCACCAGACACTGGTCTCAATAGTACCATCATGATGGAAAGAGATACCGAGTATATAACAGTCACCAATATTTAGCTCATGTTTACTCTAGGACGTGAATCGAGAAGGACGGAGCAGGAATAGGGTAATTCCTGCTCTAGGATATGTCCTCTGTCTACCTTGTTCAGAATTTCAGGAAGAAGACCACAAGCTCAGGTGCCAAATTTTGAGGCTTTTAATCATTCTCCTCCTAGCTAAAATAGAAATGGTAGGATGGCAAATAACAAGGAGTCAGAGAGAAGCTGAGCCCTCTCCTCCAGAGGTTTCTGACTTCCCCACCATACTAGTCCCACACCACTGGGACTGTCACGGGTCTTTTGTACAAATGACAGGAATACCTCAGGAAAAGTAAACAGGAAAGTAAAGGAATGAATGAGAAGGTTACAAGGAGGTATGGAAGAGAATGGAAAACAGGGTTTAGAGCATGGGGGAGAACCACAGGAGCCCCCAGGCATGGGCTCTTTACAATACTGATGCTGCCAAAGCCACCTGGGGGCACTTGCTCTGCTGCTGCTAAGTGCCAATTCTGCCACCATCACTGTCATCAATCACCTCGCCTGACTCCATCTATCCCTTCTTTACTCTATCAAAACTCTCAAGTTCAAGGCAGGAGCATTAACTAGCAATTCCAGGTCACATGCCTGTACCCAGGGCATGGTGAAAGGATGATCTGCTCTAATTAAAGAGCTTCAGGGAGAAGAGGGTCCTGCTTCCCAGCAATCTCCAGTGGGGACCTGCTCTATAACTGAGAAGGCAGAAATCATGAATGTCTGCTTAACTACACGGAAATTGACTTGTTGGTGTCTCTGGCCAGATTGTGAGCCCCAGGAGAACAGGAGCCAGAGCTGCCTTCGTCTCTGATGGATGCCCAGCCCCATCCTCAGGTGGGCTTCCTAACTGGCTCCTAGTGGATGTGTGTTTAATGGACAGGTGCAGAAATGTCTTGGGCAAAAAGTAGCTTATCAGGATAACCAAAGGGCCGGCCTTTCACACAGGGAAATGACATAAACAGAGGCAGAAGGCAGACACCATCTGGCCTTGCAGAAGGGGGAGTGAAGAAAACAGTCTGAAATAAGTAGAAGGTTCAGTAATCAGCAAGATTCACATTAAGATGGGGCCGGATTACAGAGAGTTTTCCACATTGAGAAGCATAGGGAAGGCAAAGGGAGACGGGTGCCACTGTATGTTCTTTATTTCTTAAGGGTTGCATTGAACTGGGCAGAGTGACATATGCCTATAACCTCAGCAACTCAGGAGACTGAGACAGGAGGATCACAAGTTCAAAGCCAGCCTCAGTAATTAGTGAGACCCTGTCTCTAAATTAAAAATAAAAAGAATCTGGAGATGTAGCTCAGTGGTTAAGTGCCCCTGGGTTCAATTACTGGTAATAAATAAATAAATACATTTGATAAATTTGGACTCATGTATGTACCTGTGAAGCTACCACTGGGCACAGCACAATTGCGCTAATGAACACATCCATTCCTCTGAAAACTTCCCCGTCTCCTGGTAAACCTCTTTCCAGCCTTTCTGGCTCCTGGGGTCAACGACCTGCTTTCTGACACTCTAGTTTGTATTTTCTACAATTATGGATAGATGGAATCATACAAGCATACTGTTTCTGCCTGGGTTCTGTCACTCAACGCAATTCTTTCCAGATGCACCTGTACTGGTATGGGTGTAAGTAATTAATTTCTTTTATTGCTGAGTAGTTTTTATAGATGGGTAAGCCACAATCTGTTTATCTCTCCAGTGTTGTGGAAAGTTGGATTGTTTCCAGTTTGAGGCTGTTAGACAAGAAGACATGAACATTTGTATATAAAGCACTATAGGGCAGCACACTGTTTCTCTTGGGTAAGTGCCTAGGATAGGAACTAGTGGGGCACATGGAAATGGATTGTGCAACTCTTAAAGAGAGTGACATTCTTTCTCTGAAGTAGTTCTACAATCTCACATCCCCAACCACAGTGTGTGAGATGCCTCTTGTTCCACATCCTTACCAAAACTTGCTATGGAGATAGGCATTAGAAGCAGCGCTCCTGGTGGTGTGTCACTGTGGCTGGCTGGTTTTTCCCTAACCAATACTGGTGCTGAACATCTTTCCAGATGCTTACTTTCCATCTGTAGCATTTTCTTATTAAGCACATCTTCTAATCTTTTTGCCCATTCTCATTTTTGCTGTTTAATTTAGATGCTTATTTATGAATTATGCAAACAAGTCTTTTAATCCAGATTTTAATGCACTCCTACTAATGATTAAGCCCTTACTTTGGGCTGATGCTGAATACCTGTTTCATACACAAGGTCCACTACTATCAACAGTCCTGTAAGGAAGGTCCTATCATCATCCCAATGCTATTGATGAGATGCCTGAAGATGACAGAGATTGAGTAAGTTGGTAAGTATACCACAGTTAAAAAGAGGTGAGCCCAGAGCTATAACTCCAAAATCCTTGCTTTTCAATCACAAGTCCTGGGAAAAATCAATGCAAGAAAAAAATATTTTTTACTGTCAGAAACCAAAACTCTTTTCAAAAATACATTTCCACATATAGCAACTCACCCAAGACGTCTTTGAAGAAGTTTGACCTGAGTCCCCACAACACATCTTGGAACAGAGTGTTCTGTTCCCAGCAGAATAGATGGGGAGGTAATCACAGCTTGTCTGTGCCTAGCATTCTTCCCTGGGCTAAGTGAACCTGCATGACTCAGCCTCCAATCAACTGCAGAGAGAGAGGTGGGACCTCAAGGGGGAGCAAGTGCAAGAAATGAATGAGGTCACCTTAAAATGGAAACAGAATTAACACTTTAGTGCTTCCAGATAAAATCAACATTACCAAGAATGTATAAACAGCCTTTTAAAAGCACTTTCACTTTTCACTCACCATGTCTCAGGAGTCCATCTATTCTATCCACCTTGTTAAACCAACTCTTTAATTGATATTTATTTTATGCCATTTTCTGAGAGCACTTTATTTATTTTTTTATTTTTTTGTAGTCGTAGATGGACAGCATGCCTTTATTTTATTTGTTTACTTTTATGTGGTGCTGAGGATCAAACCCAGCACCTCACACATGCTAGGCAAGTGTTCTGCCACTGAGCTACAGCCTTCTCTGGTAGCACTTTATGAAAATGAAAAATTAATAGCAACACTTGTAAAATCTTATATTTATGGGTTTCATTCAGTGTTTCATTCCTGATAAGACATGTTCACTGATCAATAAGAGCATGCACCAGCCTGTACACTTGCTGGTATGTTCCAGATAAATGCTATCCCTATAATATCCATCATCTTGTTATTACATTGTTTTTCAGTTTGCAAGACACCTTTATATCAAGTATCTCATTTGAATCTCATTACACTCGTATCTAGACATGATTATTCCCACCTCACACATAAAAATGATCAGAAAGGAAATTATTTTTTCTACTGCTTTCCATAACTGGTTAATGGTAGAATGGGAATTGAAATTAGGTCTTATGACTCATGTTGTAAAAATGTTCCACTCTTGGCCACATCTCTGGCTCTAAGCAACAAATGATCCTGTTGGAATAATAGGTACACACCAATGGAACAAAAATGGCATACTTATTGGAAGAAATATATATTAAATATGCATGTTTCAAGTTCAGAGATGGAAAGATGAGGGATAGAGGACTTAAATTGAGGTTCCAAAAATGTTGGTTCAAGAGAACTAAATATTCCTGTATAAATGTATCTATGGCACCCCTCCCCAAGTCCCAGCCCTCACACTACTACTACTCATGGTCCAAGTTTACAAAACTTTGCTCCTCAGAGAACACCCAGACTTCAGCATCAACTGGAAGTTGGTTTCCTTGGGCAGAATCTCAGCCTCCCCACAACCCACCCAAAAGACTTATTGAATCTGAATGGTCACAAGATCCCAAAGGGGTTTGCATATTCATAAGGATTAAGAAGCATGGCTCTAGATCACCTATCATGACCCAGATAGACTTGCACCTACTATGATGTGATGTCATGCCTATTATTAAACACTCCCTATCCCAATTTTCTAATATGTGCTTTTGTTGTCCAGTAAGAGAATAAAAAGAGAGAAAAACCTATTTCTTCCAACTCCATTTAGCTTCTCCATCGGTGGTGTGTCACTGTGAATCCTTGTTCCTTCTTTGGAAGCTGCTCCCTTATAGTCCTCTCAAGTGAGAACTGTTTCTTCTTCCATATCCCATGGAGCCTGGAGGTGAGGCTAGGTGGGTCTCCAAGCTCCTCACAATCAAATAGCTTCATCATTTCCTCCTTCTTTCCAACATCCCTATCTCATGTGAAGCTTGTGTTGTCAATCAGTCTCTGTTACCTACTATCCCACCTTGTGGCAGTCATTAGCCTACCTCATGGGCTTCCTCAATCACTGAAGATGAAGTCTGGTAGTCACTGCCTGACTCTCCAGCTCTCCTTCACTACTCACCTGTCCTCTATCACTGGTGTCCACCTCCTTTACCTTGTACTGTGTCAGCATTCTAGATGTTTCCATACCAATGACACGGTCGACATTTGATTCTCATTCTTTAACTCACTGACCTCCAGTTGTCTCCTTCCCCTACCCCTCAGTTATCCTCCACCTTGGTCAACCACTACACACTGTTGTTAATGACTCAAACCTTCTGAAACCTTTACAAAACACAGGCTCTTACTTTCATAATTCTATCAACTTTACCATCTCCCCTACACACTCATCAAGACTTCCACCCACAGGTCCCACCACTTTGCATTGTCTGTTACCTGCCTCAGGTCTTCACTCCCTTTCTTCCTCTGAGATTCCATGCTCAATCTCATTAGCCACTCCTTTTATAAGTTTCCAACTACCTGCTTCTTTCTCTTCCTTTAGTCTATTTGGCAAAACCCCAACTTCACCTAAATCTTCCATTCATTCTTCAGCCCCACTCAGACAGCTGAAGAAGATGTTAGGGAAAGAAATCACTACAGGTCTAACTTGTCTCTTTCTAAATTTCTGACTTTGGAACTCAAGTGGACCTTCAGTATCGTGGAGTAATTTTACCATATTTCCCTAATCGTTTCCTCTTTGATTCTGAGATGAATGTCCACACTTCCTCTTCTGAGATCACCAATATTTTTTCTCTACTTATTCTCAGACGCTGTATCACTTTTTATTTCATTAAGAAAATCAAACCAAAGAAAATAGAACCACTGTATCTTTCCACCACTAAATATCTCAAGCTATTTGCCAAAAAGCTCTTTTATTTCAATTCTACAAAGTCAAACCCTCTATATGCACTGGGCCAGGGCACCAACTCAAGATATTGCTCCTGTGATCAACATTTCCTTATCATTATCATCAATTTCCCTCTGGATATTGGATCGTTTCCAACAGCATGCAAATATGCTATAAATCATCTATTTTTTTTAATCTAACCATTGGCTTCACATCTCTCTCTAGCTATTTCATTTGTCTACTTCCTTTTAGCAAAAAACTCCAGAAAATATAAGCATCTTTTCCCTTCCCCATATGCTGATTACTTTTAACCCACTTTGGGCTAGTTTTGCTCCTCATCACTGCATGGAAGCCACCATATTAAGGTTACCAACAAAGCCCACTATGCCCAATCCAGTGTCATTCAGCATAGCAATCTGTACACTCCACTTCCTCATATCCTTTCTGGACCCTCTGCCCAGGGCATTTTTCTTACTCTTGTTCTGCCCTCACTAACAACTGATTGTCAACTAACCTGAATAAAGTATTAGTAACTACCAATTTAGTATACCCCCTATACTACAGAAATGCAAATTTAATGCAATTCTCTTATTAAAAACAACAAAAGCAAACAATAAAAACAGTGAGACTCCAAGGAGTGGATCATGTAATCATAGTTCACCTATTATTCCAGAAAGCTTGTCATGTTTTAACTGAAAGGGTGTCCTCTGAGTCATACAATCTCTCAGGATCTCTATTTCTTCATCCACAAAATGAGGGGGTCACAGTTGGGAATCTGAGATCATTTACTATAGAGCCTACAAGAAACTCTAGGCTCCTAGAGAATGAAATGGATTATTAGTCAGTGGCTGAAGCCAGAAGCACAAGTGTGTAAAGATTAAATAACTAGCCACCTCACTGATATGAAAGAGGCATCATGATTCTCTGATCTGCCAACTGAGAGAGATCATAGCAGCTGCCAGTATGTCAGCATATCAGGGCACTAGACAGCATGACACTCTCACAGAGAGTGGGTGAAATATGCCTCTTGCCTGCTTCTCAGAGCATAAAATTTATTTTAGGGGAAACATGAGCTTGCAATTAGTAGATAGACATAAGGCATATAATTCAGTAATTCTGATAAGCAGAGGGAGGATATCCAAGACCACCAGAGAAAAAGCTAGGATGCTCAAGAGTCATCCCAGGAGAGGGGACCCCTGGAGACGCCCAGGAGACGTTCCTACGTCAGAATGCTGCCGCACACTCATTTTCTGAATTCTGTGATAATACTGAGAAAACCCTAGCTACTTTTACATAATATGCTACGACCAAGAGATTTTAGACCACTTAGAAAAAACTAGGATGCCTACAGTTTATCCTCTTATAATGCCAAATATATTCTAATGTATTCATTTTAAAGAACCGAGTCCAAATGTCAACTTTTCAAATAATGACACGGAAGATCAACATATTGAATAGAACTAATACAAACCAGAATCTCTCATTCTAGGTCAGAATTTAGATTTTGTTCAAGTTATAGAAGAAACACAAACAAAAAACAATGCTTTTTGAATGATGACCACGGGCTGGGGAAGTGCTAAATATTTTAAGTGATTATTTCATTTAAGTCCATCAGTAACTTGGATTTTTTTTTTATTATAAAGCTTCTATCCTAGATAAAGGAACTCAGAATGGTCAAGTATTATCCCAGGTCACATCAGATTCAAATCCAGACTCCAGATTCCACAGTGTCATCATTGAACTGCATGCCCATTCACCCGCTGTTCTGTCTTTGGGTACAAGGTAATGGATGATGAGAAAGGTGTGCCTATCAAACACTGCACTCTACAAATCTGGCAGTACATGCAGACTTTTCTGCCAGGGTGGAGTTGTGTGTAATCCGGGGTGAAATGAGAAATTTGCAGAAGCCGTGCTGGGAAAATCCTGGCAGACCCTACAAAAACAAGCAGATAGAGAGCCACAGGAGGATATAATTCTGTTCCCTTCTGTTTTTCATGGCTCCCAGGCCACTCTAGAAAGCACCAGGCACACAGCAAGGACACAGAATATTTGCTCAGTGACAGGGCATTTGGAAGCTTGGCTTTTCCTCTGAGATTATATAAGTTCTGCAACATAAACTAATTCATCAGATTCCTATTTTTAGTGAATATACCCAAACATGAATCTAGATGGTCATTGCTATTTCAAAAATAGAAGTCTTATGAGGCTGTCTATATTAATGGATAGAAGGTAGACAAACAACTCAAGTTGGGCAATATTCTATTATAAAAATAGAAGAAACAGATCTTCTAGGCATCTAACTTTTCCTAGATCACACTATGAACTGCAAACATATATCTACGTCTAATACTCAAATCTTTTCCTTCCAATTTATTGTTCCCATCACTACAACTTTAAGTTTAGTAAGTTCTTCATGCCAGATTGGACTTTAACTCAGGCAGACAGAGGAAAATGTGAAAAAAAAGAGAGAGAGAAAAAAAAGAGCGCTGGGAAATGACATCCACAGAAGGGTAGAATCACGTCTCCTCCTACTTGGAGGTTCAGAGAAGGAGCAGGGTAGATAGTGTCATAGCATATTTTCATCTAAGATGAACTAAGACTTGAAAATAGAATAACTTCTCCATTCAGTCATTTGTTGTATTAGCAAATGTTACGTGCTTACCAGGTGCCAGTCATTGTAATTGGATGCTGGAGGGATAGTCATAAATAAAATAGATACAGCCCCTACTTTCGTAAATTTCAAAAGCGTAGACAGACCAAATAAGATAAATCAACCAAATACAATAAAAGAAAACATTCATTCAAAAGTGCAAATTCAAACAGCTGTGAAAGCAAAACACCAAAGCTGGACAGATGATGCTACAGCTCACCTGCTTTAGGGGAGGTGTCAGGCAAAGTCTCTGAACAAGAGACATTTGAGCAGAGAACTGAAATAGGGAAAGTAGGCAGTTTTGAAGGGACCTAGGGGACAGAGCATCAGAGGCTGTATATTCAAAGACTCGGAGGCAGCAAAAGAAGGCGGGGTAGAGGCACTGAAGGAAGTGCTATGCTGCAGAAATGCATCCGGTGGAAGGGAGAAAGGAGGAGAATGAATAGGTGATATGGGCCAGAGCCAAATGGTGTGGGACCTTGCAGACATGTTGAAGATATTGGAACTTATTCTACCAGCAAAAAGACACATGTGAAGGATATTAAATTGAGAATAACATGATTCTTTTTGCATCTTTTGAAGATCACTTTTCCAGGATCAGATAGGGATACATGGAAACCCAGCAAGACTAAACCTCTAACATCCCAATTCTGGGCATGGTTGTCAAATCAGTTTTCTCTTCCATGTTCACCTGTCATCGTCCTTGGGGATGTCAAGTGAATTGGCAAATACAAAAATCCCTTTGAAGAAGCAATCAGAGCTCAATTGCACCTAAGAGTAAGGAAGAAGCACCCTATATCTTTCTTAGTTATCCCTCACACATAAGGTACTCAGTAAAGACTGGAAAAGGTGAAGCTCCTTACCCAGTTCTCTAGCATTATCCCGTGCCTTCCATTTAATAATCCTCAAAAGATGTGCAATTCCAAACTAGATGCGAATATCATAAAACAGAGACTGAGAGAGGTTAAAAGATCTTCTCTGTCAACAGGGAGTCTGTATTCTTTTTTTTTTTTTTTTTTTTGGACCAGGGGTGGAACCCGGGGATGTTCAACCACTGAGCCACATCCCCGGCCCTTTTTAGAATTAATTGATCTATTTATTTATTTATTGTTTGTTTTTTTGTTTGTTTGTTTATTTCAGATAGGGTCTCACTAAACTCTACATGGCCTTGCTAAATTGCTAATGCTGACTTTGAACTTGCAGTCCTCTTGCCTCAGTCTCCTGAACTCCTGGGATTATACGCATGTGTCACCACACCCGTCTCCATATTCATTTATGTACTCTTGGTGCACTTCAAATCTCAATTATAATTTTAATTTATTTTCACACAAGAAGACTTTAGGATCTTCCGCTTATGACAGGGGGTAGAGAAAGTAGACAGTTTTGAAATAGGGAAAGTAAGCAGTTTTGAAGGGATCCAGGGGAAAGAGTATCAGAGGCTGAAGGAGGTGTATATTCATCTCTACCAACAAAACAAATATACAGTTCTTCCCAGATTCACTGTTGCTCCATTTAATTATAACTAGTGCAATGTCACAATAACATTCCGATGTCATCGTATGGATGTAAAGTCACCAAGACTCATTGTAAACAACACTTGAGCTCTAGAAGGAAAGGAGAGAAATATATTAAAGGGTGCCTTGTGCCAGTGGGTTTGGGAGACATGAAGTAGAAGGAAAGGAACAGGTCCTGCTGAGGAGCCAACCCCCAGTACTGACGCTGCCCACCTCCTGGGGGCTTCAGGTCCATCAGTAAGTAGCACTGAGACTTCATTCGGAAGCTAGGGTCAGTGACTTCAAATGACTGAAACAAGTTAATGTTTTCAATGAAAGAGGTCCCCAGACTCATCTACATTTCCATCAATTGCTTTCTTATCGAAGAAGATAAGTCTGGATCTCTGCAAGTCTTTGGTTAAAAGCAGAAGTTTGGAAGACCTTGTTAAACAGAAAGATAGAAGGAAGAACAGCTTCTCATTCCTGCTCACCTAACCTGCTTCTTGGTGAGCTCCTCCCGTCTTTAGGCTTTGTTTTCTCATCTCTCAGGGAAGAAGTCAGTATCTCCTAAGGGTTCTTCTGCTCTGGCAGCCTATGATTCTGTATATACTCCACTTTCAGATGTCATGAGCCTTTCTAGGTGGATAAGAGGACTACCGGAAGCCATGGGTGGCCCTCTCAGTTCTGTGACCCAGGGTGCACATGTGTGATGCTCAGAGGGCAGCCTAGGAGGGCAACAGAAGACAGCCAACAAGACTGTCAGCTCTTCAAGGAAGTGGGCCACGGATTTGTTAACCTGGGACCTTCATGGATATGATCACACACACACACACACACACACACACACACAAAAAGGCCACTTCCAATGAACTGAAATGGCCATGTGGGGACTTGCATCCATACCAGTTTCTGCTAAGGGCTCATCCCCATTAAACCCAGAACCATGTCATTGAAGAGCCTAAGTATGAAGAAAATAGGGAAGGGTCCCTGACTCCTGTCACTGTCTCCTTTCTCCTCCACTGCCCTGAACACAGGACAAGCTCATGCTGCTCCATCTTGAGGTCTGTATCCCAGCTTCACTGTAGCTACTTGTTCCCATCAGTGAAGAATGAGATGGTGATGGAGGTAGCTACTGTGTAATGAGCTGTGCTTGCCAGGTGCAAGACCGTGTGCAACATCCTGGGAATAAGAGCCTCTGAGCAAGCAAGCTGGGAGCCCTCAGCCCCCAAGGCCCATGAGCATGAGGCACCATGGGACGTGTCTCTCTTTCCCTTCTAGAGCTCGAGTGCTATTTACAATGAGTCCCGGTGACTTCATATCCATAGAGTGAAGCCCTTGGGAGCTCCACGGGTAAAGGGAAAAGAGTAAGTGCTTACACCCTGGCCTGAGCAGAAGTGTTTCCCAAGAGGAGATAAACATGTTTATCAACACAAGATCAACACATTAGCCTATGTTCTCATGTCAAAACTTCAAGACAAATGTGAAAGATGTGCTTACTACTGATTGATGACATTCTCGTCAGGTTTGGACCCTGTGGTTTACACATGATGGCATCTTGATCATCTGTATGCATTTGCCATCCATATTAAAATATGCCAATATTTGGATACTCATTTGGTGGTTGTGGATCTCCAACTATGAAGCTTTATTTCTCTCTGGGGTACAAGATTATCCTTTCTCCACTTGAAGAAAACAAATGGAAAGGATTGAGAAAGCTGAACATACTCTGAGAGTGGAGAGATTGTAGTGGTGGGGAGACCCAGTGGTCTTACTTCATCTTCTTATTCCCAGGATGCTGCACACGGTCTTGCACCTGGCAAGCGCTGGTCAACGTTCATCAAATAGACTGAAGAACAGACAGAAAGACAAAAGGGCAGACATGCATATTGGTAGACAGTAACGATGAAGTTCTTCTGACTGCCACTCTTATTGTGCCTTTAAGCCCCAGTTCCAGTAAGTCCATGGTATCAGGTTACTCTGTGGCTGGCTCCTGTGTCTAGGTAAATTGCCTGGTGCTGCAGGACCCCTGGGAGTGGGATGCAGCATGGCAGCGAGGCTAACATGGCAGTGAGTATTGCCAGTGCTACTCTCAGCTGATTGGCTGCTTTATTGCTGCCTCTCTGCCTGAACCACAAGAACCACTGCTCCAGAATTTCCCTGGCTGAGCACAACTTGCTTCTTCCAGAACGCTAACACCACTGCTCGATGGCACCTCACCCTGCCACCACCCTCTTCCAGCAGCCTGTTCTACCTGCTGCACTTGAATTTTCCAGAGCACTTCCAGAGCCTGTTTCTCTCCAGTAAGCAGAGTGCTATCCAGTCTCCTCCAAAGCTGCACACCTAAAACTGCTATTTAGGAGCTTCTGGTAGGAGCAAAGAGCTTCCATTTCCCCAGATCATCTCTATGCAGGGTATATTCTATACAAACTGGCTTAAAACGTTAACTGTGGAGATCCCCACCCTGAAGATTCAGGGCTGTCGGAGAGAGTTAAAAAATGACTACTTGCTAACTTAAAAAACATAAAAACTATAAGCTGATTTTCAAAAATTCCTAGAAAGCAGGCCTGTGTTCCTGTCCCAGTTCTGCCGGCTCTGTAGCCTCGGGTGACAAAGTCTGTGAGCATCACTTTTACTCCCTGAAAGGCAGGATGGCAGTAATGGAAGTATCTTGAAGAATTATATATAAAGTGCTTAGAAGCCAGGCATCCACACCACAAGCGGCTATCACAAAATTATATTAAAAATTATATCCAAGCCAGAACCTCCAGAATTAAACTCACAACTCTCCCACGGGCTCGGCTACTTCTGGTATTCTTCATCTGTGTGAGGACTCACCAAACATTCTTGCACCAGCCCAAATCCCGAGATCATGGCCATCACTCTGCTTTCCCATGCTCTCTATATCTGAACCACCACTACCTTTATCTGTTATCTTTCCTTAAATATTCCCCAATCTGTCCACTGCTTTTCACCTATTCTGCTGTCCTATTGCAAGGCCCCATCATTGGCTCATAGATCATAAAATTGTCTTCTAACGCACCCCCCCCCACTACTCCTAGCCTCTCAGATGTGTCCATATTTCATGTATTGCTTCTGGATGTCAATCTGGCTATTTCACTCACATGCTTATAACTGCACAATGCTCTTAGGTTAAACACCTGAATATGAAGATTGACAAGGTCCTACATAGTTGAACTCCACTCTCTAGACCCATTTCATACCCAACTCATTCCACTGGGCCTTCCATTTGGTCTCTAAAATGAATGTTGCATCTGCTAGACATGAACCTCTTTAAACTCATTTCTTGTCCTATAATGTTCTTCCCAGACTCTCTTCTTATAATGAGCTCCCACATGATCACTAATACAACTCCTTCACTCCTTCCTAGGGATGTCTTCTCTGCCTGTCAGACTAGGCAATGTCTTCTTGTACAGGTTCTCTAAGACTTTCTGCGTCTCTCTTCTATCACAGTTACTACAATTGTGATCACACATCAATTTAGTACCTAAATGCGATTATACAAATGTTTCCACCATATTCTAACCTTATCAGGGAACTAATGTACTAAGCATAGTTTCTGAAAAATATCTCTAATGTTATTAAAAGACTAGACAGAAGGTGGTCTTCACCAACCTGTAATAGTAATATGCCAACATGCTGCAGACTAGCAAACCCAGGGAGAGAATGTAATTTGAACTTAAACCCAGGCATCTTATACAGTTGACCATGTTCCCATTTGTCTTCATCCTAATTACCCTCAGGGCTTAGTTTGACAGATCAGAGAGAAACATGGAGATGGGGATATAGCAATGTGAACTTCACAAGAAAGGCAGAGAATCTCTGCCATTTTTGCCTGTCCAGTCACTTCCTCTCTTCTACTAATGGGGAACAGTTTCTCTTTTGCCAATCACAGAATTACACTAAGATAATATTCTTCTTTCTTTGGAGAATTGAACTGTTATGAAGAAATCCAAAGGGAGAGAATACAGTCAGAATTCCATCTCAAAGATGCTGCCCTTTGGCCAGTAGAGCTCTCTGGAATCATTTCCCACCTAAAACCTGGCTCTTTCTTTATGTCATCCTTTAAATCTGAAACTCACTCAGTATGCTATGACTATATAAATTTTTGGTGTTTATTTATATACTTGCTTCTTTGGTAGTATTAGTTCTTTCCCCCATAGAAAATTAACTGATGCAATCTGGAAAATGAAATTACCTGAGGAGAGCTCAGATTTTATTTCACACAAAAATATATCACATTCCTTCCACATATTTATACAACACTTAACAAAAAAATGGATCACAGATTAGAATAAAAGGAAATTTTCAATAACTTTAAAAAGTAAGAATTAACATTTTCAAATAAATAAAAATTCCTAAAATTTAATCATGCCAATAAAAAATGACAGACTTTTGCCTTTAACTAAAATGTGACTGAAGACCAAAGCCAATACTGCATGTATGCCTTCCTTGCACTTCAAAAGATTTGTTGGATGCCAACGATGTAGCACTGTACTAGCCACTGACCAAACCACTTCATGAGTAGATTGACGTCCTTGAACGGTCAGCATAGGGAAATAGCACTTATTGAATGCTTACTGTATACCAAACATGTGCTAAACTTGTATTCATTTTACCATTTAATCCTCACAATAATCTCAATGAGATAGGAATTGTTAATTTCATTTTATGGATAATAAAACTGATACTCAGAGTAGGTAAATTGACCAAGGTCACAGAGTTTCAAGAAGAAAACTGAAACCCAGATTTGCTTGACAGCATAGTCCAAGTTGTTCTCACTATACTGTTAACTAGTTTAATGTCATCTCTAAGAAGTAAAAGCTACAAAGGAAACATCAGATCAGCCCCAGAAATAGATGGTAGGAAATCTGATTATCAGGAGTAAGATTCAAATGTCACATTGGCAGCAAGCCTGTCTTTCTTCCTCCTCCTCCCCTCCTTCAGTCCTCCTGTCCTCCTGTCCTCCATGTATATATCCATCCACTCATCCAAACTTGATTGAGTCCTCTTTATGTTCTTCATGCAGTAGAACTGGGTGGCAGAGCACAGAGCACATCTGACAGGCTCTGCCTTTATAAATCTAATCCTGTCTGTACTAGGAAGACTGATGATTTAAACAAGAGACTGCAACACACTCCTGGGAGCCACAAGGCATTTTCCCAAACTATCAATGGAACTCACAACAACCTCATGAATGGCAGTCTGAAGAATAATCCATCCTGGGTGGGAGTTGTAGCTCAGTGGTAGAGCACTTGCCTCACATGTGTGAGGTCCTGGGTTCAATTCTCAGCACTGAAAAAAAAAGTGAATATATAAGAATAAACATTCTTTTTGTTCATAAGGATAAAGAAGGACACACACACATAACTTGGCCATGCACCTATCAAGCCAAACAGCCCCCTTCAATGGAGCAACTGCAATTTCTATATAGGTTGTCCAATGCTATTCCCTATTTTCTTCTCCAGCCTCAATCATGATCCTAGATTCTTTCCTGCAGCCATCAATGAAAGCATCAACTAAAGAACCTGAAACTAATGAGGACCACACACCACTCTGGAAATTGTTGAATTTCTTTGACTTCAACTCCTATCACACTGCTCTCAGCCTGCTTTGCTAAGCCTGGAAAGACTCCCACTGCAGCCTTACACCTGCTCTCGCCTCCCTTTTGCTATCTCTCTGAGGACAGCCACCAGATCAATTGAAAAAGATCATTTAAACTGAGGAGCAGGGGAAGGGCATGTGTGAGAGGGAGAGGAAAACAGAAAATCTAACGGAGAATAAGCTAGAAAAAGGGAAAACATGGCTAGAGCTGGAAGCATAAAGAAATTATCTATTTTTTACTTTAACCTGGGATAAGTCACTATCCCTGGCTCTTCAATTAATTCCTACGGTATGAAATAAAAGCTGATCAACAGCTTTTATTCAGATAGTCCCTGAATTTCTTCCAGAATGGAAAGTCAACAGTTGAAGATTGATTCTGTAGGAAACAATACTAGCTTCTTTTGTATCCTTCCAGGTGCTAATGAGAACCTAATGAGGCAATGGATAGAGGAGTTTGAATAACACTGAAAGCCTCCACAGCTAATAGGATCTCCTGCCCCTCTTCAAATCAAGCCCCATGTCGCCTCCATCAGAGATCACGCCTAGGTCCCGGGATCACAGAAATTCAGAAAGAACTACAGAAGTCACATAGTCCAGTGCTCCACACATTCATGAGCAAACGGATCTTCTGAGAGCTGTGTAGAAATACACACTATGATTCAGGAGGCTCGACTGGGCACGTTATGCTTTTCTAATAGGCTCCCACATGATACCCTGCACAGGTCTGCAGAGGACTCAGGATGGAGATGCCATTGGCCCTTACTGGAGTTGGAACCTTGTCCAGCTGCCCTGATTCTGATCAATCTCCCATCTCCCTTAAATATCTCCCTGCAAGGGAAGTCCCTGCCTCTCACAGAACAGCTTTTATTTGTATTCAGAGAACTCAGAATGTCATTAGAAACCTCTTTCTTATTTCCATTCAATATTCACCTTTTTCTCATGTTTTTATTTGGGCCAAGAAGGGTCAGAGAAAACCTTTGATTTATCTTCCATATGACAGTCTTTTAGAAATGAGCAAACCATTCCCCAAATTACACCCAACCCAAACACTCTCTCCTCCCTGTTAAATCTCCCAGGGTTTTTAATTCTCCCTTTTATAATTTTTTATCTCCTTATCATCTTGGTAGTCAATACCTGGCTTGTTTCAAATTTCCAAGTACTTACTGAAAAGTTTTCTTACTGAAATTTTAATCTGTTTCTATGCTGTTTTCAAAAGCCTGGTTTTCTACTTATTGTAAAAAATTACATAAAAACCACTTCAAAAAAAAACTGGAAAATGACCATTAAATTTTAAATAAATAACAATATTATATCCCCCCAAAGAAACATTAGAGGTACCCAATGTTAGCAATATTTCAGGGGCATGTGTGCCAATCACTTTTGTGGATCTGAAATTTTGAACATCCTCTTATGAAGATTGATTGAACTTTTAAAACATCTAATAAAATATATTACAAAACAATAGATTGAATTTAACTTTTCAGTCCTAACTTTCTGACCCAGGAATTTACATGAATCTAGTTATCAGAAATATTTTCTTCCCAATTTTCTCTTTTAACTTGACAACACAACTATTACTATTATGATGGCTTCTATTAAGACCAAGATCATTAACTCTTATTGAGCACTTTCTTTGTGTCAGGTAGTTATGTTTATTTATAATGACCTTGATGGAGAAAGTATTAATGTTACAATTTTTACAGAGCAGAACAGTGGCTCAGAGAGAGGTTAAGTACATTCTAAAGGTCACACAACCAGGAAGTAGGGCTTAGAGACACGAAGCAGTTCTGTAGGTATTTGTACTTCTTCTTCTAGACTGCCACCATCTACATCCTAGTGTCTGTCCTCCTTCATTTTAACAAGTGGGATGATATTAAGTGCTCTTATCTGCCTAACTTTACCTATTTCCTTACTGTATCCAAAGAGATCTCTTTTAAGATCATGATTTTCCTGGTTAAGATTGCTCATTGTCTTCTGTAATAACATCCAAAGCAAAACCAAAGTCCTTGGCATGCTCCTGTGTGGCCTTCATCTCATAGACACCCAGGACATTTTCACATGCTCTTTACTTTGCCTGGAAGGTTATTCTTCCAACCTGCATCCCAATACTTAATACTTTTAGTTTTAGCTAAACTCTGAGATCTCAGCTTCAGAGTCTATCTTAGAGCACTATGTTATGGTCTTAATGTATTCACCAAAACCCATGCTGAGATTTAAGGCCCATTGTGGGATAGTCAGAGTGCAGACACTTAACCTGACTATAATATTTAGAGGTGGGACCTTTGGAATATCATTAAGGTTAACTGAGGCCATAAAGGGGTGGCACTAATCTAATGAGACTGTGACTTAATAAGGACAGGAGACCTGAGCTAGGACACTTTGTCTTACCATGTAATGTGTGACATCACTTCAGGACTCTGCAGAGTCTCCACCAGCCAGAACAACCTCACCAGATGCAGCCTCTCAATCTTAGATCTCCAGAACTGTCAGCCAAATGAACCTTTACTCTATAAATTATCCAGTCTATGGTATTTGATTATAGGAACAACAAATGGACTAAAAGTTCACACTATAATAAAGTACCTCTCTGTTGTGACCCTGTTATACTTTTACATTACTATGTGATTAGCTGACTACTCCATCTCTCTCACTGGGCTGCAAAATTCCTCTATTTCTATTCCAAATATCTTCCATAGTACCAGGCATACTGAGTGGTATTTATAGGCAAAGTTAATATGTAAATAACGCTAACATAGCTAAAGGCCCCTTCCTTTATACAATGAATCAATTTATAACAGAATCATCTAAGAATGCTTTCATATAAAAGTATTTTAACAAGTCCTATTAACTTGGGGGCATAACATTTTACTTTTTAATTTAAATAAAGAAGTCAGCTACGGACTGGCTCAGGTGAGTGCGATATGTCTATTTAATGTAGGTATCCCTGAAATTCATGGCTCAGCCATTTATATGAAAATAAAATAACTCTGTTCCATGGAAACTGAGTTGTAACTGGGTGCAAAGCCTTGTCCTCAGACATCAGAGGGGCAGGTCTTGTGCAAGTCCTGGCACTGATGACAGTTATCTATGTGAGCTCATGAAGCATTTCATCTTTCTAAATCTTACCTTTTCTTTCTGTAAAACAAGAGTAATGAAAAGGTTTCCACCTGAGGTTGTTTCAAGGATTTAAACAGATAATTAGCTCAGTGCCAGGCACAGGGAACATTCCCTTAGGGAAGGAGGAGCTGCTGGTGCAGTTGCTGGTGATTAAGATGGAGGAGGAGGAAGAGGAGGAGGAAGAGAAAAGGAGGAGGAGGGAAAGAATTAGAAAAATGGGAGGAGGGGGAGGATGAGGGGAGGAAGAACAAGAAGAGGAGGAGGAGGAGGAAGAGAAGGAAGAGGAGGAGGAGGAGGAAAGATAATTCCCTCAGAGAGATGAGATGCTTAAATGAATAGAAAGATTTTAAACACTACTGGGTCAGAAAATTTGGACAAGTAGGGGCTTTTATGTCCTTTGAAATCATACCACAAACCCGGGTGAGGGCTTCACTGAGTCATATTCTGATCTGCAGGGAACACTGCACATTGTGGATGCAGCTCAGGTATCCACTCTTATTAAGACACAATTACTAAAGTCTCCATCTGCTGGAGTTTAAACACCCTTCGTCATTCTGTTTCTAATCAATCCAAGTCATTCAGACTGGAGCTGAGATGCATTGTGATGCTTTGGATTTAAGGAGTCTCCCTAAAGCTCCTGTTCATGCAGGAATATTCAGAGGTGAAACAATTTGATTTGAGAGCTGTAACCTAATCCTAGTCCAAATGGACTGGCTGGGTGGTAACTGTGGGCTGATGGGGCGTGGATGAAAGAAGTGGGTCACTGGGAGCATTCCCTGGGAAAGGTTCATAAGCCCTGCAGCCCCTTCCCCCAACACCATTCTCTTCGGCTTCCTGGAAGCCATGAGCTGAGCAGCGCTCTTCTACCATGCCCTTCCGCCATGATGTTCTGCCTCAACTTGGGCTCAGAGCAATGGAGTCAGTCAATCCTGGACTGAACTTCTGAAGCCATGAGTGAGAATGAACTCCTCCTCCTCTGAGTTGTCCTCTTCAGGTATTTCGGTCACAGTGTTGAAAAGCTGACTATCACACTGATGTTTTTTCCTTCAGAGAATTCATAAAGAAACCAATGGCCACCCCCAACTCTAATCCTGGACGTGCAACATTTCTTGCCACCTAAATTTTCCCTGTCTTTTGTGAATCTAGAGATGTGTCTGTGAAAATTGATCTAAATCAAGGACCCTTCTCCTTTCTTTCCTATAAATCTTCTGGAATGCATACTCACCAGAGTTCATAAACAGAGGAGGACAGGATCAGCCATCAAAGATGGAAGAATTACCATAAGTAACCAAATGTCATGGACATTATGGAATATAATAAGGGAACTTAGCCATCATCAACAGTTCTGTCAATTTAATGATAAAGAAACTCATTTAACAAACTGGCCAAAATTGAACAGATTTTTTTTGTTTTGTTTTGTTTTGTTTCCAAAGAAGAGATTCAAATGAGCAATAGGTACATGAAAGGTGCTCAGTGTCACTATTCATCAGGGAAATGCAAATCAAAACCACAATGAGATATTACCTCGCATCTGTTAGGATACTATTGTCAAAAAGGCAAGAGACAATGAGGGTTTTTGAAGATGTGGTTATAAGGGAAACTGTGTATAACTGTGGTGGAAAAGTGAATCATATAATTTTATGAAAAACAGCATGGAGATTCCTCAAAAAACAGAACTATGATCATGCAATTCCATTTGAATACATATCCAAAAGAATTGAAATCAGGATCTCAAAGAGTCATCTGCATTCCCATATTCATTGCAGAACCATTCATCATAGCCAAATGATAAAATCAGCCAAATGTCTATGCACAGATGACTGAGTAACAAAATTGTGGCATATTCTTACAACAAGATATTATTCAGTCTTAAAAAATCCTGGTTTACCAAAACAAAAACAAAAACAGATGAACCTGGAAAGGATTGTGCTAAGTTAAATAAGCCAGGCATAGAAAGAGAGGGATAGAAAATTGTAAGTGATTTTAAATATAGATATATTTTTGAGATATAATGTACAGATTTGAATATTGATCAATGTCGGTCCATTTGGGCTACTTTAACATTTAATATTCTGGGTGAATTATAATAGCAACAATAGTTTATTTCTCATAGATGTGGAGGCTGGGAAGACCAAGACCAAGGTGGGGCAGATCTAATGTATGGTGAGGGCTCACTTGCTGGTGCAGAGGTAGGTGACATTGTTCTGCTGTGTCACCAAGGGCAAGGGTCTGTTCCAGGCCTCTTTCATAGACACACTAATTTGATCCATGAGTGCTGTGCCCCTCCCCTGACTCAGGCAATGGCAAGGCCCTACTGTGGTGGATGGCGCAAGGCATCCATCCTCTGGAGGAGCACAGTATGTTTCTGGGAATGGGCTGATTTGTTTTTGTATTCCTTTAATAAGTATAGTTGCGACTTCTCATATGACCATTAAGTATGAAAAAAAAAAAAAACATGACTTTCCCAATTAATGCAACTACTTCTAAAGAATTTGCTCTAAATGCTATGATTCAGCTATGGAATGTAAATTGTTATTGTTTAATGAAACCCCCCCTGTAGGAAAAGCAGTCAAGGAAGTTTTTGAGAAATTAAATTAAAATCTAGGAAAGAAGAATTAATGTTAAGAAGACAGATTAGTGCTTAGTACTGGGCAACTTGTTCTTGTTCCTGTGCACAATGGTTTGTGCTCTTACTCTTGTTTGATTAAAATTAGTAGCCTCTCTTCTCAAGTTAACCACTTGCCATAACCGTGGCGCCGATTCTAGTCAGTAAGTCAAGAAAGAATAGTCAAGGTATAGGCCAATAGTCTGGGACATTTCTAACAATTATTAAAAGCTAACTAAGCAGAAACAGCTCAAAGCAAAACGTGAACTGAAAGCAAAAATGCTTGCTTATGCTTAAGCCAAGATACATTCTTCTTATCTAATTATAGCTACGTAATATTCTGTTTCTTTGAATAATGATTCCTGTTTTGTAACCACAAAGTACTGTGAGCCTGCCAAAATGAAAAGTATATATGATTAACTTCACAAGTAAAGATTGGGATTCAGCACCTTCACTTTGGTGTCTGTGTTGTTTCTCCATCCCCTTTCGCCGACTCCTCACCATGTCTCCTGAGACCCCCTGTTGGAGCTGGATTCCGACACATGAGGGCTTTGCTCACATGAGCCAGTCACTCCCTGCAGCCCCTCCTCCTGATACCATATCACATTGGGGGTGAGGATTTCAACATATGAATTTTGAGAAGACAAAATATTCAGATTCATAGGATTCACTTGATGTGGGATAAAGGAGAAAGCAAAGTCATAAAAAGACACAGGTTTCTGGCTGGGACAACTAGCACACAGTAATGCTACTCACTGAACAGGGAACACAGGAGGTCAGCTGTAACAGACTCGATCTCAGACATGCTGAATTTGAGATACCTATGGAACACCATGAGAAGACACTGAGTAATCAGTAGGATATAAGCAACAAGAATAGTATTGCCAGCAGGATCTGTAAAGGCCAGCCAACCTAAGTCACCATAACCTGAAGCCACAAATAGGTGGCCACTCAGCCTTAGTTGAGTGACTCCAGCAACATGAGACCCATTTCTATTTTGTGTGCTCCAAATGCTTAGTCTTCATCCTGAGACCTGCCACCTGTTGTTCTTGGTTCTGTTCTAGGAAATTAATTAGGATAAATAAAGTTTTTTCTTTAATTAAAAATGAATACTTCTAGTAGACTTCTTACTGAAGTATATAGCAACTACCTTCCATATGCCTATGGACTATTGACTGATATCCAAGAAAGTCAAAACTTCCTATAATTCAATATTCAATTCTTTACTACTTGTACTAAGAAAAAAAATAATAATAACCAGCAAATAATTTTACATGTTAAGAAAAAAATTACAGTTAAAAAAATAGGATGAGATGAAATGTTCTGCTTGTTAAAATGTTTCCAGAGCTACTAAAAAAAAAAAAAGAAAAAAAAACAGAGCATACTAATCGTCAATTTAAAGTCACTATTATGAACTTAGTATGACTTGAACATTTTAAATTACTTCTATTCACATGTTGTCTTTAGAACTATTTAAAAAAAAAAAAAAATTCCCTGATCATTGCCCTGTCAGAACTGGGTATACTCTGTGACATCTTTGGTCATGGTAGCATAGTTTTCTTAATGTGCTGTGAACGATTAAAACTTTGAGTTTGTGATATATATGGCATGCAATTATGAATTGTTGGGACAGCATATCAGCATTTGAAAATATTGGCCCTTGGTTATCTCTTCAGAAAAATTTGCTGTCGAATTTGAAGCGGGAAAATCACTGAAATAAATGTTTTGAAAAGAATCAAACGTGGGGCTGTAGATGTGGCTCTGTCGAGTGCTTGCCTACTATGTGTGAGACCCTGGATTTGATCCCCAGTGCAAAAGAAAAAAGAAAAAAAAAGATTCACAGTACATGATTTTTTAAGAGTCTTGGTATACAAAAAAAAAAAATTCAATTATGAAAAAGAAATGTATATTTTGAAACCCTTGAATCAGTGAAAAGTATCTATTTTTACCTACTTGAAAGCAGTTAAAAATATGTCTAACCCAAGTTTTCTCTGTATTAGGATAAATGACTCCAACTCCATCTACCATCCCAGGAATCCTCACTGGATTATGCCACCTTTACCACAACCTTCTCTAAGTGCAGAACTCAAAAACGGAGCTACTACCCTTGGTCTGGCCTAACTTGTGCATGACAGAACTGAAGAAAGCCCTCCTTATTCTGGATACACTACTCTCACTGATGTTACCAAGGTTACCTGAGCATTTCCCACCCTCCAGAGTTGAGAACTGGGAACGCTATGCCTTTGAACTAAGGTTCTATTTCCAGAGTTCTCTGAAAAATATGTTCACAATCTATAAAATAAACACTTTCTTGTATGTGGTAATGATTTTTCTTATCATGCCTCCCACAAATGTGGTTGCTTTATAGCCAAGCTAATTGCTATTACATCTCTCCATTTATGATCCATTTATTGAGTAATTGCTCATTGAATAGAACAGTATGGAGAGGAATTCCTCAGAAAGATGGGAGTGAGGAACCAACACTTCCACAGTCTCCCAGCAGTGTTATTACTGTTCTGCAGGTTGGTAGTTGACTGTTACTTCAGGAAAATCTATTCCAATTTACTGAGTCAAAACGAAATGGAAATAGAGGATTGCCATAAAAAAGGTTCTAAAAATACATGGCATTAGTCTAGAGGCCAGATGTTGAGCAACCAGAGAACTGTTATTAACAGCCGGAAGTGTCCACCTGGGAAGCTGATAACTTGTCCTTTGAATTTATAGGTCTCTGCAACAAGAGGACCCACATGCGGAACTGGTGGAGAAAATGCTGCTCTCTTTTCTGTCGTAGAGAAAAGCTTGTGCCACCCAGAGATCCTGGAGTTTTAAATCACAGAAGTAACTAGGTAGAATGTTACAGTGTCTCCAGTGCATCAGGGAGAAAGTTATTTGGCCTGCAAGAAAAAATTTAAGCTAAATTTTGCTTATGAATGTTGCATCCAGAGGAGTAGAAGGTGTAATCATGAATTCCATTTAGCAAGGTGTTTTGGTTTTCTCCTGTCAAGCAGGTGATAAGATGGCTCTTCAAACAACACTGTTTAGGATCAAGAATGGCTATATAAATTGATTTAGCCCATGAAATGTGAACAAAATAGAAGTAAGTCATCTCCATGCAGAAAATTTAGGAGTCAGAATCCCTATAGGAATCCTGTCTTAGGATTTATGAAAATACATGTTGGCACCTACGTTCCAATGTGTGAGCAATAGAGAATTGCTCTATAGCCAATCCCCACAATCTACTGGATCTAGAGGATTGCTACCAGGCAATCCTTGTTGAACATGTAAAATGAGCAAGGAACCACCACTCTGCTTATGTTAACCCACTGTAACTTGTGCATTTTTTTTGTGAGACCTAACCTGAAGAAAATAACTGACACATCACCTGAGCATCAGCAAGCCCCATAGCTTTGTGTGCATCAAACTCCTTACTTGTAATGGCAGGAATAAAAAAGAGCCTACCTCATGGGTGATACTGTAAAGATCACATGTACTAATACATATGAGAATCTTACAGTGGTACCTGAGCAAACAAGCACTCAACCACCATAACTAATATATTCCTTTATTTGATAGATGTAGTAGATGCTACTGAAATTCTCATATCATATCCTCTCGTCCCCTATCTCAGCCATAGTTACAAAGGGCAGTCCTGTGCAAGCTCAAACTCACTAGTACTGATAAGCGTGCGCATCACTTCATGCTGCATTTCTATTTTTCTACCCATAACTTTCTCTAGATGATCAAAAACAGTTCAGGTACTTAGCAGAGTTACTGCCCCCAGGAACAACCTTCAATCAACAGGGGACAGAAATCAATAGGTGAATACTCCAGCTTCGGGTCAAGATGAACAATTCCAAGAGGTTCTCTGCTATATTATCAGGAAATCCCAGTAGCACTGACTCCCTGTTGCTGCTCCCTGAGACTTGTCACACACGAGTCCCCCTGCAGCCTCAGTGTTAATTCAAATCTACTGTCAAGGGTTGGAAGTGACCTCATACTCCTCTCCCCCTAAGAATTCTTCAGGGAAAACACCACCACCTGCACCCCACATTCCCTACAGGGTGTTGACCACCTTGTCCTCACCAGCTGCACATAGGGGTTGCAGGTCCAGCCTCTGGGGATCCGGGGGTGGAGGTCCACGGACTTCCTTAGCAGCTTCTCTGACTGGCATTCTTGTTCAAATGTTAATCAAAACTGGGAGGTCCTTAACCATTCCAAGCACACTCCCAATTTTTAAATCATGTAATAATTGTTTTTACCTCAATAAAAACATTCTCAATATTCATTTATCATCATTAATATCACGTTACTGATTTAACATAATATACCATTACACATTACTTATATTGAATGTATAACCTCTTCTAGCAAGCCTATAAAACAAAACTTATTTTACTCATTTAGTTGATGGAGTAACTGAGACTCGCAGATATGAAATATGATTCGTATAGTCACACACCTAGGAGGAGGCAGAGCCAGGATTCAAAGCCCAAGGCTACCCAAGAGTCCATGTCTTAGTCTCTTCCCACATCATCTCCAGGCACTGAAACTGTTACTTTATCCCTTATTAAACATCCTTCTACTTATTAGCTCCTCCACATCATCACGTGAAGATGTCTTTCAATCTTTAATCTGTGGCTCTATGTATTATGAAGTCCCTTCCACAATCCCATGTTTGAAATCTGCTGTTATCTACCCTCATAATTATTTTTGATTTTAATTCCTTATGTCTTAATTGGAATTCTTCATCTCAGATTTAAACTTTTTTCTGTTTCATCAGAAATATACATTCAAGAGCTGGGGTTGTGGCCCAGAGGCAGATCACTCGCCTACCATGCGTGAGGTACTGGGTTCAATCCTCAGCACCACATAAAAATAAAGATACTGTGTACACCTATAACTAAAAAATAAATATTTTTTAAATATACATTCAAAGTTGTAAATAGTGGCTTTAACATCAAACATATCATTAATATAAGGGCTCTAGTTCTGATTCTATACTGGCTTTTCTATATCTGTGGTCACTTAGTGCTATTCAACAAATTTTCCTGTCTCTGATTTCTGTGCATGTGATAAGATGGCACCTCCTGCCCCTGTTGTGGTTTAGTCACTACATATGACCAGCCCTGGTTCATAGACTGTGAGCAAAAGCAACATATGTTTCTATCCTTTGGCCTTAGGCATGCAATTACCTAGGTAGGGCTTCTAAATCTGCCTTACCCTCTGCACAAGGACCAGCAAAATTCCAGATAGTGACCACTGCAATAGCCAGGATTCTGAGGGCATGTAACCAAGAGCTCAGGTAAATATCAAAATGTGTTCCAGCTGACACTTGATTGATTTGTAGTGTAAGTAAAAAAATAAGTCTTGTTTTAAACCACTGAGATAGGGTGATAATTTATTACAGTAAGTAAACCATCCCATCTTGACCTATTATTCTTCAACAAGTCATCTTTAAGTTTCATCATCCAATTTAGCAAATAAAAGGAAAGGAGAAATAACATTTAGTGAGTATCTCCTAAGTTCAAGGGGCTTTGACATATGCAATTAAAAAAAAAAAAAAACAGACAATGTACGGTCCCTTGTTTAAAAAGCAAATAGCCTAAATCCGAAGACATCTCTCAGCTTCGCTGCTTTCGTGGTAATCTAATCCACTATCTCTCACCAGCCTCTCCTTATTTAATTCTCCTATTCAAACTCCTCCAAAGAATTCTCCCTGTAGCTTGATTTAGATTCAAAGAAACTTCAGTTTGAATAGATTCAAACTTTTTATGATACTCTATAAGAGTTTACACAAGCTGGTACCTGCCAGTCATGTCAATCTGATCATACTCTCCTGACCACTCATGAAGTTCCTGAAACATGGCTTCTTTCTGAATCACGACCTTTGCACTTGCTGTTGGTTTGACTGGGAATACACTTCCTTAGCTGTTTTGTGGCTGACATTATGATTCAGAGTTCAGCCCAAATGACATATCCTGAAATAAGCCTTCTTTGGCCATCCTTGAAAACTATGGATTTTTTTAAATCTCAAATCATATTATTAATTTATTAGTTCACTAGTATACTTTCAGAATTCCCAACTCAAAAAAAAAAAAAAAAAAAAGCCTCATGAAGGCAGAGACCTGCATTTCTTGTTTACTAATATTTCCCCAAAGTCTAGAACGGTGCCTGGCACAAAATGAATTCTCTGGGAATATTTGTTAAACAAAATAAAATTAATGATGCAGACAAAGAAGTGAGCACTGGGAGTGTAGATCTCCCAGCCATCCTAAATCTCAATGATTGTGTCTGATTCTGAAACCCAGTTGCTTTTTTGAGCAGGCAAAAGTGATAGAAATGTCAGGTAGCATGCAGGTCTAGAGGACAGGTCAATGTCTTTATAGGCTTGGGATTCTATTGTGCATGTAATCAAAACCAATGCCACATTGATCATGCTTTCCCCAGAGAGCCAGGACTGTCCAATGCAACAAGGTAACTTGAGAAATCTATCGATCTCCCATTTTTGTCTTGTTGTACAAATGACAAGGATCACTGGAGATCCGTATTCTGTTCCCCGGGACTGGGGAACTTGCATTTGTATTTCCCACAGTCTTGCAACCTGCTCTGCTGGGACTGCCTGCCCACTCTTTATTCTTGTTTCAGTGTCTCAGTCTGTGTAAGCTATTTTCCCAGCTTCTTCCAATTCTCAGAAAGGTCTCCTCCTCCCCGCTGCTCCCTGCACACAAAGCCAGCTGTCCTCTCAAGCAGTGCAGTCTGACACAGGCTCATTGGCCCACAGCCTGTGGAGGGGCGGGGCTTCTGTCTCAGGGGCTCTTCAAAAAGACTCATAGTGAGAGCAGCCCAAACTGGAGGCTGAAGCACTCACTCTCTCACAGCCTTCTTCACTGAGCCTGTGCCTCTGAACTGCTTCCTCTTCCCTGTCTGGCTCAGCTGGGGATTGAGCCACATACCAGGGGACTCTGGGGTCTGGGATTTAATGTCAATGATGGAAAAACTTAAAAATGCTTCCTGGATCCACCAGCAGGAATTGGAAGATCCACTCAAGAAGTACTTGAACAGCACCGAGGACTACCTGGCCTACCTGTGCGGGCCTCCCCGCAGCCACCTCTTCCTCCCGGTGTCTGTGGTGTATGCTATGATTTTTGTGGTGGGGGTGGTGGGCAATCTTCTGGTGTGCTTGGTGATTCTCCGGCACCAGACAATGAAGACACCCACCAATTACTACCTGTTCAGCTTGGCTGTGTCTGATCTCCTGGTCCTGCTCCTGGGAATGCCCCTGGAAGTCTACGAGATGTGGCGCAACTACCCCTTCCTATTCGGGCCTGTGGGCTGCTACTTTAAGACTGCCCTCTTTGAGACCGTGTGTTTCGCCTCCATCCTCAGCGTGACTACGGTCAGCGTGGAGCGCTATGTGGCCATCCTCCACCCCTTCCGTGCTAAACTGGAGAGCACCCGCCGGAGGGCCCTCAGGATCCTGGGCATCGTCTGGGGTTTCTCCCTCATCTTCTCTCTGCCCAACACCAGCATCCATGGCATCAAGCTCCACTATTTCCCCAATGGGACCTCGGTTCCTGGCTCTGCCACCTGTACAGTCATCAAGCCCATGTGGATCTACAATTTCATCATCCAGGTCACCTCCTTCCTCTTCTACGTCCTCCCCATGACGCTCATCAGTGTCCTCTACTACCTGATGGGGCTCAGGGTGAGTAGCCAGGATAACTGGTCAGGGCAGCATTGCTTCATTTTCACTGCCTCAAAGTTCAGAGACAAACTTAACAATTTGAGAACGTCAGAATTGGAAGGGAGCATAGAGGAAAATAGGATGAGTTCAGATGGAAAATAAGAAGTTAAAAAATATGCCCCCAAAACACAACTATATGTCATTTCCTTTAGCTTATCTTGCATTATTCTTTCCTCTAGACTTTTTTTTTTTCTCATGTCTTAGTGTTTCTAAGAATCAGCTCAAAAACTTACTACGGGTCCCAATATGCACACTTTACCCATGGGAAAATCTGCTTTAGGAGGTCTGACAAGGAGCTTCACTTTAAATTAACACATTAGGTCATCTGGGCTTGGTGGACACACTTTGAAGCACCCTTCCACACTCTACTGTCTCTTTCCTGTCCCCACATCTAATGCTTATGTGGACATTTTCCTCTGTACTAACTTGATCTCAGTAAGATACAAACTATCCCTATTTTATAGTCCAAGAGAGACATACTTTTTAAAGTCAAATACTTTCTTGTGGCTTCTTTATGCTTGTAATCAAATTAAAGTTATATATATATGCATATGAATATATATATAATGCATATATATATATATATATATGCATATAAATAGATACATACATATAAATAAATATTGATTTATATATCATGAGCTGAGTGATACCAGCTTGGTCTCCTCTTGAGCAAGTAGGGATTGACAGGTAGGGAGGTCAACAGACACATGAGATAGAGCAGAAGAAAGTTAAGAGATCTCTGGGATTAAGATAAAGCAGCACTTAGTTTGCAACATATCTTAAAACTAGAAGTTACCTTCCTTTGCTCATGTTGGTAAAGTGGTGTCCTTTTTAAAATCTTTTATTTTCTGTGGCACTAAATTATCTGGGAGAAATCATATTTGACAAGGGAAGAAATGAGTCTGTAAAATTCCTAGTATATCCTGTGCCAAGTTCATAGAGGTACAAGTCTTAACTGTGACACCTCTACACTCGTGTAAGAGGGTAGCTTGTGTAACAGTTCTAAAGCCATTTAGACTCCCAGGTCTTCAGCTGACATAGAAATTGCCTTTAGGCAAGCCACATAGTTCTCCTGGAGTGACTTCTCCATTCATAAAATGGAAAAGCCACATCAGATCATGTCTAAGGCTCCTTCTAGCTTTAAAAGTCTGTGATTCTTTTTAAAGAGAGAAAAATAAAACTGTGAGGGGAACAAAACGTGAATTACAAATGAAAGGAGAAATGAAAAGAATTCACTCACAAAATGTGCTTCAAGAGGGCTTTGACAGTCTACATTATGTAATAATCAGGGTCCTTCCATCTCAGTCCATCTCTGAGAAAGGACACTCAAAACTGAGTGTCCCATGGGGCAACCTTTGGAGTACCTATTTTCCCTAAGATGACTATCAAGGTCTAATGAAGAAGAACAAATTTTAAGTGTCACAGACATATGAGCACTGGAGTATATCTAAACATGCAGAGAGCTGTGCTACTTTTCCCTTGAGTTCTGGCATTTATTCATATGTTACCCCAAAAGCAGTTCAAAGCCATGTCTGTGAATGCCTTTTGCATCAATTTTATTAGGAAGAAGAGACGACACACATTACCAAGTATCATAAGTCCCGTGAGAAATCCACACCCAAAACTAATAAATATCATCTCGCCCAACACCAAACAATCACTTATCTTGGCTCCATTTGGGGAAAATATTTAAATTCGAATAGGAAACATTGCCAGTTACATTTTTGTTTTTGTTACATTTTTGTTTCACTGTCATGAATCTACAGCTAGGTTGCATCAGGAACTGAGTGACAGCTCAGAAAGAGGTTAGAAACCACCTAAGTTTGCTTACTCTGAGTAATGCAACTTAATGACATCTTATTCTCAGAAAAGATGAGGCATCGTCCAGGGTACTAGAGGATACCAGGAAATCTATAAAAGTCATTCCTACAGTAATGTAAACACCTGTAGACTGGAAGCTTGGAAAGTCAGCCATATTCTGTGGCAATGGTTTGAGAGATTTTATACTTTTTGCTTGAAATGTCCCTGCTGCCCACCACTACAACTCCATTGTCTTTCTTAACTCTCAGTTATCCTCTAAGTCATACTTAGTCACACTTCCTTAAAAAAGCTCTCCAGATCCCCTAGTTATATCAGGTCCCTATTGTAGGTGCTCATGGCTTTTAGTAATTTTCCTTCATTACAATTTATAATTCCATACTTGTAGAATTCCTTAATTAACTTATTTCTCCCAGGAGCTCAGTGAGTGCATGAGGACTAAATGACTTCTCTCTTACTAGACTTTTAACTTCTGTACCTTTAAAAGGAAAGACTTGGAAACATTTGTCTCAAAGGGCATTTTTTGATCTCTGAGATTTAAAGAGACCCAAGCAATCCTAAAGATAGTTAAGTTATTGACCCTCTTGGCAAGTTTAAAGGTGTAAACAACTCTGGATGCCCTAGCCTCCCAGAGGCAGCAAGCCCAGAACTGACGACATCACAGGCCCAGGGAGGAAGAGGGGAGCCTTGTGTGCTCAGATGAAGCACTCAGCAATGACGCATCATTCCAGGGATTGATCCTCCACAGAGCTCTCTCCAGGGGCACATGTTATAGGTACAGAAGGCAGACAATGCCAAGGCAAGTCCCTTCCCACCTAGGAGAGGGTGTGATGAGGCTGATCTCATTCTTGTGTTTCCTACAAGCCACTTTAGTGTTAGCACTGAAAGGATGCAGGTATGGACTGCAGCAGAATCCAACCATGCCAAACAGGGTTGTGCTCATACATACACAGATGACAGACATGCTCATACACAGACACACACTCACCAGTCAATGTTTGGTAAATAGATTTTGTTAAGATTACAGAGATATACACAAAATCTATTCTATCTTGTTATTCTGAAGCCACATCTCCAGAAACTATACATGGGGCCATGTGGTTGGATGCTTTTAATCACTGTAAACAACTAATCAGGACAAAATGTCAACCTGAAGGATAATTGAGTCCATGAACCGCCCTCCACTTGGATACTCTATAGTTGGAGGGAGTGGGGCAGGAAAGCTCTGGAACATCTTATTACAGTGACCACAACTTTTTTTATTCCTCTTTTTGCTGAGCTTTGAAATAAAACTTTGAAATAAAGCAGAAATCGTTAATGATTATAAAGAATATCTACTTTGTTAACATCTACAAGGAAATGAATTATTCAATAATAAAGTAGCATTTAATATTGGTTAGACAAATTGTTTGGATTCTATTCTGTCAACCACATCAATTCTGTTGGAACGATGAACGACATGCATAAAAATTTGTTTTTTCACTTTTCCTCCAATTAGTTAGCTATGTCATTATAGCCTAAGGAAGATGCAAAGTAAGTAGCAATTAATCGGCACATGATTTTTCTTTCACTGAAAACTACACTTGTATGGGAGGCCTGTTCAGGGAAAAAAAAAACTGTTTTGACTATTTTCTTGATGTTTGATTTAAGGAAATTATCCCTGGGGGTGGACGTATTTCCACTGAGACTTGTTAAAGCCAAGCAAGAAGTGACTAATAGATCTCAACATCCTTTCATTATTCTTAATTATGGACTGAAATTAAGTAATGAAAGAAGCATATCTCATAATAAGTAATTTTCAAGGGCAGGAAATAATTAAAACCTTCAGTAGATTTGACTGACCATGTACTGATAAAGTGTATGGGCTGGTGTGTGGCTCCCCTTGCTCATGTTTTCCTCCTCAGTGCATCTGGCTGCTGCTTTGTATCAGGAAAGCATTATTTTTTTTTTTTTTTGAGCAAGTGGTAGCAAGATAGAGAGGATTTCAAGAAGGAAGTCAGTAATCCACTTCATTCTCATGTAAATAAGTAACTCCACTCAAAATAAATTCAGTTTTCATTGCATCCCATGAGTGGACTTGGAACAGCCACCTGAATCACAATAATAGCCATTATGTGTCACTTTGCTAAGTATCACATGCCAGGCACTGAGATACACACTGTGCCAGCCTTATTTTACTAGTGTATTAAAAACATCCCATCCCACCACCTTCCATTTCCTCTTCTATTCCTAAATGGCTGCACCTGCAACTCTCTTGTTTCTTTTCAAGTTCTAGGTGATTCCAAAGGGTTCAGTCCCTCATTTTATGAAAACATAGGCACATGCATAGAGCCCCAGCATAATCACAAGACAGATGGCCACACCTATTAGCCATATAGGCAAATGCTCAGGCCCAAGCGTCCTGAGAGCTACCCAACTTCCAGCAGCTGATACATTTGTTAGGGATGCAGACTATCGATTTGTTGAACCTTAGAGGCAATTTTTAATGATCCACAATTCCAGGTCTTATCTCATTTTAAATACTTCTTCTAAAATATTCCTTTGAAATGCCTTCTAGCTCAGGAAGCTCATTGCTTCTTAGAGCAGTATGTTACTTTGTCGCACATAATCACACTAACTTCTAATTTACCTTGAATTTCAATCTATCTTGTTGGAAGTCAGATTGATCCTGATATAAGAAGGGCTAAAGGGCACCCTTAGTAGAGAGAAAGGAAATAAATACTAGTATTGGACTATATAGAATAATTTGAAATTTTCTTCCACAAGATGGCCCTTATTCAACCAGCCAGGACTGCCTTATTACAGTGAGGGAACCCTCTACACAGTCCGGCAAAACACCAAGGAGCCAGAGATCTAAAAAGTCCAGATGTGGCACTGGCTCCTGGCAAAGACAAATCCAGTAAAACACACAACATCAAAGACCTGGTTTGTTTCTCTTTCTTTTCTCTTCTTTCTATGGCATTGATTTTAATCTTAAACTCCATGTGGTGGTCCACTGGTTGCTCCAGGCTCTCTTTTCAATGTGGGAAAAAAAGGTAACTGTTATAATCCCAGACCTCACATTCAGAGACGAAGAGCTCCCTCTGGCAGTCCTCATAAAAAGAAATTGAATTCCCTTCCCTAGAAGTGCGAGCCAACAGTTGAAATCTCATTGACTCCAATTTTCAAGTCATCATGACTGTAGGATAGGAGGTCTGATTGAATAAGTAATTTTAGGACAATACCAGGAGCTACATTTGGGGTCATTCCCAGCCAAACTAATGACTAGGTATAGGCAAGGAGTAAATTGCCTAAGAGAAAGTTAGGGTATTATTAGTAAGAGAAAAAGGAAATAAATGCCAACCAACAGGCAGATGGATACTGTACTAACCTCCAGATATCTGATGGTCATTTATCATGGATCCTTAAAATTTCATTTGTCCGATTGGACATCCCTACAAACCAAGGTAGATATAAATTAGAAAGAAAAATATTTAACAACTAGATAAATTATAAAGACATTCAATGCTAGGGGAATTTAGAGGAAGAAGAGGACAATGGACTAACGTTACCAGGAATAGACGGGATTTGAACTAATCGAGCAAGTATGCGTGTACAAGCAGTGTTGAAAATTTCAGAGGTTTCAGAGTCTAAATAGATGAATATATTTTAACATCAATTCAGGAAGGCATGCATTTTTATCAGTAGTGTTAGTAAAATAGCATTTTCCAAATTGTGCATGTGAAGATGGGACAAGGGACTTCACTGAAGAGAGTTTGGGGAAGGTGTTTAGTCAAAGAAATATTATTTCCCTTTGGCTGGGACCTGGGACGAGATGGGAGATGTGGGTGTGGAAAGTGGAGAGGGATGGTACCCCATCCCCCTTGAGAATCCTAATGCCTGTTAGCATATCAAGGACTCTGAGAAGACCCACAATGGAACCTATAACCTTCATAAAGCAGGAAGAGTGCTTGCCCTTGTTTCTACTGCCTGGCTGCCACCTGCAGAGGAACTTCACTCTGATAGATATCTAACAATTATTGAATGAATAAATGGCTGAATAAATAAGTGAATGAAAGAGCCTAGATTATATATATATATATATATTTTTAACTTCAGAATCTAACACTTTTCACAAAACACCTATAACCGTACTTCATATCTAGGGTTCTTGCACATCAAAAATGCTTGTAGGGAAAATTTGGCCTTAATCAACTATCCAGTTGAGTGAAGAGACCTGGATCCAATTACTGTTAGATTACTTAGAGACAAATCCCAAGCTTACTGTTAAATATTTAACATATTCTTATAGTTTTCTAAGTCCTGGGAGTATATATAATGTTTTATAATCCATTTCATTTCTGTCTTTTTGGCTGCACTTTTTGTTTGTTTATTTATTTATTTATTTTGGGTGGTGATGGGGTTTTTTGTGTTTTTTGTTTGTTTGTCTTCAAAATGAGTATTCGAGTTATACATCTCAGATCTTCAAAGGAAGAAAATAAAAATGCTTCCCTTTCTTAACATCTCTTTCCATCTCTTCTTCAGCTGAAGAAAGATGAATCCCTTGAGGCAGATGAAGTGACTGCTAATATCCACAGACCTTCCAGAAAATCAGTGACCAAGATGCTGTGTAAGTCCCACTTTGTTTTTGTGCTTTGTTTTCTTTTGTTTGCAAAAGCAAAGGATTTGCATTTGGTTCTTAGGAAACACTGCTGGCTTCAGGCTCAAAACTGCCCTGAACTATAACAGCAGGTCAAACTTTCTTGGATCACTCAAGCTTCTGGGACACATCTGGATGTTTTCCTTTTGGTTCTGAACCTTCAGAAGGACATGCTAAATCACCTTCACGGCAACACACTCCACGTGATCCATGGTAAATTGCATCCTCTCTTGAGCCTTTGAGCATCATTTCCCTCCTCTGCAAAATTGGTTGGTGTTTCTACTGTTTGTGTTAATGAGTTTCACTATACACATGATAAAAGCTCTAGACTCTACTTCAAAAGTGTACTAATGAGCATACACACAAAATGTTTTTTTTTTTTTTAATTTTTTATTGTTGGCTGTTCAAAACATTACATAGTTCTTGATATATCATATTTCACAATTTGATTCAAGTGGGTTATGAGCTCCCATTTTTACCCCATATACAGATTGCAGAATCACATCAGTTACACATCCATTGATTTACATATTGCCATACTAGTGTCTGTTGTATTCTGCTGCCTTTCCTATCCTCTACTATCACCCCTCTCCTACAAAATGTTTTATAATCCATTTCAGGGTATCATGAACCCCCTGATGCCCACGCATGAACTCCTTATGGTCTTTTAATTCCAAATTAAGAACATTGGCCCAGGAGCACCTCCAAGTAGGCATCCCACCTATGATATTCTATAACTTTTGTCTAACCATGTTCTTTTTTTGTAGCTAAAAATTTTAAAAATCATACTCTCAAAAGAATGTTATAAAAATATATAATTCATTGCTAGCCTACAAGAATTACTGAAAAGGGAAAGATTTATCATATAGTTTCCAAATCAAAACTCAAGATTAGAAAGAAGTAATTTCTCAGGGCCAATACCCATATAAGGCATTCAAGGTAACTGGCATTCAAATAACTGAAAAGTCACTGATATTGACCTTTTGATTCTGATAATCCTGTCCTGGGGAATCTTTTTGCTCCTAATATAAGCTCTTGATTTTTTTTTTCTTTTTTGCTATTAAGAGTCCTACAGTCTTCATAATCTCTTTGATCATAATCTATTCACTCACTAATGTGTAAAGGTCACTCACATTAAAGTCACAGTGAGGTATTTACCTTGGGAGAGGGTTCATTTTATCAAGTAATAAATTTGTTTCTAGTCGGGAGACAGAAACAAGCAGATTGAGGGCCTCTACTTGGGGGATAAGCTCAGGAGTTTCCATATCCCTGAAACCACAGCAAGGCAGATGACTTACTCTGAGTGGGTTTCTTGCCAGCAAGAAATACCCAGGCTATTTACTATGACAACTTTAAAAGTGCTCACAAGTACAGAGCACTGTAAAATGAATGCCATGTGCCATCACTCAGCTCTAGAAATTACCAACTCCTAGCTAACATTGTCTCATCTGTACTCTGATCTCTCCCCCAGTCCCTGTTAGATTACTTAGAGACAAATCCCAAGCAGCATATCTCAGCAAAGAAAATATATTCCCTAACTTCATAAGAGAAAAAAATATGCATATTTATCTTTGTGAAGTTAAAACACCCCAAAGAGAAACTATAGTTGTGCCAATCTCTGTCTGGAGGGTTGAAAATAAGAAATTGGGAGGATTCTGTGCTCTAGCAATTTATAATACGGATTCATCCCCTCCCAATCAAAAGATGCTCATAAAGTGATATTCACTTGGGATTGTTCAATCTTTCTCCCTCTTCTCCCTGAACACATCACTGGATTTTAAATGATCAAATTCAGAGAACCTTCTAATTATTTCTAGATTAATAAGATGAATCCATATATATTTTTAAGTTTGTTATTACTCCATGGATTTAAAAGAACACCAACTGCTTAAGCACAATAATTTATTTATGTAACACATTTATATGACTCCAATAGTCTACCTGCAGCATACTTTATACTTCACAATAAAATGCTTTTTAAACTTTGAAATGAATTTAGAACTATTTCAAATATTCTAAAGGGAAACTCACATTATATAAGAAATCTTCTCTGGGTATTTAGAAAGCAGATCCTAGATTCAATACAATTCATTCTTACATTTGAACATTCTGCATTGAGGCTCCTTGGGATCTAGATTGCCTAACCATGATGGCTTAGCCAGGGTGGAAGGAAAGACTGCCAGAGGAATGGATGACTTGGTGAGCAACCTGCACCTATCCTTGCCTACACTGCCGTTTGCTCTCCCATTCATCATCTTTTTCCAGTTGTTTTGGTCGTAGTATTTGCCATCTGCTGGACCCCGTTCCACATTGATCGCCTCTTCTTCAGCTTCGTGGAGGAGTGGACTGAGTCCTTGGCTGCAGTGTTCAACCTCATCCATGTGGTGTCAGGTAAAGGCTTAGCTGGTCTACAGGCAGTCTTGCTTAGCTGCGGAAACAGAACAAAATATCATGGGGTTGTGCCTTCCTAGAGTGAAGACGCTTGCTTTCAATTTATCGAAAGATCAATTAGACTTACTGCTGGTCCAAAAGAAACAGCATTCTGTTGTCAGGGCTGCCTTGTGGAATAGCTGGACTCTAAGTGTGAGGATTGCAGCAGGGAAATAGGGGTGCTTTCTTTGGTTTCCCCTCCAGGGGCCATGGGATTGATTTTGGTCTTATTTAGTAGATGCTTTGACCCTATCATCTCCTATGGCCTCATGAAAACCGCCAAAGGATGTTCCTGGGCATCAAGATGTGATTTTAGACTACTGTAACTCTCTTTGTCAAGGATACCTCAGAATATGAGAGAAATCATGGTGGAAGGTCACTAAGAGCACCTGGCTTGTCACCCCAATTCCACATTTAATAAATGCTAAAGAGGGCTGGAGTCCCAAGCTGCCTTCATGCCAAAGTATCTTGCCTGTCAAATGGCAATAGCATCTACTCTCTACACCAGGGGCAGCAAATCAGTGAGTATTACAGAGCTTTTAAGCTGTCAATGCTACCTTTCTGAAATCATCACAAATTGTTAAGTGAATATTATCATAAACCATTTTCTTGTCAAAGAAACACTCTCACAGGAAGATACCTCGTCCAAAGGCATTAGCTGGCCGATTGTGCACATAGGGCTAAGCCCCAGTTGTTGAGTTTCAAACTCAGGTTCTTCCCACTAAAACATAGTGCAGAATTGCCACCAAGGACCTTTATACTCGGCAGTGCAGCTGATGGCCTTAGGCTCTCCCCACTTCTGCCCCCTCTCCTCTGCCAGTCACTGTCTGATTCCATGGGGTCTTCTGATTATCTAACACATAGCAGGATAGATACATGAGATGAGCTCCAGATGTGCACAGAACTAAAACAGTAGCATAACATGTACCCTGAAGAACGTTTGCGTTATTTCCTTTGTCACCCCTGTTTTGTACTCAGCAGGCTGTGAACAGCTTATACCCGGGCATTAGTAGTTTCATGTTTTCCCATATACAAATTAGCCAGGGCAAAACTGCAAAAAATATTTACAGCTCTTTGCTTATCCTTGTGGTAAATATGAGGAGAATGGGAGTATCTAAGTAAACTGGAAAACATGGCAAGTCAACATGAGACTTGACTAGTTGACTAGTCACCATTTATAATTTCTAAACTGTGGCTTCCCTGATGACATTATCCTGTCAAGGTACCATCTCCTCCTCTGCCACAAAGCAAACCTGATGAAGTCTAAACTGCTTAATGGTACAGAAAAAAAAACTGACTAGTATTTTCATCCTAAATATATAGCATTTCCATTAGTAGACTATACTCTGATCAAATTAGTTAGTAGAGAGTATTAACCAAGATTACTGCACAATATAACCATTCCCAACTCTTCACATTTTGTCTGTCAAGCCTTCTTCCCTCAGAACCCACCCAACCCATCTTCAGTTATCTCCCAGTCATTTTAAGGTCTGGCTACCAGCCAATCAGGTCCCACTAATTTGTTCATGAGCATCACAGTCCTTGAGTTTATGCCATTATATGAATTTCCATAGTTTGACAGTATCTCGTATCTTGCTCTTAGCAGATATTGTTTGGAATTGCTGTATTGTTAACTATTGAGTTTAGTGCAGATCTTGCCTCTACAACGCTATCCTAAGTCTCAGAAACTCTTTTTTTTTAAAAGAGAGACAGAGAGAGAGAATTTTTAAATATTTTTTTTTCAGTTTCCGATGGACACAACATCTTTATTTTATTTTTATGTGGTGCTGACGATCGAACCCAGCGCCCCGTGCATGCCAGGCGAGCGCGCTACCGCTTGAGCCACATCCCTAGCCCCCTCAGAAACTCTTAATTCATTACTTTAGAATGTACCTTGAAGTTCCTAGAATGCAGTAAGGGTTCAATCACTTTTTTCTTTCTTGAATGAACAAACAGCAAACAGCAATGGTCTCTGTCATAATTCTCCCTGCACATCCCGTGCACATGGTACATGGTACTCTCACTGCCTAAATTATGTTAATGAAGATAAGAAGGAACATGTTGCCCATGGTAGCTATGGGTGGTTGTGTAGTCTCAGCCCTTCTGTGGATGGAATCTCAACTAGATCCTCATAATAATATAAGGAAATGAGTTAGGCTGGAATTTTTATTTCCCATTTTACAAAAGTAGGGGGAAATTGATGTATCAGGGTTTGTCTAAATTTATGGATCAAGACAAGGCCAGAATAGGAAATTAGTTCCTCTCATTTCCAGCCTTAGAGTCATTTTGGCCTTGGAGAAATAAAAGGGAGCATGGTAATAAGGAAGAGAGTATAAACAAGAAAATGATAGTGTACAAGGCATCTCATGGAGAAAAAAGTGACAAAACACAATTATTCAATAATGCAGAAGAGCCATCAAGGGAAAAGGAAAGGTAGAGAAAAGATTGGGAGAATATTTCTTCGAAAAGCTTTTTAGCATGATGAGGAATCTCAGCAGGGACTATGCCTTGACTGATTTTTTTTCTATTCCTCCATCACTTACGGTTTCAAATTATAGATTTAAGCAAAGTTCCAGTGAGGAAAAAGAAATCTCCTTCCTCTGATACCTAAACATTTTTCATTAATGCTATGGGAACATTTTTTCTTTAATTAAACAAGTAGGGATCAAAGGAAGTTTCCAGATTCATCAGAGATCCTGTACCAGCCTACATGTTTCCAAGACTCTTTAATCTTTCTGTGTTTGATTCCTAAGTCACAAGTGATAGATCTGTTCAGAGCATTTTGTATTCTCAATTAAAGCCTTGCATATGTCATTGCTTCCAAAAGAGGCCACACCAGGGATTCCAGGCTTCTGTTAAATATTTATGCTTCACCCTTTCGTGTCTCCTGTTCAGTTTCTCCTTGACACGTTTATTTTAATCCCCCCGTAATCCAGGGGTCTTCTTCTATCTGAGCTCAGCAGTCAACCCAATTATCTACAACCTACTGTCTCGCCGCTTCCGGGCAGCATTTCGGAACGTCATCTCTCCTTCCTGCAAAAGGTGGCCCTCCCAGGATCACTCACAGGAACCACCTGCCCAGAGGAACATCTTCCTGACAGAATGCCACCTTGTGGAGCTGACAGAAGACACAGGTCCACAGCCTCCCTGTCAGTCACCCATCTGCAACTCTCAGGTCTCCACGGCCTTCTGCCCTCAACGGCCACCGTGAAGAGAACTCTCAGAGGAGCCACCTTTGATTTTTTTGAGTTGGATTTCTCCATGCCTCAGCACTGCAGGGAGGGACATTCTGAAATCTATACCTCCTTATGTGAAATTAGGGAGATAAAATGGCTCTTAAAACTCATGTACCTATTTCCAGTTATTTTTTTTTAACAAATGTGAAAACACAAATATAAGTCTAAAATAAAACAGATGCCAAACTTCCTGATTTTTAGTTATCTTTATAGTATCCTAAGTGGCTCATGCCCCTTCTCTAATTCATGAAGACAACATACATGGCAAAGCATGACTATGCTTGTAACCAATGGCAACTGGAAGCCCCAGATGGAAGACATGTCATTTCATAATCTTTGAGTTGACAAGCCCATAACAGTGTTCCTTCACGGTGATCTATTTATCCCCCTGCCCCATCTGGGGCGATTATAACATGATTCCATAGAGTGCTGAAACCTTTCCATTTAAGAGCTCCCGGATGACCTGGGAATGTCCTTAGAGCTATTAATCGTGGCACCCCAGTCTCCAAGTCATTATCCTTCCACTCCTAATTGAGAATCGGATCAGATATAAGTTCAACTTTGAGAAGAACAGAATGGGAAGAGGGAGGAAGCTGTATGGCAGGTCGAAAAAGACTGAAATTACACTAAACCAAATCCTGGTCATTTTCAAAATTTGATCCAAGCTTGTATTTCTAATGTCTTATTTCATGTATGGTCAGAGGTAGGATGTATTATCTTGGAACAAAGACAAGTTAAATGGCAAATACTGGTCTCCAATTCAAGAGTCTTACCTACTCAATCCTTTATCATCCACATAATGCTCTGCACATATAATATGGGCAAAATGTACTTCCCAAACTCACCTTCCGCTATACCACCATGAGTACTCCATTTAAACTGGATCATTTGCTCTTCTTATGCAACTATAGTAGTTTTCCCTACCTGAACATCTTTGCATGTAGAATGACTTCTTTGTCTACTGCCTATTCTTCAGTGTTCATCTCAATATGGTACCTCCTCCACAAGGCTGTGTTTAATTTACTCAAATAGATGTGGCATCTGAGGGTGTTTTTTTGCTTTTATTTTTTATTTATTTATTGTTTTGGTCAATTTATCTCTCTTAAGCTATTTCTACACTCTGTTTTGTATTACAATGGTTTATTGCCTTGCCAGAGTGTAAATTTGTCAAAGGCATGAAGTATCTTGTGTTCATTTTTTTCTGTAACTGGAACCCTGGAAATGTATCTGTTGCAATGGTAGATGTTCAATAAATATGTGGTAAAGTGAATTCGCTTCACATTCCAGTCATTTAGTCTCTGAATTTTCCACAGATTGGATGAATAATCTCATTGATAAATGGGAGTAGTGGTGTCTGACTTCATCATTTACTAACTTAATAGATTGATAGTCAAGGTGACTCAGCATTAAAAATTTCTTTTGCTAATTAGAACCCAACCTTAATAAATTAGAATTCCCCAGTGATGGTTTACATTGGTGAACATAATTATCTGGTCATTTGATGATTAAGCTGAAAAGATTCACTGAAACCAAATTTCAGAAATGGAGAACAAGTGAGTTTCCTTCCTCCCTTTTACAGTGGAAACATTCTGAAAGAACCTAGTAGGGTCATTATCCATAACATCAATGACCAAGACTAAAAGGACTGTGCCATCAGGGCATGGATAGAAAAATAAATAACACTCAAGCTGAAGCTAGTAATTTGGTTGCTGGATTAAAATTGGGGGGGGGGGTTATTATTGCTTGTTTTTTCCTCACCTTTTCCTCTTAAACATTTACATTGGGAAATTGTCATTTGCTCATTAATTCTTTCATTCAACAGTCTTCACTTAGTGACCACCAGGTGATATGCATCATGATGGGTTCTGAATCTTCTGGCCTTGGAAGTTTACATCGAATAGACAAGATCATCACTTTGTTAAGCCTTACTCAGTTATTTAAGTCTAGTTGTGAAGTGTGCTAGGAAGTAAATACTGTACTTGGGACTGCATTTAAAAGGAGTCTGTCCTAGACAGGGTATTGTAAAGTTTAATCAAGTCTAGTTTGACCTATTCAGGAGAAAATCAGTTTCAAAAGGAAAAAAAAGTGTTATCCACATACATACATACACATGTGTACATGTAGCTATATAAGAAGCATATACTTCAAAATGAAAATTGACAGGTCATAAAACATAGTTGTACAACATTTTACACAAAATTAGAAAAAAGTAAAAAACATGCTTTTTTAAAAATTTTTTTAATGTTATTTTTATATTGGTTTTATTTTTTAAATACATAACAGCAGAATGCATCACAATTCTTATTACACATATAGAACAATTTTTCATACCTCTATTTGCATATAAAATATGTTGACCCCAATTCATGTCTTCATACATGTACTTTGTATAATGATGTCCATCACATTCAACCATCCTTGCTAATCCCCTGCCACCTCCCTTTCCCTCCCACCCCTCTTCCCTACCTAGAGTTCATCTATTCCTCCCATGCTCCTCCCGTCCCTACCCCACTATGAGTCAGCCTCCTTATATCAGAGAAAACATTCAAGCATTTGTTTTTTGAGATTGGCTAACTTCACTTAGCATTATCTTCTCCAACACCATCCATTTACCTGAAAATGCCATGATTTTATTCTCTTTTATTGCTGAGTAGAATTCCATTGTATATATATGCCACATTTTTTTTATCCATTCATCCACTGAAGGGCATCTAGGTTGGCTCCACAGTTTAGCTATTGTGAATTGTGCTGCTATAAACATTGATGTGGCTGTGTCCCTGTAGTATGTGGTTTTAAGTCCTTTGGGTGTAGACAGAGGAGTGGGATAGCTGGGTCAAATGGTGGTTCCATTTCCAGATTTCCAAGGAATCTTTCCATATTGGCTGCACCAATTTGCAGTCCCACCAGCAGTGTAAGAGTGTACTTTTTTTCCCACATCCTCACCAACACTTGTTGTTATTTGTCTTCATAATAGCTGCCATTCTGACTGGAGTGAGATGATATCTTAGAGCAGTTTTGATTTGCATTTCTCTAAATGCTAGAGATGATGAGCATTTTTTCATATATTTGTTGATTGATTGAATATCCTCTTCTGAGAAGTGTCTGCTCATGTCCTAGACCCATTTATTGATTGGGTTATTTGTTTAATGTTATTAATGATTGACCTCATTATCTTTTCATGAACTCCTTCTGATCTCTGAATTTTAGACTAGTGACAGAAGAAACAAGATAGTGAACATAATTAATAAAACACTGGTAATCCAACTCTTCTGTAATAAGATGCTGATTTTCGAGCTCTTCAGTTATCTACAAACTTAGCCAACTGAAGCAATGACGTTCACAATGTTGCTTGCCAAATTAATCATTCCTACTTGCAGAAATAGCACAGACTTTAACCCAGGACCCACCCATAAAAAAATGACAGGAAGCCAAAGAATACATTGATATTTTATTCAAAATTCTTAAAGTGTGCTTTTCTCCCCTTGAAGAGAAGGTCTACACCTTTGATGAGTTCTTCAAAGTTGCCTGTGACTCAAATTATTCTAACCACTATTGGAAAGTGGCTTGAAATCTTACGTAATCTTTTGACAGATGAGTTTTAATGGAATGACGGCATTGTAGGATAATTAACAAGTATCATGATTCCAAAATAAAAATCCAGCATGTTTAAATATCAACTGTTCAGTGGAACACTGGTGACTGGCCTGGATTGACTTGAAAAAACACTTACTATTAAAATATTTAGGAATTTTTTTCAAGTCTGTCAAATGGATGATAGTTTGAAATCAGTCACAGAGGAAATATTTATACCACAGAAATTAGCAAGCACTCTTAGGGCTTTTCTTCCCTCAGAGTTGGCTTATCAGCACCCCACTAGCTATTAATAAGCTGGCCTGCTGCCAACCTGCTGTTATATGTGTGGTTTGTTTTTAGAATAAATGCTCAGTAACTATTATAATTGTGGAACACTTTAGGTTATGGTTTACTTATCAGAAAAAAAAAGTCAATGGACCAGATTTTTGACCTAGAGTTACCAGATAAAATAGGTTAAAGCAGACTAATGATGTCATGAAAGGCTTATCAGCATTTTATAAAGAACTTAGAGTGAAAGTATTACTTTTAGACGCCAATATTAATAATCAGCTCAAAAAATAGCAATAGATCTACTTGCTATCATCTTATAGATCTGTTTTTAAATATCACAAGATTCATCATAGAAGATGTACATTTTCCACATTCTTCTCTCATTGGCTGTTGACTTTATTTTAATAAATCCAAAGGAAGGTTAAGATTACCCTAGCTTATGGAAAACAAGGCAGGCAAACATGGAGTGCCTATTCATGCAATCCATCCCCTTTATCTTCCCCACCCACTTTAGATCATTAAATGACATCCAGACTCAAATTTAGAAACACATATATGTCATTCCTTAGAACTTGCTTATTGGGATATTTTCCCAACAGAAGGAATATCATCATAATTTCATTATTTTCTTTGAAACTATTGAAAATTTTAATGTAGATCCTGACACTCTTATCAATTCCTTAATAATGGAACTGGATAAAGGTTTACTTCATGATGTTACGGCTGAGTCCTCACAGCTTCACCAATAAACAAGGGCTATCATTCTTCTCCTCTTACAGATAAGAGAATGTGGCTTGTCCTTGCTTTAATTTTGGAAATTAGTCGGAACTTCAAAGACACAACAGAAAGTGCTGATATCTCACTGAGATATCTGTAAGGCAGCAGGGGTAATTTCCAGATGAGGACACACAGGAGACTCAGTGGCTGCCTGGGGCATAGCTTCTCAGGCTGAGCACGTCACATGGCCAATCCCATAGGTAGGGGTCTAGAAAAGTAACAGTGCAGTCACCTATACACTAGAGCACACACAAGCTGGGATGTATGATATTACTAGAAGTGGGTGAAGAATCAAGACTAAATACCACCTAGTAAGTTGCAGAGCTAGAAATCCAGAGCTGTCTGACCCCAAGCTTAGGCTCTGCGTTACTCTACACAGACTCTACAAGTCTGTTTCATTGACATCACCCCCACAGACTCACAATTTAATGTCATTCCTAAATATTGTCATTTCCCTACTAAATCATTAATACAGAATGTTAGGGTCTGTAAACAAGTCAGGATGGCGCCTGGCATTTTGCCAGAGGGAGTGGTTTGTGAAGTAATGCCAGCAAGCCATTACGTATGGAGATTCCTTATTGGTTGACTGCTGTATCTAGTTTATGTTAATTAAGATAAGCTGTGTGTAATGTATATATACCCCTCCTGTCCTACAATAAACGGCTCCCACTCCTGCTGTATCAATCTACACAAGTTGCTCGTCACCCCACCCCCCCCCGTTATTTTGCCCAGCCAGCCAGGCTGCAGTAGATAGTGGTCCGTCCGGGGAGCCCCGGGACACTCGAGGGTAAGTAATGAAAAAAAAGCTTCCCATCCCTAGATAGGCCAGGAGCAAATCTGCTCGTCCCTAGGCAGATAGGGCCGGAGGAAAAATGGCCATTTTGAGAAAATGGAGAAGATTGATACAGTATGTTTGTGTCTTGTATTGTCTCAGTGTATTGTATTGTCTTTGTGACAAAAATATGGAAGGGGTGTTAAGTAAATTACTAAGGAAAGAAGGCACCCCAGTGGAACCAAGAGCAGTTAGGGCATGTGTTGATGGAAGCCCAGAAACTCTAGTCAGAAAGAAGAAAGTTCAGAGGAGGAAGGATTATCAGGAAAAAAGTTCCAGCAAAAGGCTATTACTGAATACTTTTCGTTACAGGAGGGTGCGTGAATCGGCTCGGCGGCTGCCACGTGTGTGAGCCGGTCATGGTGCAGCAAGGACTTTCCAAGCGGCAGCAGCCGGCTCTTCCCCGCCCCACCACCCCCAGGGGAGCAGGACACCACTGCCAGAGCCCAAATCCAAACCTGACCCAGAGGCACAGTCTCTTGGGCTCTTGCTCCCTGTGCCCAGTGGCAGTTTAAGTCCGGAACACTCCCCACCCGGACTCTCCCTGGGGCCATCTGGGGCTGCACTGGACGCTGCAGGCAGAAGACAGCCACGTCCCTAAAGTTTGATCATTTCCAAGGCCAGTAACTACAATGGTTCTCCCACACCTGGAAGCCAATGAATAATGAGCACTATTAAGGCTTATTTCAAATGTAAAAATCCTTGAAATAATGTACTAAATTGTTCAGAAGTTTGTTTTCTTAGTGGAATGCTACAGGATTTTCTTTAGCCATCATTGCCGGAGTTCCTGCCTTCGTTCCAGTGCCGGTAAAGATGAAGGTGGAAGAATTTCCAGTGTTGCTGAGAACCAGACGAGACTTCAGATCAAGCTATCTGCCTGCAGAACTTACCTGGACTGTGAATTTACCTTGACTGTGATTTATCAGGACTGTGAGTTAATCTATTGAGACACTGCTTTACCTGGACTGAGACAACAAACTGTATCTTTGCTAACGGTGTCATTGCTGGTATAATTTTTCCAAGGGCTTCTTGCATGGAGCCATCAATTGGCTTGGTATTGTGGCATTTTGTATCCTCCCCTTCTGCTTGTAGCAGATTATTTATGGTGTTTATGTAAAAACCACTATGGTCGCTATTTAAATTAAACAAAAGGGGGAAATGTTAGGGTCTGTAAACAAGTCAGGATGGCGCCTGGCATTTTGCCAGAGGGAGTGGTTTGTGAAGTAACCCCAGCGAGCCATTAAGTATGGAGATTCCTTATTGGTTGACTGCTGTATCTAGTTTATGTTAATTAATATAAGCTGTGTGGAATGTATATATACCCCTCCTGTCCTACAATAAACGGCTCCCACTCCTGCTGTATCAATGTACACAAGTTCTTCGTCACCCCCCCACCCCCCCACCCCGGTTATTTTGCTGCAGCCGGACTGTGGCAACAGAACAGACAGCAATCAAAACAGGTAAGAATACGGACATAGAGCCAGACGCCTAGGTTTAATACTGGCTGGGACAATGATTAACTCTGTGTGATTTTGTCCAAATTATCTAACTTTTCTGTAGCCCCATTTCCACACCTACAAAATTGAGAAGATGACAATACCTACAATGGTGTTTCTGTGAATTTTAAATTAGTTAATACACTATTTGCAATACTCTTATGACAGTGGCTGACACTTAGAAAGTACTAAGATAAATGTTTGCAAAAAATGACAAAAAGGAATGACTATTGTTTCATGAAGATATATTTCTATGCCACAATTCACTTTTAGACAATGTTACTCTCTGGGACAGCCTTCAAATGCAAAATTTAAGTGAGCTCAACACTAGGAAATCTGTCAGGCATTTTTTGCATTTGTTTCTAACAAATAAACAAGCTGCTTAAGATTCCATCACCAAGAGCTAGGACTTCATTAGTAACAAAGGCACGAATATATATTAAAGAGTGCTTCTCTGTTGCATGAAAGATTAATCAATATTATGGTAGAGTCACCAACAAAACGACAAGCACAGGCTGCTATGAACAGCTAAGCACATTAATTGTTTTTTAAGACCTTCAGCCTACTGTCATCTGGAAAATATGTGCCTGAAATTTGGCTCTCATTATTAGAAGACAGAAGGTTAAGGACACAGCTCACATGATTGTTCTTGCACAGATACCAAATTCAGAAATAAAAACACAGAGACAAGCCCCAGGGCAGTTCACTGGCACACTACTTTCAATAGAGGGAGAAATGGAGATTTCGGTATACCGTGTCTTTGAACTTCAATGTCAAATCTATGTCGCATATCTCTATTCAAGGAGCAATTACTCTGAGGCAGATTTGGGGCCATGCGTTCTACATTTTTTATCAAGTCAGCTTTGTAATCATTCCCACTGTACAGATGAGAGAACGGAGGCTTGAAGTGACTTGAGTTACCACCTGCACAAGTCAGTAAGTGCAGGGGCCAGGACTGAGAGGCAACAAGCCTAATCTGGAATCTGCTTATAACTGGTCTGCAGACCATTCTCCCTCCACCCCATCTTACCCCAGCAAATACCAGAGACATGCCAAGTGGCAGTCACTCAGCTTGATATAAAACTACAGAGAAGAATAAATAAGTCCTTGTTCTTGGTCTACCTCATCTACTGATTCTATCAGAATTAAGCTTCACTGACCAAAAGGGAATTGACCCCCATCCTTCCATCATCTGTCCTGACTCTGGCCCTGATTCATTATGGCCTACAGCTTCTTCGGGACTCCTGTATAACTTAGGAAATGTACAGAAGTTTAGAAAGAAGCCTTCAAAATTATCTAGCCTAACGGTCCTTTTGCATATCAGCAATAGTTATTTAGATTTCCAAATTACTGTACTAGAAGCTTTTATTCAGCATCTATTTTAACCTTCCTAATTATCCTAAGAGATGGGCACCTTTGTGACCTCTGCAACATTGGAGAAACTACACTGAAACAGAAAAGTTAAGTGATTTTCCTAAGGTCACACAGCTTATATTCACTGAAGTTAATATGTACTGAAGATGGGATTTAAGTCAGTTGATTCTGAGACTATAGCTCCAGATTTTTACTACAAATCAACACCTCCTGCCTAATGCATGGAAAGGAAAGGTGGCTGATCCAGCATAAGACAGTGAGTGGCAGGTTGATATCAGGACTGACTTCTCAGGCCTCAAGATCATGGCTCCTTCCATGCCTCGCTTCCTTTGAGAAATAAAGAGCACTTATACCCTGTATAATTAGCATAATGAACAGCATAATCCTCCAATGTATAATAGCGATCTTTGAACCCCATCAAAGAAAATTTTATTAACAGGTTTTCTTTCTAATTTGATTGCCTTTAAAATTTGTTTGTAGCCTCAACATAGATATCAATTCTGTACAGCAGAAATATGTAGCTTTAAAAGATGCCTAGGCTGGGCGTGGTGGACCAAGCTTGTAATCCCAGTGGCTCAGGAGGCTGAGGGAGGAGGATCATGAGTTCAATGCCAACCTCAGCAAATTAGCAAGGCCCGAAGCCCAACTCAGCAAGACCCTGTCTAAATATAAAAAGGGCTGGGGATGTGGCTCAGTAGTTAAGTTCCATCCCTGGCACAAAAAAAAAAAAAAAAAAAAAAACATGCCTAGGTAATGAGGCATGAACCAGATGCAGAGAAAGACTCAGTCTGAGATTTTTAAAAAATCTAAAATCATACTTTGCCTCAAATTGAAAATTTAAGAATTCAGTCTTAACCTGTTCCCTACAGTTTTCACTCCCCAGAGCTGTCATCTCATAATGGTGTAAAAGAACAAAATTACACTGGACTCTTCAAAATGCCAAGGAAGACGTATTCAACGTGATTGTAATAAGGGAGAAAGACTAAACTCAACCCTGAAAGTGATTTAGACAGGTGACGATGTTCCCCAAAGCTGGCCCTTGTCTCCATGCCAATCCAATAATGAGGTCACAGTTTTGAGTAAAAGGAAAAAGGACTTTTTAGTGCTTTGCTAGCACAGGAGAAGCACCGGGGACTCCTGTCCCAGAAGCTGTAATTCTCCACATCAAGAGAAACAAGAGAGCTTTTAAAGAGGCTTAAAGAGGGGATTCAAAGGCAACATCCCATGTGTTCTCTGTCTGGGGTTGTAATTCCCCTGGTAAATGGGGAGAAAGTCATTTCTGAGAACTTCTGGTGCCATCCCCAAATCTAAATTACTTTATTCCCATGGTAGGTGTGTGCTCAAGGACAGGTAACTCGTCCTGGGATGAGGAAGAAAGGCAATCCTGTTTCCCCTGAGATTAAGGAGATTAGGAAGGGAGAGATTAGGAAGGGAAGGGGGAGAGGAAGAGAAAGAAACCTGTCCTTTTAAAAAAATAAGTTGCAGTGCTATATTCAAAGAATAAAGTGAACCATTGTTACAAGGATTTATAGCCAACAGGCTGAGGGAGAGGCTGGAAAATTACTAAGAGTAACTTGGTTACATATATGAGGAGAGGAACTTGATGAGATAAAGGATGGAGGGAAAGATATTTGGGTATCAATCACTTTATGCTTTGAATATAGCCCTTGCTTCTCTGCCACTGCATCTTATTTTTTAAATGGATATGTTTCTTTGTTTTCCTCTCTCCCTGCTCCTAATCTCAGGAGAAATAGGATTACCTTTCTTCCCAAATTAGGCATTATCCCTGAGTACACACCCACCATAGGAACAAAGTCATCCAGACTTTGGGGATGGCACCAGAAGACCTCTGGAATTGACTATCTTCCAAAATAACAAATGAATTACAACTCCAACAGAGAACACATGGAACGTCACCTCTGAATCCCTCTTCAAAAGCCCCCTGTTTCTGCTGACAGGCAGAATCACAGCCTCTTCTCTTTTGCTAGCAAAATAATAAACTTTCTTTTTCCTTTTTCTCAAAACCGTGTCCTCATCATTGGATTGGCACTGGGGACAAGGACCGAGCTTTCAGCAACACTATCTTAGGTTTCTCTACTAAAATTGGATGCATGCATCCAGCCAAAGACACAAAGAGAGACTTAAATGAAATGAGGGCTCCAAGGAGCCTGACTCAAGTTTGGTGAAGGGGCCCCTCATCTTTGGTGTCTGAAGGAGTTGAGGATGGCTCAGGGGGACCCCAGGCAGGCACGGAAACTTCCCAAGTCTAACGAAGTGCCCGTCCCTGGAATATGATGCCTAGACAAGTTGTGGCTTATCTGAAATTCCCCTGTCCCTCCTCTTCTTCCCCTTGAAGTCTGTCATGACCATTTTTTCTCTTATAAGTCTCTTCAGGATTTATATTAGGCATGGCTCTCCAGAGAAACAGAACAGGAAGGAAGGGAGGAAGGAAGGGAGGAAGGGAGGAAGGGAGGAAGGAAGGAAGGAAAAAAGGAAGGAAGGAAATTTATCATAAGGAATTTATCCACACAGTGATGGAAACTGAGAAGTCTCAAGATCTGCAGCCTACAACCCAAGAGAGCTGGTACTGTAATTCCAATACAAGTGTGGCCTGGGAACTAGAAAAGTTGATGGTGGAATTTCTAATTCCAGGGCATAAGAGCAGCATTGCAGCTCAAGCAGTCAGAAGGGAGAAGTTCCCTGTCATCAGGCTTGTTGTTCTAATCTAGTCTTCAACTAATTAGATGAGGCCTATCCATATTAGCTACAGCAATCTGTTTATTTACTCTATCTATCCAAGGGGATTCCAATGTTATTGTCATTCAAGAATACCTTCATAGGCATACCCAGAATAATATCTGAGCAAATGTCTGGGTACCCTGTGGCACAGTCAAGTTGACACATAAAATTAACAACCCAGGACTCATGCATTTTCTATAGTCCTGGAAATTTTTCTCTAGAAGTTTCAGGGATTTCCCCCCCCCTGTGGGATCTGTATGATACATAGCATAACTAGTGCTCCTTCTCCACCCCTCAGCCCTGACACAATCTCTAGAAACATCCTTTCACCTTTAGGGTATGAATGTCCACCTAAAAAATCAGGTCTATTTTAAATTAAAAATATAGATACTCCTCAACTAATGGTGGATTTACTTCCCAATAAGCCCACTGACACTGTTTTTTTTTTTTTTGGGGGGGGGGGGACTGGCTAACTTCTCTTAGCATTATCTTCTCTATCGATTTACCTGCAAATGCCATGTTTTTTTTCTTTTTTGTTGCCAAGTAATATTCCATTGCATATATAAATATATATATGCATATATATTACATCTCTTTTTTAAAAAGAGAGAGAGAGAGAGAATTTTAATATCCAACCAGGGCCACACGCATGCCAGGCGAGCGTGCTACCGCTTGAGCCACATCCCGAGCCCAATGCTACATTTCTTTTAATGCATTCATCTATTGAAGGGCATCTAGGTTGGTTCCAGAGTTTAGCTATTGTGAATTGTGCTGTTATAAACACTGATGTGTCTGTGTCCCTGTAGTATGCTGTTTTTAAGTCCTTTGTGTATAGACCGAGGAGTGGGATAGCTGGGTCAAATGGTGGTTCCATTCCCAATTTTCCAAGAAATCTCCATACTGCTTTCCATATTGACTGCACCAATTTTCAGTCCCTCCAGCAGTTTATAGGGTAACTTTCTCCCCACATCCTCACCAACACTTATTGTTGTTTGTCTTAATAATCGCTGTCATTCTGACTGGAGTGAGATGAAATATTAGTTTTGTTTTGCATTTCTCTAATTGCTAGAGATGATGAACATTTTTTCATATTTTGTTGATTGATTATATATCATCTTCTGAGAAATGTCTGTTCAGGTCCTTGGCCCATTTATTGATGGGGTTATTTGTTTTTCTGCTACTTAGCTTTTTGAGTTCTTTACATACCCTAGAGATTAGTGCTCTATCTGATGTGTGAGGGATAAAGATTTGCTACCAAGATGTAGGCTCTCTATTCACCTCACAGATTGCTTCTTTTGCTGACAAGAAACATTTTAATTTGAATCCATCACATTTATTGATTTTTGATTTTAATCCTTACATCAAAGAAGTCTTATTAAGGAATTGGGGCCTAATTCCACATGATGGAGATTAGGGCCTACATTTTCTTCTATTAGACACAGGGTCTCAAGTTTTATTCCTAAGTCCTTGATCCATTTTGAGTTGAGTTTTGTGCATGGTGAGAGATAGGGGTTTAATTTCATTTGTTGCATATGGATTTCCAGTTTTCCTAGCACCATTTGTGGAAAAGGTTATCTTTTTTCCAATGCATGTTTTTGGTATCTTTGTGTAATATAAGATAATTGTAATTTTGTAGGTTAGTCTCTGTGTCCTCTATTCTGTATCATTGGTCTAACAGTCTGTTTTGCTGCCAATAACATGCTGTTTTTGTTACTATTTCTCTGTAGTATAGTTTAAGTTCTGGCATAGTGATGCACAGGTGGTGATTCATAGGTGTAGCCACCTGATTTATTCTTCCTGCTAAGGATTGTTTTAGCTATTCTGAGTCTCTTATTTTTTCAGATAAATTTCATGATTGCTTTTTCTATTTCTATGAGGAATGTCATTGGGATTTTGATTGGAATTGCATTAAATCTGTATAGTGCTTTTGGTAGTATGGTCATTTTGATAATATTAATTCTGCCTATCCAAGAGCAAGGTAGATATTTACATCTTCTAAGGTCATCTTTGATTTCTTTCTTTAGGGTTCTGTAATTTTCATTATATAGATCTTTCGCCTCTTTCATTAAGTTGATTCCCAAGTATTTTAATTTTTTGAGGCTATTGTAAATGGGGTAGTTTTCCTCATTTCCCTTTCTGAGGATTTGTCACTGATACATAGAAATGCATTTGATTTTGGGGGTTTATTTTATATCCTGATACATTGCTAAATTCATTTACTAGTTCTAGAAGTTTTCAGGTGGAAATTTTTGGGTCTTCTAGTTATAGAATCATATTATCAGCAAATAGTGACAATTTGAGTTCTTTTTTCCTATGTGTATCCCTTTAATTTCTTTCATCTAATTTCTCTGGCCAGTTTTTCAAGAACTTTGTTAAATAAAAGTGGTGAAAGAGGGCATCCCTGTCTTGTTCCAGTTTCTAGAGGGAATGCCTTCAATTTTTCTCCATTTAAAATGACGTTGGTTGGGGCTTAGCATAGATAGCCTTTATGATGTGAGATATGTTCCTGTTATCCCTAATTTTTCTAGTGTTTTGAACATGAAGAGGTGCTGTATTTTGTCAAATGCTTTTTCTGTGTCTATTGAGATGATCATATGATTCTTATCTTTAAGTTTATTGATGTGATGAATTACATTTATTTATTTCTGTATGTTGAACCAAACTTGCATCCCTGTGATGAATCTCACTTGATCATGGTGCACGATCTTTTAAGTATTTGATTTGCCAGAACTTTATTGAGAATTTTTTCATCTATGTCCATTAGAGATATTGGTCTGAAGTTTTCTTTTTTTGATGTGTCTTTGCCTGGTTTTGGAATCAGGGTGATACTGGCCTCATAGAATGAGCTTGGAAGTGCTGCCTCTTTTTCTATTTCCTGAAATAAATTGAAGAGTGCTGGTATTAGTTCTTCTTTAAATGTCTTGTAGAACTTGGCTGTGTATCCATCCTGTCTTGGGTTTTTCTTGGTTAGTAGACTTCTGATAATATCTTCTATTTTGTCACTTGAAATTGATCTGTTTAAATTGTGTATAGCATCCTGATTCAATTTGGGCAAATGTATATGACTCTAGAAATTTGTCGATGCCTTTAATATTTTCTATCTTATTGGAGTACAAGTTTTTAAAATAATTTCTAATTATCTTCTGTATTTCTCTATTGTCTGTTGTGATATTTCCTTTTTCATCACATATGTTAGCAATTTGAGTTTTCTCTCTCCTTGTCTTTGTTAGCATGGCTAAGGGTCTGTCAGTTTATTGATTTATTCAAAGAACCAACTTTTTGTTCTGTCAGTTTTTTCAATTATTTCTTTTGTTTCAATTTCATTGATTTCAGCTCTGATTTTAATTATTTCCTGTTTTCTACTGCTTTTGGTGTAGACTTGTTCTTCTTTTCCTAGGGCTTTGAGATGTAATTTTAAGTCATTTATTTGTTGACTTTTCCTTCTATTAAGGAATGAACTCCATGCGATGAACTTTCCTCTTAGAACTGCTTTCATAGTGTCCCAGATGTTTTTAAATGTTCTATATGTGTTCTTATTTACCTCTAAAATTTTTTAATCTCCTCCTTGGTGACTTCTGCAAAACATTGTTCATTCAGTAACTTATTATTTCATCTCTGGGTGTTGGAGTAGCTTTTATTTCTTATTTTATAATTGATTTCTAATTTCATTGCATTATGATGTGATAGAATGCAGGGTAGTATCTCTACTTTTTTATATTTGCTAAGAGTTGCTTTGTGGCATAACATAGGGTCAGTTTTAGAGAGGAATCCATGTGCTGCTGAGAAGAAAGTGTATTCTCTCATTGAAGGATGGAATACTCTATATATGTCAGCTAAGTCTAAGTTATTGATTGTATTATTGAGTTCTATAGTTTCTTTGTTCAGCTTTTGTTTGGAAGATCTATCTAGTGATAAAAGAGGTGTGTTAAAGTCACCCAAAATTATTGTGTTGTGGTCTATTTGACTCTTGAACTTGAGAAGAGTTTGTTTGATGAATGTAGACACTCCATTGTTTGGGCATATTTATTTATAATTTTTACGTCTTGTTGGTATTTTGTTCCCTTGAACAGAATGTAGTGTCTTTCTTTATCCCTTTCAATTGACTTTAGCTTGAAATCTACTTTATTTGATATGAGGATGGGAACCCCTGCTTGTTTCCACAGTCCATGTGAGTGGTATAATTTTTCCCAACCTTTCACCTTCAGTCTATGGATGTCTTTTCCTATGAGATGAATCTCTTGAAGGCAGCATATTGTTGGGTCTTTTTTTTAATACAATAAGCTAATCTATGTCTGTTCATTGGAGATTTTAGGCCATTAACATTCAGGGTTATTATTGAGACATGATTTATATTCCCAGTCATTTTTGTTTATTTTTGGTATTTAATGTAACTTGGTTTCTCCTCCGATTAGATTTTCCCTCCCTCTGCTGATTTTCATCATTGTTTTTCATTTCCTCTTCTTGGAATATTTTGCTGAGGATGTTCTGTAGTGCGGGCTTTCTAGTTGTAAATTCTTTTAACTTTTGTTTATCGTGGAAGGTCTTTATTTCATCATCAAATCTAAACCTTAGTTTTGCTGGATATAAGATTCTTGGTTGGCATCTATTTTATTTCAGAGCTTGGTATATGTTGTTCCATGATCTCCTGCTGAGATACAAATTGGTTTCCCCCTATATGTGATCTGATTCCTCTCTCTTGTGGCTTTAAGAGTCTATCCTTATTGTGTATGCTAAGCATTTTCATTATAATGTGCCTTGGTGTAGATCTGTTGTAATTTTGTACATATGGCATCCTGTAAGCCTCTTGTGTTTGGCTTTCCAATTCATTCTTCATGCTTGGGAATTTTTCTGATATTATCTCATTGAAGAGTTTGTGTATTTCTTGGGTTTGAAACTCTGTGCCTTCCTCTATCCCAATAACTCTTAGATTTGATGCTGTCCCATAATTCTGGGATGTTCTGTTCATGGTTTCTTACTATCTTCACTGTGTGATCAACTTTACTTTCCAGATTGTATACTTTGTCTTCATTATTGGACATTCTTTCTTCCAAGTGATCTAGTCTGTTGGTTATGCTTTCTATTGAGTTTTTTTATTTGTTTACTGTATCCTTCATTTCAACGATTTCTGACTGTTTTTTTTTTTCAGAGTCTCTCTTTCTTGAAGTAATTTTTTGCTACCTGTATTTGCTCTCTTGTCTCTTTGTTGGAGTGATCAATTTTTACCTGTATTTGCTCATTTAGGTCATTCTTTAAGCCACAGATCATTTTAATTATGAACATTCTGAACCCCTTCTCTGACTTTTTAATAACTTTGCTGTCCATGGGTTCTGTTATTATAGTATCTTGGTTTGTTTGGGGCACTTCCTTCCCTTGTCTATGTGTCTTCTTTTCTTGTAGTGTGGATCTATACAGTTTCTACCCTATGTTCTTCTAGTATCCATGCATATTGCCTGTACCCCACCTTGATGTTGGGCTTCCAGACCCTGCTGGTGTCCCTCAATGTATGCTACTGCAACTAAAGGTGGTGGCAGCAATAGCCAAAGTAATTCAAGATAATAGTGGAGGTGCCCCAAGTTGGATGCAATGTCTTACAGAGATGGAGCTGAAAGGGTGGGCCTCACACTCTCTTTGGGATGCCTGCTCTGAGATACAGATGCTTCTAGGCCCTGTCTGTTGTGAAAAAGATAGGGCCCACTGCATAGGAGGGCTATGGTGATGACTGCAGTGTTTCAAGATGGAAGTGGGTTAGGCTTGGGCTCCCAGGTGGAGTGGGCGGGTGAAACTCAGACCTACCCTGGACCTGGGTCCCATGCAAGTCAGTGTGGGTGGTTCTGGGCTAGGCCTGACCTCCTGCAGTAGTCTGCTGGTGGGAAGGGGCAGTCCTGTGCTGCAGGCGGGGCCCCGGCGGGTGCTTGCCCGTGGAGGGATGGATCCAGGCCTACTGTCTACAAGTGCTCTTAAAGACAACAACCTAACTCTCTTTGTGGAAACAGGAATCAAGATTCAGGACTTACACAGTGATCCTGAGGTCACTGGCCATTACAGAGGAAGATCTGGGACCCAAATCTACTGCTGTTGTGGTTTGGAATTAGAGGAGTTCCCAAAGGCTTGTGATCCTCAGTTCAAAAAAGCTCTTCAAAGGTAGAGGTTTGAGGAAAAGATTGGATTATTAGGACTCTGGTCTCCTCTGTGGATTAATCTACCAAGGTTCATAACTAAATGAATTATTGGGAGGTGATGGAAACTTTAAAGAAGTAGGGTCTACAGGGAGAAATTGGGTCACTGGGAGAGGGCCTGGGAGGGCTTTATGGTGTCCCTGGCCCTGTTTATCTTTCTCTGTCTCTATCAACCTATCTCCCTCTCTCCTCTTTTCTTTTTTTCTTTCTCTCTCTCTCTCCTTCCTGGCCACCATAAGGTGAGCAGCTTGCTCCACCACCACATTGTGCCCCACTATAGGCCCATGGCAACTGGACCAAGTGACCGTGGGCTGAACCCTCTTCGACCATGAGCCAAAAAAAAAACTTTCCTCCTTCAAGTTTATTTTTATCAGATATTATGTCAGCACTGAAAAGCAAACTAACACAACTGACTACCAGTGCAACACGCATTCTAGATACTTGGCCCATAACATAGAAATATGATAAGCTGAATGCTGAACTATGAATATGAAATATGAATATGAACATTGCCTTAGTCATTTCTCAAGTGAGGTCTTATTTTAAATCATATAGCTGTAAAATCTATACCAGTGTTAAGTAGCCTGTAACATGGTCCCCTGCAATGACCCCTACCTCTTGGTATCCATGTCCTCACGTAATCTCTTCTCCTAGAATGTGAGCTGGACTTACTAACTTGCTTCTAACATACAGAATATAGCAGAAATGATGGGAAATTTGCTTGCAAGATTTCCTTACAGAATGACTGGCTTCTTTCCTGAGCATTTTTTCCCTCTTTCTCTTCTGCTCCCAGAGGAAGAAATTTTTCTCTCTCTGGAGAAATCAGCCACCAGAGAGCTTGGCAGCAGAACCTTCCCTGTCAAGCCCCAGGTGACAGCAACACCTGTGAAGACCTTACAGAACCTCACAAGAGACCCTGAGCCAGCATGCTCTACAAAGCCATGTTTGCTTCTTGATCCAGAGAGACTATAATATAATGTAGATGTGCAGTTTTAAACCACTAAGTACTGGCATAATTTGTAAAATTACTGCTATTATGGGGAAAATGTAACAATCTTGAAATAGTTTAAGGGAAGTAAAATAATTCAAGTATTAGCACAGCTTTATAACCTAGAAACTTTCAAACCATCTAGAGACCATCTTATTGAATTGAATTTAATTGAATATAATTGGGCCATCATTACAGAATTAACTCAAATGTCATTCAGATTCGACCTACTCTGAGCATATTTACTGCTGATAAAATCATTTTAATTTATATGTTTTAAACTCTCCAGGCATTACAGAAAAAAATAAAAAAGGAAGTAGCACATGGTTGTTCATAATTGCTATTGCATTTATTTATGCACTAGAAGAAACTGTCATTTACAAAGAAAAAGAAATTGCAAAACATCTGTTTGGTACAGTTTTCATTCCTATCTAATATACATGCAGAGAAAAATACTGAAGACTCCCTAGAGATATGAAAAAAATACTTTACCACCCCCAAGTGGACACACAGATTATTTTTACAAAAATAAAATTTTAAGTTTGCATTGTCATAAAAAAATAGTAATAATAACCCATCAGATTCAAAATCTCAAAGGGGTGAGGACTTGAATCTGTAGAAATTTCAAATTTAGAACCCTAGAACGAGTGACAGAATTAAGTTCTCTCTACCATTTAGCTTGTGCTTATTTTTTAGTTATGTTAGTTAACTGCTTACCAAGTCACCTCATTCTCTTCTGACAACTCCACTTGATTTATTCTAGAAAGTCTTGTGAAACAGCAAACTATACAAGAGCTCTAATGTCATCTACACCATTTTTAAAAATATTTTTTAGTTGTAGATGGACACAATACCTTTATTTTATTTATTTACTTATTATGTGGTACTGAGGATCCAACCCAGTGCCCCATATGTGCTAGGTAAGCACTCCACCACTGAGCCCCAGCCCCAGCCCAGCCCTCATCTATACCACTCTTAATGTCAGTGATTTTCAAAACCAGAGAAACTGCCACTTTCTAGAGAGCATATTTGAATAACCCAGAAAGCTAGGTCTGATCCCCAAATTCCTCCAATTGTCATTTCCCTTGTGGATTCTGATATACAAAGGGCCCCTGTCAGCCTTAAGACTCACGAGTTTCCTAGGTCTGATTTGTGAGTCATGTCCCTGAGAATTCAGTGTTAAAATTTCAAACTAAAAGTCTAAATCAACTCCTTTTTAAAAATTATTGTTAAATATTTATTATTTAAGTCTTCACACCTAAGAAAACAAATGAAGCACAAAACAATATAATGAATACGCAAGATCTCACCAACCAACCTAAGAAATGAAATGTTACAGATAGAGTTGAAGCTCCCATGACAACTCCTTATCTGCATCAGTTTTACAAAGTCTTGTAACATGATTTCAGAACAAGACTTGAGCTTATATCCCAGCCTAGAGTTTTACCCCTGCCTCTCTGTTGGTTGTGGCAGATATGTATGCATCTGCTTTAGGATTCTTTTTGTTTCTCCAACTAATGTCAAGACCCTTGTTTCTCAAAGTATGACCAGTGGGCTACCTGCTTTGGGACCACTCAGGAGTTTAGTAGAACAACACACCTGAATTTACTGAAATGGAACCTCTCTGGTGGTATGAACTAGGAATTACCATGCAATTCTTAATGCCCACTAAAGATTGAAGACTACTGGTTTCAGCCAATATATCCCAGGAGGTTTCCCAAAAAGGTTGTTCTGCTCGTGAGTTCTATGGAAAATCATCAGATGTTTAAATCAGAGCAGCCAGGGAGAAGTTCAGAATTCTAGGGAAAGAACCTACTATAGCATCCTGTTACCATGCCAGGGCACTTTTGCTCCTGCCTTTAATTATCCTCATCACCAGCAAAGGAGGAGGAGTTGTACATTAGATTGGCCAGAACACTGGAATATTGACTGGACTATTTTAATTGGATTCTATCACTGCAATTTAAAAGCATAGATATGGATTAGAGTACCACCCCCACATGCTTCCATTTGGAGACTGCTGCTTTCCTAAGTGTGCAAATATGGCTGGATTATTCTCTCTTCTTCCCATTCTCTCCAAACACAAAGAGATGATGGCCTGCTCTACAGGTCTGAAATTGCTCTCCAACCGTCACCTCCAATTCCCTTTATCCACAACCCTTGCATAAGATGGTAATGTTCAAGACTTACATAAGGCCAGGAGAGAAGGAAGCCCCTTCTATGTTTAAGATGGTAATGTTTCAAGATTCACATAACAGGGGGCAGAGTGGGGAGAAGGAAGCCCCTTCTGTGCTTTAAGTTGTACATTGTATTTCAACATGGTCATTTTCAGAGAGCCCTACATTGGGGTACTGACACTTGAGCAGCTCTTAATAAAGTGATATTTCTAGTCTCGCTGCATTTTTTCCTTTTTGGGTATCACATGTCCACAGAAAAAAGAGATGTCCTTCAATCTAGGATTTGGACATATTTTAGGAATCAGAATCATAATTCCCTTCCTGTTCCCCTATGATTTCATCCTTAAATCTGCAAAGCATATTCTATCACCCTTTTAAGGACTCATAATTCACAATGGTGCATTAAAGTCTCTGCACAGTCTGACAGTGAACAAATTTGCTTAACCTCATTTAATTTGAACTTTTTCATGTCTGTGTGCTCATGGCATCCATTGAAATAATGTCACTGACACCACATTTTGGGGAATATTAGTGCAGACTAGGGGGTGAGCAAACTTTTATTGCAAAAGGGTGAGAGAATAAATATTTTAGGCTTTTCCAGCCATACACTGTCACAACTATTCAACACCGTCATTTTAGAAGGAAAACAGGTGTCCAAATAAATGAGCCTGGCTGCATTCCAATAAAATTTCATCTACAAGGACAGGTGGCAGGTTGCTCAACCCTGGTGGAGACTAAAAGTAGACAAATGATTTGTTGTTATGGTAGCAGTTTTTCTTCTAAGGTCACAACCTGATCTTATATCTTTCATAAGAAAAAATATTAGAGGAAAATAACTGAAATTATTGATTCATTTTCTTTATATATATATAACAATTAGAGTTAAATTAGAGTTTTTGCTTTGCTTTTTACTATTTTGATACCTCTCTTACTCTCCACTCTATCTACATGCAACGAAGCATTCTAACTCAGATAACTGGTGTTCTGGAGAGTGAAATTCAAAAGCACAGAGCAGAAACCTAGGATGGGAGGGGAAAAAAAGTGTCATGGCCAAGAAAGCTCAGGGGAGAGACACAGAGGATCCTAAAGGGACAAGGGAGCCTTTGCCCCAGTGCGTTTCTGCTACTTCTTGCTTTACACATTCCTCGGAAACCTTTGCCAAGGTGGCTTGACTGGTCCTTGGAGTTTATTTTGTCCCTCATCTACAGGGAAGTTCTTCTCCTCTCTGGGATGGAGAGAAGTTCAGGGAGCACACAGAGAAGCCTCTCAAGTTTCCATTCATAGTGAGAGTGAATGGCCAGAAATTCTATATTATTCTACTACTTTCTGCCTATGTTTCTGTGTCTTGTTCTTGAAAATAAAAAATTTCATCCATTAGATCAGAATTTGTTCACATACCGCAACTCTTTCACCCATTTATGTGTTTCCTTTTTAGAGAAAAATTCCATCCAGGTCTGAATTCTCTGCCTCTGTTTCCACTTTTTCTTGGAATCACTCCCTTTTCTTTCCACTACTGCAGGGAAAACACAACATACCAAGCTCACCAGTGACCTCCAGGTGTCAGCCGTAAATCCTCTTTTTGCTAAACCTCTTAGCAGCGTTAATTTATTTGATCCTCTTCCCTTTTGAAACACTTTCTTTCTTGGATCCCTGGACACCATACTCACCTTCCGGACATTTCTCAAACATTTCTTCACTGCCGCTTTAAAACAAGCTACCTTCCCCTGTTTTCTTCACGGCACTTTGACCCCCAACCCAAACCATTCTCCAAACAGGAGAGACAGAGGATGGTGGATTTGATGCTTCATACTTAGAATGAAACCCGAACCTACTCCACTGAGGCTTTCTCACCTCCACCCCATCTCCCTCCACCCCACCTCACCTCTATTCCATCTCCTTCTCCCCCATTTCCCCTCCACCCCGTCTCCCTCCATGTTGAATTGCAACACCTTCTTCTAACTCATTCCCATCTCGGCCTCTATACCTATGGTCCAGTCTACCAGTGACTCACTTCTCCCAGATGTTGGATGGCTTGCATCTTTACTTTGTACAAATCTCTACTCAAACATTACATTCCAGATAAGACTTTTTCTGACCCACATTTTTCAGTTAACTTCTCCCTCTTCATTGCCTATCTCCATTATTCTGCTTTAATTTTCTACAAGGTGCTAATCACATCTTAATTAATATATATTGATATAATAATTTGTCATACTTATTTGCTTATTTTTTGTCTTCCCCAATAGAAAATAAATGCCATGGGGAATGTTAAGTACAAAATGTTGTAAATATTCAGTAGATATTGGTTGAATTGGCTGGCTACTAGGTATAAAACAATTGTAGGGCATAATATTTGGTATTAAGGCACATAAACTTAATTCTGAATACAGAGTAAGAAACAATAGAAAGGCAAGCATGTAACTACAAAGACATAAGGCAGTCTCTGGTATAAAGAATGGGGGAAAAAAGAACGAAGTAAGCAAAAGTTTACGAGAGCCTAGTTGAGTTAGAAATTACCTTCAGTAGGAGAAGAATTTATAGAGGAGATGACCTTAGAAAATGCACAGTATTTTGATTAAAAGAAAGAACAGTTTGAAAAATGCTAAAGAGGTAAGAAAGCATGATCATTCATTCATTTAATGAATATTTATTGATTTTACTATTATGAGCCTGCTAGGCATTGCTCTAAATGCTGGGGATTCAAGAGTGAATAAGACAGAGGAGAATACAAATTACAGCCTCAAAAAGTTTATCTTCTTAGTGGGAAGAGTTTGACAGTAAGAAAACAAGCAAAGAGACATCTCAACTTCAGATAATGAAATCAGCAGGGTTAGAACAACACTCTGGGGGACGGGTGTTACGGTTTAGGTATGAGGTACCCCCCTAAAGCTCACATGTAAGAAAATGCAAGAAAGTTTAGAGGTGAAATGATTGTCATATGAGAATTTTAACCTAATCAGTATATTAATACCCAGATAGGGATTAACTGGATGGTAATTGTAGGCTGGTAGGGTGTGTTTAGATGAGGTGGGTCATTGGTGACCTGACTTTGGGGTATATATTTTGTCCCTTGTCTGCTCCCCGCCGCCACTTCCTGGTGCCACATTCACAACTGCTTCCCTCTGCCACACTTCTGCCATGATGTTCTGCCTCCCCTCTGGCCAAAAGCAATTGCATTGGCCACCTAAGGATTGAGATCTCTGAAACCATGAGCCTCAAAATAAATTTTTCCTCTTCAAATTGTCCTTTTCAGGTCTTTGGTCATGGCAATTAAAAAAAATTGACTAAAACAATAGATAAAGAGCCCAAAAACACTGGAGAAAAAATGGAGGCACTTCCTGGGATGGACTTGATAGAGATGTTCTCTTGGGGAACTCCTCGACTGTGAAGCAACCAGCTCTGCAGAGAGATGAAGATAATCTTAGCAAGACAAGGGGACCTCGGGGGTACCCACCCTAAGCTGGGGCAGCGAGTTGTCATTATTGCTGATGGCTGTGGTCTCTGCTGTTCACCTCCAAGGCAGGACTGCTCTTCATTGCTCTTGTATTAGAGAGGGCCTTGTGATTAATTCTGGCCTCCACATTGTGGTAGAATAATGTGTTATCACTTAATTGTTGATATACAATCTGCCTGTTACACTTTCCCTCTGGAATAACAGCTAACATTTGATAGTAGGAATGGAGAATGCTTCACTACCCTAGCTCCTGAAATAAGCAGAGCCCTGTGTGATCCACAGTGGACCAATAATAACACCTGATACATTTTTTTGGTGGGGGGGTGGGAGGGGATATGCTTTTCTTTGTCTTGGGTAGATATCTAGGAATGGGATTGCTGGGTCATATTGTAACTTTATACTTAACATTAAAAAAAAAAACAAAAACTTTGAAGCTACTTTCCAAAGACCATTTAGCCATTTGAAATTCTACCAGCATGTATGAAGGTTTCAATTACTCCATGTCCTCACCAACATTTGTTCTTATGTGTGTGGGTTTGGTTTGTTGTTGTTGTTGTTGTTTGTGGTGCTGTGGTAGAACCCAAGGTCTTATGCATGCAAGGCAATCATTCTGCCAACTGAGCTATATCCCCAGCCCTTTGTTTGTGTTTTAGATCATTGACATTCCAACAAATCTGAAAGAATATGCCACTGTGGTTTTGATTAAGGAACATCATGATTTTAAATAACTGCATAAGCATAGTTGCAAGAAGAGCACTAAAGAGGTCTTTCCAGGGACTGGGGCAGTGGCTCAGTGGTAGAGCATTTGCTTAGTACATGTGAGGCACTGGGTTCGATCCTCAGCACCATATAAAAATAAATGAAAGTTAAAAAAAAAAGAGATGCTTTCCAAAGTTCAGATGATTGATAAATGATAGACAAGGAAGTCAGGGTAGAAAGGGTGTGGACTACAAATTCCCACATAATATGAAGAACTTGCCAAACACTGTGCTAAAAGACCTGACCAAATTTTACTCTGGCCACCACCTGCAGCAGGCCATGTCCTTCAAGGTGACATGCGGTGCTGCCAAATCAAGCATTGTACGCTGCTTCAGCCCATATTACCAAACCACTTTTAGTATTTCTCCAATTACCGCCTTTTGCAATCTTCCATTTCTTCATAGCCCCCAATCCTGTTTGGTTTCCCCTTTTTCACTTTCTTACAGCCCCATTATTTGCTGTCTGTTTTCTCTTTAAAAATCTCTGTTACCTTCTTCTTAGTTGCAGTGGTCACAGTAAACACTGGAGTCTCTCTCCTCTGCTGGAATAATCAGTAATCACAAATACCTGATGCTTTTCCGCTTTAACAAGGAAAAGAAGACATATTCCAGAAGAGATTGAAATATCTTGTGGAAGGATTGTATGTCGGGAATAAAAGTGTTCTTGGTTTTAGTAGCTGGGTGGGTAAGGGTGCCATTTATTGAGATGAAAAAAAATCTTGAGGAGAAATATGAAAGAAAAATAAGGAGAAATTTTAAAACTGTCTTGAAAGTTCAAATTTTGGTCCAGTGATACACACCAGTAACCCTAGTGACTCCAGAGGTTGAGGCAGGAAGATTCCAAGTTCAAGTCCAGCCTGGGCAACTTTGGAAGACCCTGTCTCAAAATTTAAAAAAAAAAATTAATAGGGCTGGGGATGCGGCTCAGTGGTAGAAGATCCTGGTGTTCGGGTCCCAATATTGAAAAGAAAGAGAAGGAAGGGAAGAGAATAGAAGAGAGAAATAAATTATAACAATGCAGATTTGATAGACTTATAACATATCCAATTAGAAATAGTAAGAGGTAGTGGAATGCATAAATATGGGATACAGGAAATAATGCAGTATGTGGTTATAAATTTGGGAGCCTCTTTATCCATATGGTATTTAAAGCCATGGGGTGGATGAGATCAGTGCATGAAAATGTGTAGACAAAGGAAATGGTCCAGGAACAACAGGTAGGGAAGTCTAACAATTAAAGGTAAGACTGAGAAGGAAGAATCCACAAACAAAAAGAGAAGGAGGATATAAAGAGGCAAGAGGAAGATTGGGAAAGGGTGATAGTCTAGAAACCAGGAGAATAGTTTCATGCAGAGGGAGGCCAATGACACATGGTTAGTGAGGGAGTTCAAAGAAGTATCCATCAGTTTTAGCAGCATGATGACCATCCGCAAGAATGGTTTAGAGAAGTCGTGATGGTAGAAGGAAGATCAGAGATTAGAATGGATCAAATAAAGTAGAAGAGACAAGGAACCTGGTGCAGGTCCTCTAGACTAGCCCTTCAAGATTGACTGGAAGGGAAAGAGAAACATGATAAAGAAGTAGAATTTGGATCATGGAAGGGAAATGTAAAATGTGCAAAACTGTAGTATATTTACATGCGATGGGGATGATTTGTTTGAATGAAAGAAACTGTGATGCAGGAGATGTGGGGAAACTACAGAAGTGGCATCCTTGAGAAAGTCACAGACACTAGCATAAAGGACACCAGAGGATACCGGCTCTTGATAAAAGCAGTGAAAAGATGGGAGAACATAGATACCGGCCTAGATTAAAACACACTATGGATTTAATAATGTGTGTCTGAGTGAGTCCCCTCTGCTTCTATTTTTTCAGGCAAGGCTATCAGATAAGAGTGAGGGGAGTGGGGTGGGGTGTTAAGGTATCTGAGAGGTAGACAAGAATTACCTCCAAGAGGAGAACACAGATTTACCAGGATGAGAATTCTAGGCTATGTGAGTGCCCATATGGAGTCTGTGCTCTTGAAATTAAACTGCAATGGATTAGTCACCATATTGCTATGTGTGTGTTTCATTTAGGGGCACATGTTCATCTGTTTAGGTTTCGAAGGTAAGGTAAATAATTAATTCAATCTGCTCTGGGTTGAGCCAGACAATCACAGGGCTGGAACAGCAAGGTTGATGAGGGGGTTTACATGGGCAGAGTGACCATCAGGGACCAGAGAGTTCCAATTGGGTAAGTGTGAGAAAAGTGCTCACACCTGTCCAAACCGAAAGAATGGACTGACAGACACAATGTACAGAGAGTGAGGCTTTTAAGACAGTATTGCAAGATCAGGTATCTGGGTGAGCAGGTGCACCCAGGGCAGGTACATTAGCACTTGACTCACTACTGCTCAAGGTCCCTCCCCAGTTGCTTGTTGGCTAAGCCCTGTGGAGTGTACAGACTTCCAATGTCACCTGGGTTTTATTGTCTCTTATTATTTAAAGAATTGTACCTTTAATTATCTTCATGTCATTTTGCTCTCTTGTGGCAGGGGGGCCTTCTTGGGCTGAGCTGCTTCATGCATTTATCTCTGTTGGTCACGCCAGCCCCTTCCCCTTCCCCCCACCTCCTGTTTGTCAAGGGGCTGTGAATCTGTCACACTCTGGTGTTAACTGCTTTTAACTTTCCAGTTTGTTCTCCCTTCCAGCTGCTTTTTTTTAAAAGACCCCAAGTCATTTTATCTTTAAGGCTAAATACTAAATTGTAAAAGAGACCAATGGACTTTCCCTCTCTCACAGTAAGCAGGCGAATATGGGCAAGAACAGTCAGGGTGCAAACTGGTGAGGTGAATGCTGTGGAGAGTCAGCTGGGGTGAAGACATGGCTGTAGCAGGAAGGCTAGATTAATCAAGTTAGAAGCAAAGGGGTCGGTCATCAGAGAGCAAAGATGACTGAGAATAAGGGAGTAGCAGAATAAGACGGTTGAAATGAAGATTTCAGGAGTGATACAGCTACTGGAGATGATCAGGTCTAGGGTGAGAGGAGCTGAACATTGGAAGATGGAGGTGATCCCAGTGGAAGATGTTCCTGATATTTGAAATTACCAGATATTCTGGTAGCTTCTGCAAAGTCTTTACATGGTATTTAAATGGAGAGGGAGACATTCTTAGTCTGCAAATTTTCAGTATAAAAGGCCAAAGTCTTGGATTGCAGACTTTATCAATATCTGCAATAAATTGCCACAGATATTTTTTTAAGTCTCTGAGAAGGACCATCTATGGAATTGTCAGTTCAAAACTTGCTTCACCACATAGTGTAGCACCATTGGTCACGCTTAACCTGACCAAGAGTCTAATCCAGTAGTTCTCAACTAGAGATGATTTTTCTCCCACAGGGGGACATTTGGCGATATCTAGAGACATTTTTGATTGCTCTAACTTGTGAGGAGGAGAAACAGTGCTGCTGACATTTAGTTCAGAGTGTCCAGGGATGAGGCTAAGCATCCTGCAATACCTATGACAGCCCCCACAATAAAGAATGATCTGGACTAAAATGTCAGTAGTGCTTAAATTAAGAAATTCTGGTCATGTTCTAAAAGCTGTTTGGGGAACTATTTTTCTCTTTTACCAGGTAGATGCACTTCTGAGACATAAAAGGCTACAGTGAGTTTTGTGTGACAATATGGCATGTGTAGAGTCCTATCAGGATCCATTTCCTAATCTCTCCTCCTCCACATACCTATGTTTCTGATGCAACTTGTTTTCATTTCCAGTTGGAGCTACAGAAAGCATCTGTAATCACTAAGTCATTCAATTAATTACCCGATGCATAAAATTAAGGTAATTAAAGAGGAAGAATTAGGTCAATCCTTCCCAATTGGCCACACTCTAGTTACCTGGTAAGTAAGCTGTTAATCTAATTGTGGAGACTCCCTGGGCTCAGAGAAATGCCCCAAGGTATTTCCTGTCTTTTCTAAGACATTTGCAATTTGCCAAAGGGCTCGCAATGGGAATTCTATGTTGAGTATCCAATACCTGGGAGCCTAATTCTGAATAATGTGATGCTTGTCCTAGACCTTTCCTTAAAGTTTAGTGTCATGGTAGGTATTTATTTCAAATACTCATTCCTAGTCCCAGCTCTGTCACTAATTTATGGTGTCACTCTGGTGAGGACACTATCTCTCTCTAGATTCAATTCACTGCCTATAGCATGAGAGAAATAGGTGAACAGGTCATTTTGAAAACCAAAATATGAATAATACCAGAATCATTTTGACAGGTGCCAGGTGACTCAACAAAAAAAGAGATCTGATATCAACCTTTAGGATTCGCTCTAAAATAAGGGAAAGACAGATACCAAACACATATGTGACCATACATACAAAGGCACAATATTGTCAAGGCCCTCCTACTTAAAATATGGTTCTTGGGCCAGTTTTGTCAGCTTCACTGAGAACTTATAAAATCAGGAGCCTGGGTTCCCACTTTAGGCTTAATCAGCATCTGCATTTAGCAAGATTCTACAGGTGTCTAGTAGGTGCATTACATTGGAGAAGCACTGGTCTAGGAGCTAAGAGGGCTTTTATGGACTTTTTTTTTTTTTTTTTTTTTTTTTTGGTATTAGGGATTGAACCCAGAGGTGATTTACCATTGTGCTCCATCCCCAGTCATTTTTATGTTTTATTTTGAGACAGAGTCTCACTAAATTGCTGAGGCTGGACTCAAACTTTTGATCCTCCTACCTCAGCCTCCCAAGTCATTGGGATTACAGAAGTGTGCCACCTTGCCCAACTCTATGAACTTTTAACAAGTTGGGGTGGGAAAAAAAGGGGAAAAGATTGAATAAAACAAGGGCAACAGTTTAGGTCCCTTTGGCAGATATTTGAAGACGACAGTGTAAAGCATTTAAGTAGAAGAACATAATCTAAAAGCTATGAAGATTCAATTGTCCATGTGTGAACAGATTGTAGAAAGTAAACTAGAAAAGGTAAGACAGTTACTAGGCTGTTGAAAAATTTCAGGATAATGGTATTATGAAGATAGATATAATAATAATTAAGACTTAATTTTTTTTTGTATTTCAACAGCACTCTTGCAAAAATTATAAGATCTTGTGATTTCAATTTAAGATTTAAGAAATTTAAGATCAGCAAAGAGACCTTAAATCTCATTCTAAAGTGCTAGGTATAAAATTTTAAGTAATGATCATATGTAAAATAACATATACATTTTTTGTATACAAATAAGACTTGTCATCAGCCTTCTATAAAATTTTTTTATGATCAATTATTGCCTTCCACTAACAAAATAAACAAGTAAAAACAGTCACTCCCCCTTGTATCACTTTTTCTTCTCATCAGCCAATTGTTATGTTTAAATTAATTTCTTAAGGGCCCTTAATCTCTGGTATTTTTGTTTTGTTTTGTTTTGTTTTTTGAGATGGAACCCAGGGGTGCTTAACCACTAAGCTACATTCCCAGCCCATTTTATTTTTTTTATTTTGAGGTAGGGTCTTGCTAAGTTGCTCAGGGTCTCCCTAAGTTGCTGAGGCTGGTTTGGAACTTGCAATCCTCCTGACTCAGTCTCCTGAGCTGCTGGGATTACAGGCATGCATCATTGTGCCTGGCCTGGTATCTACTTCTGGGTAACAAATTGTAGTACATTTAATGTAATGGCACGTTATCTATAATGAAAGCAAATAAACAAATATTATATGTAATTATATGTTGTAATGATATTACTAAGAAACAAACAGTACAAATTCATTTATATAGAGTTAACTGCATTGTTTAGGGACGCAGCACATGTGGCAATAGTATAAGGAACATAGAGGAAGGGCTGGGGTGTAGCTCAGTGGTAGAGCACTTGTCTCACATGCACAAGGCCCTGGGTTCCAGCCTACAACATTTTTTTTAAATCATGGAAATAATTACATAAAAATCAGAATAGTGGTTACCTCCAGGGTGGAGAGGAGAAGGACATTTCTGAAACGTGCAGCAGAACTTAGGGGTGCCAGTGGTTGGCACAACCTAGGGAGTGGTTGCTACACTAGTGTTCATTTTATATAATTAGCCATATTCTAAGCATGGATGTTGTATGTTCATTTGTGTGTTATGTTTCTTGGTAGATAGATTTTTTAAATCTAGCTTTCTCCTTTGAATCTTGGGAAGGCATACTTCCCCCTTGACTTGGTAGGAATTATTTGTATATGGTTTCAGTTTATGTTGGTAGAATCTTGAGTTTACAAAACATGTCTTCAGTGAGTGTGGAAGTTTCCAAAGAAAGGCCAGTATTGGGGTCGCCCGGCTAAAATACCATCCTCTTAGTATTTTAGAAATGGTGTCTAGCATGGGAATTCACCACCATTTAACTGTTATAAATTTAGCTTTAGCTTTATTATAAATTTAGCTTTAAATCTATCTTGAACTATTCCATGATATAATTCATCCAACAAATATTTACAGAGCAGCTATAATTACATCAAGGGCCACCAAGGCATGGGGACATGTCGGTGAATTAAAGCAGACCTGGTTATTTCCCTTAAAGTGCTCGTAGTGTCTCCTTATGATCCCTCTGGTTAGTCAAACCTAAAATTGAAGAAAGATGCTCTGAATTTGTTAAAACTTACGTAGGAAAACATGGGAGGAAAGATATATTAGCTCCCTGTGACTGTCTTACTTAAACAAATTTCTTCTCTCAGAGATCAAGAGGCCAGAAGTTCAAAATCAAGGTATTGCACGACTTTAAGGGAGAATTCTCTCTTACCTTTTCAAGGATCTGTTTATTCCACATATTCTTTAGCTTGTGGCTTATAACTACTTTCTGCCTCCATCTCCACAGTCTTCTCCTCTCCTTCTCCTCCTCCTCCTCTCCTCCCTGTATCTTCTCATTCCCAATTATAAGGATTTAGAAGCTACCCTGCTAATACAGTATGATCTCATGTTAAAATCCTTGACAGATGTGGTGGCACACACCTATAATTCCAGCCAAGTTCAAGGCCAGCCTCAGTCACTTAACAAGGCCCTAAGCAATTTAGTGAGAGCCTGTCTCAAAATAAAAAATAAAAAGGGCTGGTATGGTGATATGGCTTAGTGGTTAAGAGCCCATGAGATCCAGAGTATCCCACCCCCAATAAAAAGATCCTTAATTGCAAAGATCTTTTTCCCAATGAAGGTTGCATTCAAAGTAACAGAATGTTAAACTTGGATGTATCTTTTTAGTAACCATTATTCAACTCCTACAGAAGACAGCCTTCTGATAATCCTGCACTGTTAATCTGGATATACAAATGAACCTACAAACCCATCAACAAAAGCAACTGTAGTGTCCCTGTTTTAACAAAAAGACATAAACTGAGCAGATGGCCAAGGTGTTTGGAGTCACACACCTGTCCTCTGTATGAGCTACTTAGCCCGGGGACCTCAAGGGTGACTTCAATGACCTTACACAAGTTCAGAAGAATTGAGGAGCCAATTACATGAACACATCTAGAGAAAGTATTCCACAACCACTCATCAGCCGAGCTCTGTTTAAGTGAATAAGACAACAAAACATAGTCCCATGGCCCTTAGGAGAGTGAAGAGTCAGGAAAATGAATTTCAAAGAAAATAAAAGCTCAGAGAGGTCGATGGGCTTCAATTTTTCAAATCACTGCTATTTAGAATTCTCAACTAGCAGACCTCACTTCATTATGTGTATTGGGTAAATGCTGATGGGCATTGAAGGTATGGGATAACAAGAATTATGTTATTATTATCCTTGGTATTAAATTGTATATTGTTGCATCACCAGAATATGAAGAAAATTGTTACATATATACACATTGAATTACCATTAATCACTGACAATTATGTAAAAGATTAAGTTAAATGAAATACCATTCATCCACCATGAATACTAAAATCTTTTAATCCAGATATATATCTGCATTGTGCTTTTATGAGCTTTTACACCAACTATAAGATTATCTGAGATACATGTGGAGATATATGTCAGTTACAGATGTGACCAAAATGTAATCTGAATTTGTCACAAAATTCTAAAAACTTTTAGTTCAGGCTTGGATCCTAATCAAACTATTAATACAGCCAAATACCTTTTCCTCTGTGGGGTCCACTGCTTTATTTTGTTAAATGAAAGGTATCATCTCTGGGATCATAAAATTTAGGCTCAGGGAAAAAATAAGATATTAAAGACAAAAAGTTTAGATCCCAGCTACTCAGAAAGTGAAGGCAGGAGGATCACAAATTCAAGGCCAGCCTGGGCAACTTACTGAGAACTTGTCTCAAAACAAAACATAAAAAGTGGCTGGGAATGGATCACAATAGTAAAGCACTCTGAGGTCCAATCCATAATACTGAAAGAAAACAAAAAGGTTTGGGAAAACACCATAAAATATATACCCTTCTTAGATATTCACAATTTATATTTGTATACTAATAGTTTAAAAAATTACAGATCAATGTAACATAATTGAAAGCACAGAAACAGACCCACACAAATGTTGTCAACTGAAGTCAACTCAATGGAGAAAGAATAGTCTTTTCAACCAACAGGGCTAGCACAATTGGACATCCATATGCCAAAAAGTCACCTATGCAGAGGCCTTCCATCTTATATGAGTTAACTCAAATTAAATTGTATGCACATAAAAACAAAATTGGTAAACCTGTAGAAAGAAAAAGGAATAAATATAGGAGACTACAAGATTGGTAATGAGTTGCAGATACATCACCATGAGCACATTTTATGAAATAAAACAGTTGGCAAGGTGGACTTTATTAAAATTTAAAATTTTTCCATCAGATACACCATTAAGATAATAAAAAGGCAAGCCACACACTAGGAAATATATTTGCAAATTATACATGTGGTAATGAATTTGTAGCCAAAATACACAAAGAACTTCTAAAGCTCAACAATTAAAAAAATGGACTAATTTTTAAAATGAACAAACTAGGTGAATAGATACCCTGCCAAGCAAGAAAAGATGTTCAAAATATTTGTTATTAAGGAAATGAAATTAACCACCAAGTAACTATTAGGATTGTTAAATTCAAGAAAGGAAAACTGGCAATACCAATTGCTGGCAAGAGGGCTGGGCTATAGCTCAGTTGGTAGAGTGCTTGCCTCAAATGCACAGGGCCCTGGGTTCAATCCGCAGCACCACCAAAAAAAAAAAAGCCAATTACTGACAAGAATGAGGAGAAACAGGAACTTACACCCATTGCGGTCAGGGATGCAAAATAGCATGCTCAGTTTCTTACAAAGATAAGTATACTCATAACACACAACCAAGTGATCACACTCCTGAATTCAAAATTCATATCCATTCATATACCTTCACAAAAATGTTTTGAGGTGTCTCCCAAAAGCTCAAGTGTGAGACAACACAGAAATGTTCAGAGGTAAATTCATTAGGTTGTGAGAGCTGTAGTCTAATCAGGTTATCTATTTGATGGGTTACTAATTTAAAGGGATTAGTAGGTGGTAATGGTAGGCAGATAAAATGTGACTATAGGAAGTAGGTCACTTGTGGCATGCCCTTGGGGATTATATTTTCTCTGTCTCTTTGGACTCAAGTTCTCTCTGCTTCTTGGTTGTCATGAACTGAGTAGTTTTTCTCCTCCATGCCCTGCTGCCATGATATTCTACCATACCTAAGGCCCAGATCAATGGACTCAGCCAACCATGGACTGAACCTCTGAAACTATGAGCCAAAATACACTTTTCTTCCTCTAAATCATTTTTGTCAGGTCTTTTTGTCACAGCAACAAAAAACTAAAACAATGTCCTAACTATATTCAAATTCTAAAAGATAATAATTTACGAAGTAAAGGCATCCCAGGATGGAATGAAGAATATGTCAAAAAAAAAAATCTACCTGTAGCACAAATGTATGAAGCAACTTCATTGAAGACAATGGGATAAACCTGATGTTGGAAATTAGTGGAATCCATGAGATCAAAGGCCAAAGGACCCAGATATAAATACTGTACTCTAACTAGTGAAGTCTCTTCCTACAAGGAAACAAGTAGTCATATATACTGGCACTGAACAACTAAACAATTGGATGACAGATAATAGGAACCAGGTTTTTCATTGTTGAAGATGGGAACTCCAGATAAGCAAAGGGAGAAAACTAGAATGATGTACTCATTAATGGATTAGAGCAGAAGACATCAGTGTGAAATTAATTAATAGGTACATGTGTATACATATGGATCATTAGTTAGTATATACACATATATTTCCTTGCTCTATCAGCTCAGAGTTCCTAGAAGCAATGGCACCCCAGTTGCAAAAGGCATATCTAGTTCCCAGATCTTCATTTCCATTATAATTCAGAAAATATGGTTTTCTTGGAAAATAAATGGTTCTAGGACTAGGGCAGGAAATAGACAAATGAGCCTGAAAGCCTGAAACACATTGTGTCAGAAAGTAAAGATGTGCTGAAACAAAACAGAAAAACAACAACAATAAGAAAATGAAACCACCATCCAGCAAAAAAGTCAACTAAACAAAAACTATAATGATGAAATTATGTTAAAAGAAACCAGGAGGAACTGGACTTGTGGCTCAGTGGTAGAGCGCTTGCCTGGCATGCATTAGGCCCTGGGTTCGGTCCTCAGCACTGCATATAAATAAATAAAATGACAAATCCATTGACAACTAAAAAATATGTTTTTAGTTTTATTGATTTTATTTTTTTAAATATACGACAGCAGAATGCATTACAATTCTTATTACACATATAGAGTATAATTTTTCATATCTTTGTATATAGAGTATGTCCACACCAATTCATGCCTTTATACATGTACTTTGTTGTTGTTTTTTTGCCTTACAATTCTTATTACACATATACAGCACAATTTTTCATATCTCTGTTTGTATATAAAGTGTGTTGACACCCAATTCGAGTCTTCATGCATGTACTTTGGATAATGATGTCCATCACATTCCACCATCCTTGCTAAAAAAAAAAAAAGAAAGAAAGAAACCAGGAGCAATGCAAAAAGTTTCCAATGACTAAAGATGAAACAATTTGAACATTAAAAAAAATTATATTCAATTATCACCCAAAGTATAAGTCAAATATCTATTAGTGGGGAAATTTCAAGTAATTCATGTAGAAACTCTGCCTCAAGGAGATGGAGCACAATTATAAATTAAGTATAAGATGCATATAATGACTTTCTTCCACCAACTACAGGATTACAGAAAAACAAGTGTATCTAAATAGGGAGAATCTGACAAGCACTCCCAAAGCCATGTCACCAAGGTTAACAGCTACACACTGGTATGTCATCTTCATAACATGTACCTTTGATCAGGATGGAATGAGAAAAGCACTAGTTTACCTACCTCATTTTTTTTTTCAAAAAACCCCACAATCTCATTCTAGCCATGAGAAAAATACCAGTCACATTCAGTTGGAGGGGCGTTCTACAAAACACATGACCAGTACTCTTCACAAATCTCAAGGTCACCTGAAATAGGAAAGCCAGGTGAAATGCAACAGCCAAGAAGAGCCAAAAGAGATAGCATCCTAAAATAATGTGCTGTCTACCAGTGTTTCCAAGAGCTAACTTGGTCCTAGAATTTTTTTTATTACCTATATATTACCTACTAACATCCAATAGAATTCACATTTTGTAGAACACTCTTTCAAAAATATTGGTTAAGGTGGTTGCTTATAGTTCTAACTTTAAAGCTAAGTCTCTCAGAAGTTTGTACCAAAAAAAAAAAAATGGATTTGTAATGCATCCATCCCCAATGGCTGCATGGAAGGTAATTGCTTCCCAAGAGTAAAAGAATGAAGGTCTCCTCCCTCTCAGTGGTGTTGATTAGTTCAGTGCCCTTGAAGAGTCCTCTAAAACTCCTGCTCTGCTATCCTAACTTCAGATTTTGCCCTCTAGGATACAGAGTGCAAGAACAACTGGCTTCTGTTACCAACAGTTCTTGTTTGAAGGAGATGTTTCGGTCTAGGTCATTCTGTGAGCAAAACAGCCTGACTTTTCAATTTGGGTCTAGAGTCACACTACCTTGTTTAAACCCTGGTTCTTCTCTTTTCAAAGTGGGCAGCTTGGAAGCATTATGTTACCCAAGAGATCATGTAATTTACCACGTGCTTCTCATAAGAACAGGGTCACAGTCAACAGAGAGCACACATGGTAATAAACACTGTGAACTATAGACTCATATCAACCTGTGAAAGTAAAGGATGACTCCCATATATCCCTGACTCTCTTCCAAGCATTGGCTAATGATTTGATCCTCCTAACAAAGGAGGAACATAACCGATTCTCCCTTATGAAAACATGCCCATTCAACACTGGTCTCAGAAGCCATTTTTTCCTCCCCATTTCCAAGCCAAAGCCCCCAGAGTTTTCCATATTGTTTTATCCTGCTAATTGTCCCTTCCCTTGCTTTTAATGTTCTGTGTATCTGTCCTGCTATGCTTATATCATTTAAAAAATTCTTGATAACTCCTGTCTCCCTCACTTCGTGCTTCCAAACAATAATTATTTCTATTCTGCTGGCCTCCTTTCATCCCCTTCTTCCCAATATCATTCCTAATGCCTGCATCACTGTCATCTGTCATTTTTATAACTGCAACAGCAATCGGAACACATCCCCCAAGCGCCAATCTCACTGTGCTCCTGAACGCCCCAATGTACTACGAGAACAATCCTTCTAAAATACAATATAATTCAAATGAACAGCCACTGTTCATATCTTTGATAACTCCCCATTGTCCTCAGATAAAATTCAAATTCCTTAACATAGCATGAAGTGTTAGTCAGCTTTCTGTCACTGTGACCAAAGTACCTGACAAGAACAACTTACAGAAGGAAAAGTTTATTTGGGGCTCACCATTTCAGAGATTCAGTTCACGGTCTGCTGACTCCATTGCTCTGGGCCCGAGGTGAGGCAGAATGTCATGAAAGAAAGGCACAGAGAGAGAGAGAGAGAGAGAGAGAGAGAGAGAACGCCAGTGCAAGAGAGAAAGGAGTCAGGGATGAATATAGTCCAGGCCACTCCCCCAGTGACCTGCTTGCTCTAATCACACTCCACCTGCCTACAGTTTATCACCCGGTATTCCTTTCAAATTATTAATCCATTGAATGGATTAATCCACAACAAGATTACAGTTCTCATAGTCTAAACATTTCAGCTCTGAACATTGCCGCCCTGCCTAACACATGGACTTTTGGGGTGTCATTAAAAATCCAGACCATAACACATGACCTTGCCAGTTTTTGATACATTAGCATCATTTCTCACCACTCTGATCCAGGCATCCAGAACTTTGTAAATTTTTCAGAATTAACCAAGTATTCTCATGGCTCTGCTCCTCTTCTGCCTAAGTTATCCCACTCAGAGCTTCCCCACCCCACTTCATCTGAATAACCTCTAACCATTCCTCAAGAATCACCTGGACACTATTGCCACAGTCTGGCTGGGCACAATTCACCAGCCACTTGTCAAGCAGAAATGAACTTTATTTTTAGAACACACTGCCGCACCACACCACACCAGCTCTTCAGGAATTCCCTCAGAGCCCAATGGCCACCACCAGCTTCCCACAAGCCTCTCAATCCCCCCCACTCCTCCTGCTCTTGAGGCCGACTGGCTGGGTCGCATGGGCGGGGCCAAAAGAGTCCCCCAATGAGCAGCTCCGTGGTCTGAAAGAGCGGGGAAACAACCCAATGAGCATCACCGCAGAGGAGCCAATCATCAGCTGGCAGCTGGAAGTTTGCTGAGGCCCCTTCTGCTGTGGCTCTCAACACACTATCTCCTCCAGGAAGCTTTCTTTGGTCTCCCTGAAAGCCAAACTGTATGCCTTTTTCTTATGTTTTACAGTACTCTAGACATCATTCTATGCCTATAAAAACTAAATGTATATTCCATATAGTTGTTGTTTTATTTTTTTCTGTCTCTCCCTTAGATTGTTCTTGTTGAATAAACGAACAAAAGAATGAAGTCCATACCGTATTCCAGGATGTTCTATCATTTTTGTGCTTTACGCTAGGAAAGTCTGCTCCTAAACCTACTATTTTCCTTTTGAAGTCCATGGCGTCATTTCTGGGGAATTTGTCTAGTTTATTAGACCAGGAGCTAATCTTCCCCTGGTAATTGGTGACCTGCCACAGATCAATTTCACACTAATCTGCTACTCAAGGATTTTATCTATGCTCGACATTCAGTTGGAGGGAGGATAATTTAATTCAGTGAAACAATCTATCAGCCACAGTCACTGTGTTTTGAAATCAAACAATTGTTTCAGCCAAATAGAAAACTGTCCAACTTCAGAACCAGATTCTCAGCCAGCTGGCCCCATGCCTCCGCATTTTTCCCAAGAGGTCAAATACAGGTCCTCTTATTCCTGGGCAGAGGGAGTGGGAAACTATCCAGTGAGAGATAAGGAATAAGGAGAAAACCTCCGAGGAACATCCCTCCAGGTCCCCGTCCAGGAAAATATTTTTCCCCTAAAGAATACTTTATTTTAGGGGCTGGGGATATGGCTCAAGTGGTAGTGCGCTCGCCTGACGTGCATGCGGCCCGGGTTTGATCCTCAGCACCACATACAAACAAAGATGTTGTGCCTGCAGAAAACCGAAAACTAAATATTAAAAAATATTCTCTCTCTCTCTCTCTTAAAAAAAAAGAGAGACACATACAAAAAAAGAATACTTTATTTTAAATGTGCTAGTCATTCATTTTGCTATAATAAATTAAAGCCTTTCAACTGGTCTAGAAAAAGAGCCAGCAAAATTTTATAGGGCCAGATAATATTTTAAGCTTTTTGAACTAAGAGACAAAATAGAGGTTATTATATAGGGACTACTCTCACGGTTTAGGAACTGCTATGGTGGTCAAGCATTCCAACTAGCTCTCCTCAGCTCCAGAGACTTCTTCAAGAAAAGAATTGTTGGAGAGAAATGGTTTTTGCCCTGTCCTTACTTTTGTGATTGTCTGGAAATTAAACTTACTGTGATACCTTCATGCTATGGTTTGGATAGGATTTGTCCTCCCAAGGAGTATAGTGGTGACAAGGTGGTAGAACTTTTAAGATGCAATGTTTGGGCTGGGTAAGAGTATTGGCCTGGCATGCCTGAGGCCCTGGGTTTCATCCCCAGAACCCCCCCAACACACACACACACACACACACACACACACACACACACACAAAAGCTAAGACTTAGGTCATTGATCTCCAGGCCTTAGAAGGAATTAATATAATTCTCTTTGGATCCAGGTTAATTCCTACAGGAGTGAACTATTAAAAAAAAAAAAAGCAAACCTGACCTCTGAATCACTTTGGCTTCCTATTTAGCAATGTGACTTCATCTGCACATTCTCCTGCCCTTGTGATGCCACCCTCAGTGAAGCCCTCACCAGAGGGTGAACTGATGGGGCTACTCAATCTTGAACTTTCAGCCTCCAAAACTGTGAGCTAAATAAACCTCTTTTATTCCTACATTAAAAAATAAATAAAATAAAATGGAATCATACAAGAAATGTTTTTAAACAATACTCCTTAGATCACACGCTATGTGGCTTAATTTGGCCCTTGGGCTGGAGTTTAGCAATCCACACTCTCAGGAGTATCCTACCCTCTCTGTAGCAGTCCTTTGATTATTTGCAGGTAGCACTCATGCAAGCATACCCTTGAAATCTGTCAGATTCAAGCCCCAGCCACAGTCTTGAGCTCTTTATTTCATATTCCCTTTTAAGGTCACCATATGCTTACCAGTCAGTAGATTATATATATATATATATATATATATATATATATATATATATATATATATATACACACATACATACATACATACTTGTAAAATGATTAAATTTATTAACTTTAAAAATATGGCATTCAGAGGGAATGCAGCATCTCTTACTTATGCAGCATAAATTTCAGCAAGAGGCACCTATTTGGAATCCGTACTTCTATAAAATGTTCTCTACACCCACCTACCCACCTCTGTTTCACATAAGCAAAACCTCCACTGTAAATGTGAACAAGATGATATATAAAATGATACTGCTGGGCACAGTAACACACACCAGTAATCCCAGCGGCTCGAGAGGCTGAGGCAGGAGAACCACAAGTTCGAAGCCAGCCTCTGCAAATGCAAGGTGCTAAGCAACTCAGTGAGATCCTGTCTCTAAATAAAATACAAAATAGGGCTGGGGATGTGACTCAGTGAAAGAGCACCCCTGGATTCAATCCCCAGTCCAATAAAATAAAATAAAATGATACTTTCATAAATTGTACAATGACTGATACAGAGCTATGAACCTTGAAAAGAAGAAAGCACATGAGGTAAGATACTTTGCATTAGATCTTTTAAGAGAAACAGAACCAACAGGAAGGATGTATGGACCAATGGATGAAAGAATGAATGGAAGGATGAATGAATGAATGGATGAATAACTGCATAGAGAGATAACTTGCTATGGGAATTGTCTCTTGTGATTATGAAGGATAAGAAGTCCAAGATCTACCATCTATACCTGGAAAACCAGAAAAACTGGGGACATAATTGAATCTGCATGCAAGGCCTGAGAACCAAGAGAGCCGGTGGATTATATACCACTCTAAAGACCCAAGAACCAAGAACACCAATGTCTAAGAACAGGAGAAGATGGATAGTTCAGCTCAGATACAGTGAATTTCTTCTTCCTCCTCCTTTCTGTTTTATTCAGGTCTTCAGCAGATTTGATGATGCCTGAAATCATAAATCCAATAATATTCCATCAGCTATCTGGACATCCCTTTAGCCTGATCAAGTGGACATATAAAATTAATTATTGCACCCTCCCATTCATACCTGCTTTCATCTTGAGGGACTTTTTGAAACTGAGGTAGAGAGAAGTAGAGTCAAGTAGACAACATTGGTATTGCTGAGTTGAGAAAAGAGATCAGAATTCATAACTAGTAAAATGATTGAGATTTGAGAAGCAAAGAAGAAGAGATGGAGCCCTAAGCATCTATGTAAGAACATTCTTTGGAACTTGAGAGTGATTATTGACCATCATGATGAGAAAAATTCTTTGCCAACATATAATTTCTTGAACTTTGTGAATTACTTACACCCACCTCACCTCACTGACCCTCACCATGATCTCTGTAGAGGAGGCAGAACAAGGAAATTAAGATTCAGAAATGGTCTCATCTAATAATGGAAGATATGTCTGAGGTCAATGCAAAACCCAGAGCAAGAATCCCATAGGGAAGTGATGAGATTCACATTACTGACCACCTGCGCTATGCAGATACTGTGCTAAGCCCTTTCCATAAGCCCCTTAATTTATTCTGCAAAGCTGTTCTAAGAATTTAGTACTGTCCTGTGTCTCACTTTGCAGTCTGCCTCATTGTAAAAGCCATGGTCTGAAACACCCTGATCTGCTCTTCCCCAGAGCTCTGCCTCAAGTCTGCTTCTTTATCATGGTAACACTACTTCTGTAATTGTGCTTCCTTGGAAATGAGATTGTCAGTAACTGGACTCATTAACACCATTTCTTTAGTTTATTTGTCTGGATGTGAGAAGTAAATCTGTTTCCTAGCAACTCTGTCCCCCTGCTCCCTCAATTTTCCCTACTCATTATCTTCCCCATGATCAACTACAAATTAGCCAAATTATGGGCAGGTTTTAGATTTCCCAGAAATGAAAAGGGGCACTTGCAAACATTTGTTCTCTTGGCATGAAGTGGCTCTGAGGACTCATGCTAATTGAGAACAAAGCAGGGAGATGGAAGTGGCCATTAGTCTCAATGTGTCTACAGATTTGGGACCCATTTCTCCCTGGACAACCACTTAAGTGCCATATTTTGGCCATTTCATGGAAGAACCAATGTTAACCCCAGAGGAGCTATAGTTTTGGGTAAAAGAAGTTCCCCATGACATCCATCTGCAAAATCAGTGGTCAGTGTGGGAGTTTTACTCTTTATTGTGAAGGCCAAATGACTCCTACACTTCCTCTTCACTTTTTAATATCCTGAGAATCAGTTGTTCAAACTGACCTGCCAATCACCTTCTGAGGAAACATGGGAAAATGCCCTCTGTGCCAATATAAAAATGCAAATGTGGGTCTCGTGTCTCCCAGATCTATGGTTGTCTCCTCAAGCCATGGGCTTTCCAAAAATGAATAATCTGTATTAAAGGCCATTTTCCCAAACACAATCCTTTTTGTGGTTATTTCCTAAAACATTCTAACAAAGAACATTTCAGAACTGTGTAAAGGAACCAGGGTAACATGTTATTATTTTAATATATTGTTTTTTTCATTTTTTGCTTACTCATCACATATTTTTAAGTGTCTACCATGTGTCCGACATTGCTCTAAATACCTGGAATGCCTAGAAAATAAGCCAAGGCTTTAAGAATAGGCCTTTTTTTTCAAGTCCATAGTAATATTTCATATCCCTGACTACATAAGGGCTTGACTTGGCCAAGAAAATATGAACTGTCCCAATGCATGTCATCTTGGGGTAGAAGCTCTGAGAGCCAGTATATGCTCTGCCATGCTCTCTCGCTCTCTCTCTCTCTCTCTCTCTCCATTCTGTTTTAGCAAATAGTCTGGGCTCTGGAGCTAGGTAAGTCTGTATGAGAGCCCCCCCCCAAAGATCCAACAAATACATAAAATGTCAACAATAAAAAAACCTCTGTTGCTCTGTGCCACTGGAGGAAAACTTATATCTAAACTTTTCTGATTGATAGAACTCGGTTGTTAAAGACACATAGGTGGAAATGTTGAGATTGAACTTTGAATCTAAGTCCAGCCTATCCTGACCATCTGGTCTCAATGCTCATACTCAAAAGAACCCCAATTTCTCTGACATAAAAGCATCATGTGACGACCTTTGTCAACTACAAGCAGCAGGAACTCGTAAAGGAAAGAGCCCCACAATAGAAGCAGGACAACTAAGGTCTGAGCATCTGTAGGTTGGCTGAGAATCTGGTGTGTGAAGACAGCTGAGGGCTTAAGAAGTCAGAGGATTCCAAATCTGAGACTGTGTCATATTGATTTTGTGCTGATGTCCAAAGAATTCACTCACAGCTCACTAGATCTGGATGGGTGCCCTAAAGTTAAGCTTCTCAGATAATTTTTGTGTATCACATACAACTTCCACTTCAGTTTTCCCAATTTCTACCCCATTCTGAGATTAGGATCTTGTTTTGAACCTTATTTTCTTGGACTGAAGCTTTGACTGTATATACACTAGTCTCTTTGTTCTGAGAACTAAATCATGCCCGATGAACTTCCAGCCACGGCCTGAGTTCTGCTTAAAACAGATGACAAGAGGACAGTCATGTGACACCCCTGTGGTTTTTCAGAGGAGAGCCACAGTTTGATGAGGACCGTCAGGGACTCCCTGTGGAATATGATTGTGAGATACTGGTAAGTCCAGCATCTGGTTTTCTCAGAGAAATGTGTGGTATCCTTGTAGCTTCTGTTGAGGGGGTGAAGCAAGGTGTTGAACATGTGATCCCGTACAAGTCCCAGGAAATTGTACAAACTACCAGAAAAAGAGCCATTCAAGAAAAGCCATCCCACTAATTGGCTATCAAACAATCAGTACTCTACCTTTATGGTTTGAACAAAGGAAGACAAAGAAAAAAGGAAAGGGCTATGTTCAGACGATAGAGAAAGTTTAATTTGAAAGTTCACATGGAGTCAGGGATGAGCTGGCCATTTTCAACCACATTCTTTCTGGAAAATTGTCTTAGAAAACTGCTTTTCAGAGAGAAACTGATTCACTTTTTTTTTTTAATGCAGCCAGAGAGAAAGAAAAACAGGCAGAAGGGGAAATTCAATCTTTAGTATCTCCTAAGCTAAGCATGTGCACATCTGAATCAAAGTGTAAAGTTGGGTTTCATTTCTGCAAAATGCACTAAAAATGTTCAAAACCCTCCTTTTCTTGAACTAACCTGAATGGGTTTGGTTCCTTGCAAATAAAAGGATTTTTTTGGCATTGGATTTCCTTAAATGGTGAACACTGGTATTATTTTAGCTGGAAGCTGTCGCATGGATGTGGCAATTTGGACTATCAATGAGCTCAGGCCATCCTTTCCCACCAGCCTGGGTCATAAAAGTCCCAAGCTGCTTTTGAGTTGAGTTAATCTTAAGTATGACAATATTTCAAGAAGACTATTTGCTTCTTTTTACTTTCTCCTACATCACTTAGATTTAAGTTGAAAAATAACTAAATTGAAATACCTTTATTATTCTCTCAGCAGTTTAAAAAATATTAAAATAATCAGCCAGTATCTATGTTTACAAATTATTAAACAATTGCATAAATGGTGTATTAAAATATATCTCATCATCTTAATTGAGAATTTCTCCCACATTTTCTTATAAATCCAGATGTGCCCTGATTTAAGGAAATTTGTAATGAAAATATGTCAATTTGTATTAAACTATGCAGCAAATTTGCTTTTCCAAAGTGTTATGGTTTGAATTTGAGTTGTGAGAGTCTTAACCCAATCAGTGAATTAATCCCCTGTGGAGTGGTAACTGAAGTGGTAGGGTGTGGCTGGAGGAGAAGATGGGAATTTGGGCATGGCTTTGGGCATATATTTGTATCTGGAGAGTGGAGTCTCTCTCTGCTTCTTGATCATAGTGATGTGAGCTGCTTTTCACTGCCACTTTCTCCCACTATGATGTTCAGCCTCACCTCAAACCCTGAGGAATGGAGCCAGCCTTCTCTGGAATAAGACATCTGAAACTGTGAGCCCTCAAATAAACTTTCCCTTCTCTACAATTGTTCTGATCAGGTCCTTTAGTCACAGCATTGAAAAAGCTGACTAAAACACAAAGCAGCTCTTTAATTCAGAGCATGCACCTCCGATATGTAATTTATTTCAAAGATAAAAACTACTTAGGAAAACTGAGTGGTAGAGATAGAAAATACAGTAATACCACTGGATATCTCGGAGAATCGTGAAAATCAATAAGAGAGCAGGATTACTCTATAGTAACCATCAACCCAGTCTGTAACTGCTGAAACCCTACAGTGAGACTGGCTGACTCTAACCTCATTCAAATACACTCAAGGCAATGCTCCGGAAATGACTTAACAGCATTATTCATTCCAAGAATCAAGTGTCTCCTTTCACAACACAAGTTTCCCAGTGCTCAGAGTTCTTATGCCTCCACACCTTAATGGACTGATTTCCTTCTTCCCAAATGCAACTGGCGTGACCTAGAACAGTGACGGAGAAAGGGAAACTGATTCTCTACCAAGTTCACCAATTTCTGCTGAGCGACACTCTCCTCACAGTATCTAGATTTTCTCCTTCAGAATCAAGAAAGAGTTCTAAGGCTTGGATTTATTGGAGGGTGGATGTTAAATGTAAACAATACTTTCATTTATTCATTCTATAGGTATTAATGGACGTCTAAAACAATATTTATCATTAGTGACTTTTTGCTAAATTTTCATAAGAGAGGTCAATTTTAGAACATTCCTTATCACATAGTGGTCAAGGATCTGACCCCCTGAGTCAGTTTCTTGGTTGCAAATCTGAGCCTCATGGATTACTAGCTATTTCTACATGCACATGACCTAAACCTTCTAAGGCTTAGTTTCTTCATCTTTAAAGCAGGAATGAAAACAGAAATAGCCTTTCAAAATCATTACATAAGTTATTTAATCCTTCTGTAGTGACTAATCTTAGTTCAACTGGACAAGACCATGGAGTACTCAAGTGTCTGGTCCAAACATTATTCTGGATTTGTCTATGAGGATGTTTCTAGGTGAGGTTAACATTTGAATCAGTAGATCAAGGGTGGGCCTCGTCAGTCAGTTGAAGGCCTGAATGGAACAAAAAAGCTAACCTTCCCCTGAATAAGAGGGAGTTCCCCCTGCTTAGCTGTGTGGGCTGGAATTTTGGTCTTTTCCATGAGACTAGGACTCAAACATTGGCTCTGCCTGGGTCTCAGGTCTGGCCACTTCTGGACTAGAACTGAGGCCACTGGCTCTCCTGGGTCTCAGCCTGCAGATGTGGACTGAAAATATGCACGGGCTCCCCTGAATCTAGAGCTTTTTAATTGCAGATCTTGGGATTCCTTTGCCTCCATAAAAGTATGTATGTCATATTTTGTAATACACACCTAGCAATTACCTTCTCTGTGTGTGTGAGTATGAGAGGCTGTATCCATGTATTTAATCATATTCAGATAAAAAATACTGAGAAAAAATTTTTTTCAAAAAATTCCAAATAAGCAAAATTTGAATTTGCCCGGTGCTGACCACTATGCTGAATCCACACAAATGAAGTGATTTGCAGGCTCTTTCACAGGTCCTCAGTCTCTCTTAGCACTGAATCAGCATTATCCACCTCACTTATCATTTATGTGCAGTGCTGTCAGGCTTACAAAAGTTATGTCTGTACTGCACATGTGCAGATTTTTTGTCATTATTCCCTAAACAATACAATAGAACCTATTGACATAGTATTGACATTGTTTTAGGTATTATAAATAATCTAGAGATAATTTAAAATACAAGGGAGGAAGTTTATAGGTCATATATAGTACTACACTATTTTAAATAAAAAATTTGAGCATCCACAGATTTAGATGTCTACAAACAATTGTGAAACCAGTCCCCATTGATATTGAGGGAGAGTTGTGTGTGTGAGTGCACACTCACACACACACACATACACACACACACACACACACACACACTTCCTACTGGAATTGTTGCTCTGAAGAACCATAATTAATAGGCAATGTAAAACATTTAGCACAATGCCAAGTTCAAAGAAAGCACTCAGTGAACTATTAGCATTCTTAAAAATAAAGGACTCTACTGGTCATCAGCAGAGATAATCATCAAGGTGACTCAAATCAAACACATGCTTTCAGAGAACCCACAAAGCACATCCCCTTTAGCATATTTCCTTCGCCTTTAAAGCACACTGCACAACACATCATCACTGACTCTCAGTTTGCAAGTTCTACAGAGGACCCAACAGGAGTCTAAATCACCATCCCCTCTAGGGAATTCTAGAGGAGAATCCAGGAGTAAAGGACCCAGGAAGAACCTAACCTCAAAGGAGATGAAGTCAGACAGATGTACCTGGCCCAGGAACAAGGGCCCAGGCCCAAACAGGAGGGGATCTATAACCAGTTAACCGAAAATATAACAAAGCCCTCACTCAAGAGGTATCCTCTCATTTCCCTTTAAATGCAAGTGACTATTCCATTTGTGCTTTCTCAGCCCAGGCTTCCTTCTTTTAATTTGCAGAAACATGGAACAGAATTAATTTGCATGGTCAATTCATCCCCTGCAAGGTTTCGATTTATCTCAATGAAACCAGTCTGCAGCTGATTATCTCTGCAGTTGGGAGGCTACACCATGGATCCAGGCTCCATGCAGACCAAAATGGCCACAACCTGGGATGCATTTAATGCTAGCTTGTGGGACAGGACAGGAAAGGGTATGTGAGCTTCTTTTGGCAAAGAAAGCACAATATGCTTCAGCTTGGGATGGTGCAGATGCCCTGCTGGCTGCCTTGTGTCCTGGTCTCTCCCCATAGTTTTCTCATACCCCCCGCTGTTGCTGGTCAGGAGCCCATTCAGTTCCAGGCATACTCTGGAAGCCTAACACCCAAATTCTTATCAGAGGTAATCCTTAATAACAGTCTTCATTATTCTATTTAATTACACATTCAGTGTGAAAATATTGAAAATTATAGAAAAGCCTCAAAAAGCTTTTCAAAAAGCATGAAACTAAAATTATGTTTAATTTAATCAGAGCAAAAGATAATATAAATCCTTCTAATGTTAGACACATACACAAAGTATTATTATACAAAAATACTGTTGGAAAACTTGCTTTTTCTCCCACTAACTACATAATTTGGACATTTTCTTATGTTATTAAACAGTCTTCATTATTTTATGTCTTTGCATAACTCTATTGAATAGAAGCAATGCTATATAGCTAACTAATCCCTTTTGTCGGATAGGGAATTATTTCCACTGCTTTTGCTATTCTAAATAATGTTACAATTAATGTTCTTGAGCCATAATCTTTCTGAGCCTTTAAGTATTCCTTAGGTAAAATACTTAAAAGCAGAACCACAGGATGAAAAGATGTGGGCATTTTTTTTTTCTTCTTCAGAATTTCAAGGCAGATTTCCAAGTGTTCTCATAGAAGTGAGTCTTGGGCAGAGTAGATTCCTCCAACAGCACATGAAACTGACTCAGAGTAATTGAATGAGTCCTAAAGGTAATGGATAGGAAACAGCGTCCATCCATGCAATGGATATTTATAGAGTGTATACTCTATGCCATGTCAGGAACACAGCAGTGAAAAACACAGATAAGACACCTGCCCTCTCCATAATCATGGTCTAGTAGGAAAACCACACAAACAGCCTCAACTCTGATCAGTTTAGCCTTGTTACTGCTTCTATTCTAACAATATGTCCCATTTTAAGACAACACCCATTTTATTGCTGCAATTAAGTGTCCTGTGTTGGAACTGGGTCTCCTTCTTATGCATCAGGGCCATGTCTTGCTTTCATGGAGTCTCCTGAAGATGCTGCAGAATCCTGACAGTTTTTCTCTCTGTTTGTACAAGAGAGATGGTGAGTCATGGCTTCCGCAGACTGGAGCCATGCCAGACTCCAATGCACATGACCCCTTTTCTGGAAAAGTAATGAAACATGGCCACCTTGAGTTTCATTCTACTCATTCTTTGCCAGGCTCATTACCAAGCACTTAATACAAATTATTCAGTGTAATTTTAAAAAAAATGGTATTAAACTTATACTGTTGTTATTCCATTTTATGAATGAGGAACAAGAGAAATCAAGCTTAAGTAACTTGCCCAGAGTCAGAGAGCAGAGTTGAAATGCAAATGCAATTCTCTTACTTGCCTTTCTCTGGACTTCCTAGGTCTCTATGTCATAATAACAATGCTTAACCTACCTGGCTGGGCATCCCTGGGTCATCCACTGTTGGGTCCATCTCCAATGGTCAGTCATACCCAGTGGGCAGATGGAACTTTGCACAATCCAGAATCTGCTCATACAAAACATCCAGCTACCTGGGTGAAACCACATCTCCACTGTCAGTGATTCCCAAAGCTTGGACCAAAGACCAGCAGCTGCAGACACAAGTAAAGTCCTTCTCTAAATGAAAAAAAAAAAATGTAGCATATGTTAAAAATGAAATATTATTCAACCACAAAAAGGAACGCTGTAACATGGATAAACATTGAAACATGCTAAATGAAATAAGCCAGATGCAAAATAACTCATATTATAGGATTTATAGGCAGATCCACAAAGAAAAAAAAAAGCAGATTAGTGATTGACAAATCCTGGGAAGGAGAGAGGAATGGTAAATACCTATTTCCTGGATGCAGAGTCTCCCCAGGGGCAATAAAAATGTTTTGAAACTAGACCGAGGTGATTGTTACACAGGTTGTACTAATGTACAAGTTGTCACTGAACTGTTCCTCTTAGAATGGTTCATTTGATGTTATGTGAAGTTTACCTCAATTAAAGTAAGAAGCAACAACCTATTGAGTTAAAATATTTGGGCCCAGGAAAGTTTTTCCATAGAAGTTCCCAGGTGACTCTATCGCATACTAAAATTTGAAAAATATTCCTTTAAAAACTCCCAGGACAGCTCTACAGGAAAAATCACCCCAGAGAACATAAAAATGGAAAGTTCTTTATTTTCAGAGTTTGTTTTAAGAAAACAAATCCTAAAGCAAAAAAGCAGGGTTAAAACCAGCACAAAGAGCCCTATGGAGAGGTAAGACCATGCACCTGCTAGGTGTCAGCACTGCCAGTCACCCGACATCCAGAGGGTCTGCCCAGGACCATCGGCACAAGCTTCTAGTCCAGTCATTGGGTCGGGAGAAATGAGAACAGAAAATTGGGCAAGAAAGACATAGTGAGATGCATGAAGAACAAACTAGATCTAGGCCAGAGGAGGAGCGATATTGGCTAATCGATATGACCAGGCAAAGTAATGGCACGGCTTCTGCGTAGACCTGAATTAAAGTAAACGGGAATCAATGAGCTAAAAACCGAGGATTCAATAAAGCCATTAAGTCACAGCGATTCCTTTTGAGGCAAATTAATTCCTTTGTGGCTCTCTCCCCTGTTGCTCCCAAGATTCAATACTCTCCTGGCAAGGGATCTGGATAGCCAGATCCCAATAACAAAGACTTGGTTACTATATACCCCACCTATTTTCTCTCTGGGAGTGGGACTTCTCTGCTTTTGGTCTTCTTCTATCAGTATATTTGGTTTTGCTTCAATGTCTAAGTCAATTGTTATAAGCTTCAAGGAAACAACCTGATCTTGCCTGTTAACACCTAAAACAGAGCCAGGTCTGTCCATGGTTACTGCTATTGCTACTAACCTTCCTAAAAAATATGTCAAGCTGCTATATGCTCCTAACTCTCATTAGCATGTAACAGGGCTTTTCGAGTGATCATTCTATTGTCAAAGAAAGTAAGTTTTTCATGGTTTAGTACTGTGTCCCATACCTTCCGACTGCAAATCCTGCCTCATGAGCACTATACTGTGTCCTGATTCCTTCGTGACACTAAGACTCCGGGAAATGACTGAATCACCAGAGATCCTCCAAAAGCAGCCCCCACCCCACCCATAGTTGTGGAAGATCATGGATTTCTGAGAGTGTCAAGTGCACAAAAAGATTTAGCTTCTTCCAATCTATAAAATCTTATGTTGAGGAGGACATTGGCCAATACACTTCCACAGTCCCTGGGCTCTTATCAACCAAAACTCTCCTAAGCATATAGCCGGGTCAGCAGAGAGGAAAAAAATATTTCAAGTGAGCAAGCACTGAGGACCAACAACATAGATTTGCTCCAAGGAGGATACACATGAGTATACTAAGGTTCATTAAAGCAAGTGCTTTGAATTCAAACAACCCGGGTCCTACATCCAGCCCTTTCACTCAAGCTGTGTGACCTCTGGCAGTTGTTTTTGTTTTTTTTTTTTTTAAGAGAGAGAGAGAGAGAAATTTTTAATATTTATTTTTCAGTTTTCGGTGGACACAATATCTTTATTTTATTTTTATGTGGTGCTGAGGATTGAACCCAGCACCCGGTGCATGCCAGGCAAGCGCACTACTGCTCGAGCCACATCCCCAGCCCCCTCTGGCAGTTTTGGTCTTGCAAAGGTTGAATCCTCATTTGTAAACTAGGGACTGAAGGGGGTTATCTTACATGGTAACTGTGGAGAATTCCTGGAATATTCCACATTAGAGCATTTAGTACACGCCTGACACAGAGAGAATTCCTAAATGTGAGCTACTTTTAGGATTTTCCAGGAACACACCACTGCCATTCCTGGCAAAAATTAGACCTGTTTCCATACAAACTTGAGTATTCTTTTCTGCTAACCAACCTTTGACCTCCTTAATAACCTTTCTAGCCTCAGTTTACCTAGTAGTCAAGCAATATTGCCTATCTCATAGATTTGTGGTCATGAATGTTGAGACCTTAGTGACGATATGACCTTCAACTATACATAATACTTTCTTTGTCCTAGTTTTAGTTTTTTTTTTTTTTTTTTTTTTCCTTCCTGACCCCAGCTGCAAAATACTTTGAGTGCATTGGAACTCTGTAGGGACGGCAAGACAGCAAAAGGCCAAGGCTCAGGCTCCTGGTGCTTGGAGCCTCTGGCCACTAGGGGCCACTGGTAAGCCACAGGGAGCTGGAAAGATGCTTACCTGTCAGGTTTTTATAAACTGTGTTCTTATTCAAAAGGTTTCATGGGCTCTCAGAAATCCAGCTCTGGGCCCTTTGCAAGGAAGGCTGGCTTCATTTCTGTAAATACATTAGCCTCATTTTCTACTGAGATTGCAGTGAAGGCAGACAGACTTTAAACAACTCCAAATGAGTCCATGAGACCAATGTTTGGTTGAGGACTGGGGTGGCATTTGTGTGGCAGTAATTGCAAAATCGAGGAGATACTTCTCCTGCAAGAATTTCTCCAACATTCAGGGACAGAAATATCTTTAACTTTTTTAAACACTATTAATTTCTAAAACCCACTGGTAAGTGCAGATACCTAGAAAGGGTCATACCATGATTAAATGATTAAATGCCGTGAGGCAGGAAATGAAGTCAGTGCACAAGAAAGTAAGTGTATAAGGTTGGAACCCCCATGTGTGGGTTTAAATTCTAGCTTACTCACTTATTAGCTGTGTTACCTCTTATTAGCAAATTACTTAACCTCTCTGGGCTTCAGTTTCCTTTGAAACCCCTACATCATAGCCTTTTGATGGATTTGGTTAAACTGGGTTATTTTTGTGAAGTTTCATGCACAGAGAAAGTGAAGGTAACGTCTATTAGTTATTATTCCTCTTTTGTTGAGTCAAAGCAAAAGCTTCACCTAAAACCTGACCAGTGGACATGCTAGCAGGGTCAGCTAGAAGTTGAAGTAGCAGTGTGGGGATACAAGGAGCGTGTACACATAGCAGAAAACCAAAGAAGATGCGTCTAGTTCACAGAAGTCAAGAAGAAGGAAGGAAAGAAACCCCGAGGTCTGTATTCTGACATTCAAAATCCTTTTCCTGTTTGAAGGATATGTACTGGGGTGCATGCAATGTTAGGGATGTTGAAACTATAGTTTTATACCCCGGATGCTGGAGAACTTGAATGCCCCATGGAGGTAGGATGCCAGGAGCAAAATAGGATTAGGAAAAAATATAAATCAACTGGAAGACAGATTGGGAGATGTGGGAAGGAGGATGATTTGACTATAGAACTCTAGATTTCACACTGTGAGAAACAGCAAACTGGAGCATACCCATAGGGCAGTGAGTGGCTTGGGAGGGGTTCACAAGAAGTCCCTGAAGAAGGGTTGAAGAAATGTGGGAGATTCTCCTGGAAAAACATAAAACACTAAGGGATTTTGCTCCCTATCTTGGGAGCCCTGGAAGACTGTACAGGCCACTGAGACTGCCTAATGGATCTCTATGTGGCCCTGTAGAGTAAGGACCGATGGATGTCCAAGACTGCATGGGTCCCCTGATAATATGTGTGTGGGGAATACACACTGTACACACTGCACATCTTTGTTTAGGAACAAAGGATTCATAGCTTACTTTAATGGGCTCTCATGATTTCACAAAACTTCAGAAACTGATATAAAAATGACAGCTAGTATTGTTCAAGTCATTACTAAGCACACATACTGTGCCCAGCTCCTTACATAAGCTACGGAGTCCTCACAAGGCCTCCGAGAGCAGCAGAGCTGACTGTAATGCAGACTGGGAAGCCAGCCTGCCTGACTTTGTGTCACAATTCTGTCATTACCAGCTACAGAACCTCTGGTGCCTCCCTTTCTCTGTCTCCTCATTGTCAAATGGAAATGATAATGTTACGTTCAAAAGGCTGACACAACGCTCTTACAACAGCCTCTGACGCGCAGCACGCCTCCTAACTGTGGGGCCCCTCGGGGGTGTACTGGAGAAGGTTTAGAAATCAGCTCTGAAGGGGAGAAAAGAAAAGGAAACAGAAGCTCTAGTGTATAACATGTGACAATTCCTGTGGTATCAATACTCCCACCTTGGCCAATTTCAAACCACCAAAGTGAAGCCAGCAAGCTCACAAAATCCCTAAAAAAATTAACAATCACCTTTCATGAGGTGGTACCAGGCAGCTGCAGGATACTATAATACTAAAGTTCTCTTTTCAATCATTTTCTCTCTTTCCCTCCTTCCCTCTTCCCTTCCCTCCCCTCCTCCCCACTGACTGGAGATGGCCAATACACTCCTCCCTGGTTCCCTGAAGGAGAGGAGTTTATGTAGAATTGAGAGAAGCAACATTCCCATTATGATGGGAGAGAGAGGTTAGAAAGTGAGTTAAAGAGAGTCTAGAAGAGAACAGAATCCTGTTTGGGTCAAGGAATGTTTCTGCAAACGATGGGAATGGATCTCCCTTGGGGTAAGAGGGAAATAAACAGCTCCCATAGGCGCTCATTACACATGATATGCACCTGCACATGTGCTATTTCATTTACCCCTCACAAGAGCCTTTTGAGGTTGGAGGTGGTACCAAGTGGCACACGCTCCAGGTTCACAGAGAGGAAAAGGCAGCTCTCAGACATTAGGAAACCTGCTTGAGGACAGAGGGCAGCAGGGGCAAGAGATGAGGGGTGAGCTTAGTGAAGATCCCAGGTTGGTGCTACCGTAAAGCCCACTCTCTCCCTGCATAAGTAACAGAGAAGCTTCCAGTGGAGGCATCCCCAAAGCTCTCTTTGGGTAAATTCTACTGGTAGATTCTTAACTTTTACATCTCTCCACTAGTCCTGCTCCAGAAAGCCCCTTCATGGAAGGATCCTCCAAGTTGCTCCATGAACAGAAGTCTCCTTCAACCACCCAAATCTTCAGGGCCTTTCAGCTGCTGCCACTGAGGATACAACCCCACATGCTGGTTATCTGGGACCATCAATATCCCCTGCCCTCATCCAGCAAGATCCTGTCCCAGCGAGTCAGCTTAGGTCATTTTGGAGAGTTGCATCCCTAGGGTCACAGTCAGGTGACATAGGAAGACATGCAAAAATGCTAGACCTTCCCCCACCCCTGATACACACTTTCCTTTAAAAAAACTCATAGAGTATATAAATGGGATAGCCGATTCTGGAATTAGAGTGCTTAGTTCTGATCACGGCTCTGCCATTTGCTAATCATGTGACTTCAGGCAATATTCATGACTACCATATGTATGCTTCTGTATCCCCAACCATAAGAGATAATAGAGTCTCCTTCAACCCACTGTTGTGAGGGTTGAATAGAATAATGCTGAAGGTGGTCTTAAATTAATATTATAAATGTTTATAATCAATAAATGCTAACTACTCTAGCTTGCCCATAGTTCTACCTTCCAAATCCAATTTTGAAAAATTTATTCCCACCACCCCACCCATTATGGTACCAAGACTCTTTGACTTGCTTTTATTTATCCCAATCAGTGGTTCTTAATCTTTGAAATTACTGCTTCTTTTTTAAAATGAAAGCTATGCATCCTCTCTCTACTGAAACTGAAATACATGTCTTAAAGTTTTGCATATATTTTCAAGGGGAAACCTCACTCCTAAAGCCCACCTTCAAGTGGGCTCACCAAACTAAAATCCCTAATTTAGTCTTTTTTTTTTTTGCTGCTGTAACTATAAAAGGGCCAAACCAAAATAATTGTAGGGGAGGTAAAGTTTATTCAGGTGCTCTAGAAAGCAGGGTCTAATCCTCAGGGCTCAAAGTGAGGCAGAACATCATGGTGGAAGAGTGTGGCAGAGGGAAACAGTTTACATGATGATCAGAAAGCAGAGAGAGAGATCTCCACTTGCCAGATACAAAAACATATCCCAAAGACCCCAATTCTCACCTCCTCCAGCCACACACCCTACCACTTCAGTCACCATTCAGTTAATCCCATCAAGAATTAACTTACTGATTTAGTTAAGGCTATGACCCAATCATTTCTCCTCTAAACCTTCTTGCATTGTCTCACACATGAGCTTTTGGGGGACATCTCATATCCAAACCTTAACACCCCTGCCCCGCCTTCCATTTGGCTCTGGTTTATCTTCCGGAATCATGCCTCTTTCTGCTCTTTTCCTATTTCTGTTTTCTCTGGTTCTTTCTATGTGCAAAGGTTAGTTAGCCCTCTCCATTTCTTCCTGCCTTTAGCCCCTCGTTAACTAATCCAAGGGAACCTCCATAACCACTAAGAATCAAAATAATTGGGTCTATAATTTCAGGTAAACATTGGCAGGGCTGGAGAAAATTGCAATATTGTACAGGGAAGATCCCAAATTATCTTCCCTTCTAACAATTACAATTCTTCAGACTCCAGTTTATAAACCATCACATCCTCTTTTGCCATATCTAAAGCCACCTCTCGGTTCATAATAATGATTCCAGTACAGGGCAAACTTGATAGTATATCATCTCATTTGCTGTCAAGTTCAAAACACATTTTCCAAACACTGCACTTCACTGGGATCTGTGCTGAAATTTAGCAAATCCCTAGAGATAAGATGCTGCACCTTGAAGTAGGCAGTATGTTTAATCAGTAGAAAGAGCATGGGTGTCTTCATGTCATGCAGCCCTGTGCATATTAAAATGTGAGACTTAGTCAAGTCCCTTGAGCTTTTTCTTGGTCACCTATAAAATAGGGATAGGCTGAAAGTGAAGATGGTGAAAGCACTGAATGAGGAAGCCTGTTTACCAGCCAGCAATCATCCACTGAACACCTCCTTACTGAGAACTTGCTGAGCTGACCATCACACCAAGACTGCAGCTATGATAAAGATACAGTACCTGCCCTCAAGTTACTCACAGTGCTTTTGAGAAAACAGGTCTTGGAGTCTCTGGACTAGAAGGATACACAGGAGAAGAAAACCCAGAGAGGACTAGAAAAAAAAAAGTTTATCCTACAGTAAGTACTCAGCAAATACAAGTTATCTCCTCTTTGCTGACAGGTGGACCCTCCAGTAACCAAATCAATATAATCCTTTTGCAGATAAGGATTTAGGGCAAGTTCTTGGTACTTCTCACATATGAGCAGGTGTTGTCTCCCTCATCCATCCAAAATGGCATTGGGGGAGAAATCCCCAAAGTTTCATTAGGCAGAGAAGAGAAAGCCATTTAGACCAAATGAGTTAAGCCAACTGTTCACTCCATTCATTAGAGTACTCGCTGTCCTTATCTTGTGGCCGGGAGAGCAATAAGAAAGAAAAAAGTCAGGAAAATTAATCAGGACCCAGAGAATTTTAATAAAACGTTATTAGAAGTCAGTGAAAACTGTAGGGAGAACAGGAGGTGCAGCCTCTGGGGCACCTGTTTCTGTTTTAATTGGATGACTCAGATCTAACTGGTCCAAAAAAAATGCCCTACTGATTCCCAAACTTTGCTTGCAGAGCTCCTTTGCCTACAGCAAACTCGACTTTCTTAGCTCTTTCCTCTACCCCCACGTTGCCCGGCATCTCCATTTTTACCAGTAACTCCCTGCTCTCCATTCCAGGGGCCACTACCTATAGCATATTTATGGTATATCTGTGTTCAGACAAATGCTTAGTTAAGCTACCAAAGAATCAGGCTTCTGCTACTCACCTACTGTGAAATGTTGGTTAAATTTACTCTTCTCACTAGGTCTCGGTTTTTTCATCTGTAGAATAGGGACATCAGGACAGACCTTTCATCATCTCAGTTATCTTTTAACTGTTCTTTGATTCTATAAAGTACACACATACCCCATGATTTCAATAAAAGCTGGTCTTGATACCAGTTGGTGAACAGATATTACCTAAACCTTAGAGGTCAGTTTAACCTTGTTTTGGGTTCCCAGAGAAGATTCAAGCCCAAGTTTAGAAGGTGACTTTGTTGCCAGCTCTCTGAAATGAACTAGCTTTCTCTTTGGAGTGGCCTGCTCATCTTTCCACGAGGCTCAGCATTACCAACATCACGGCCTCCCCTGACCTGTGTTGCTGGACTAGTTTAGCTGACATGTATACAGTGACTTGTTCTTACAAAGACTGACTCATCCATTAGAAAGAAACCAAAGCTAAAGGAGTTTAACTGAACTGCTACATATATGCATCAATTAAATGACAGCCTAGTCTCATTCTTCTAATCACTGTTCTTTTCACTATATTACAAAACTCCTTAGATGTCACAGAAGCATCCCAAAACTAACCACCAACAGTCTAGCATGGTGAGAATGGTTGATCCTAATTTCAAAATCACTAATGGATACAAACTTAAAGAAATAATGGAGTCAGGGATAAATGTATAGGAAAGTCAAAGATCAGGTAGGAAAACAAATAATTTTTCTTGGGTTTTACCAAAGAGTGACACCAACTATAATAAAGCTGGATAAGCTTCTTGGCAATTGGAAAAAATATTGCAAACACAGCTTTGAGATTAAATATTTTCGAAAGAGCAATGTAAGGATTTTTCCCTTTTATTTTGTTTTGTATTTGCTCTTTTATTAATATTCTATATTTCATAGATAACAAAAAAAGTCATCTACTGCATACTGAAAATGAATTGGTAATGTCAGCACTTTCTCTTCACAGCTGGGCCCCAGGTTGGTAATGTTTTTCTTCCATAAAACCATAATCCCATAAAATTTAAGGTTATTAAGTTGCAGGTGAATTATTCATGAGGCAATTATGAAACATTTATGATGGAATACTATGAGCTTCCAAATAAAACATTTGGGGTCGCCAAATTGACAAACTTTGGTAAAACTGTGCTTAGCTCTCCCTTGTGGGATCTAGATGAGCATTCTCTGCTTTTAGCTGCCTTAGACATTCAGAGATGGCCGAGGTCCTTCCAAGAGGCATTTAAAAGACAACTCAGACAATCTATTGCAAGAGAGATAAATGCTTCCCTGAGGATGATGGTGATGGGGAGGATGACAAAGGCTTGCAGGGGGCGTCCTCTGCACCAGGCCACATGAAAATTATTTCGTATACTTAAGGTTCTAATCCTTGCAATGCAAGTCTGAAATCAATATTATCCTGATGACTCCCTTTATTGAGACTGGTAAACTGAGGCTCAATAAATTTAGTATCCTGCCAAAGATCACATACCCATGGGTTAGCAGAGTTGGCACTCAAGCAGTCTAACTTTTGAGTCTCCAACTTTCATCACCAAGATGAAGACAGGTGAGATAACAACTGGGGCTTGGAGTCATGAGGCTTGGGTTTGAGCCTGCCTTCCTTACTGACTAGGTGAGTCCTTTCTCTTCTCTGGGCCTCAGCTTCCTATTAGAGGAGAGTGTTGGGATAAGGAGTCATTTACACACAGTCTGTCCTGTTCCTCAGAGCATTATTCTATCCTCATAGGCTTCTCCAGTCTTACTATTAAGAGGATTCTGTTAGACAGGTATGATCGTCTCCATTTTGCAGATGAGTAAACTGAAATTCAGAAAAGTTAAATGATGCAGTCAAGTTCACATGGCATGATAGCAGAGGAACCACAACTTGAACTTGGGGGTTTCACCCTAACAATGCATCCACCATAGCCTAACAGGACTGGGGAGAGTTTCCTTGCTTAACCTCCCACTCAGTATGGCATCTCTGAAGATAGACCTCCCAGTTTCTACTTGAGCACCCAGAGTGCTTCCTGCAAAAAGGCTTCCCACTGTTGTGCAATTCTGAAAGATCTCCCTATCGCAGTATTTGTCTCAACTGACCATTGTTTGATGTGGAAGGACATACATCTTCCCCTTCTCCTTCTTAGCAGTCACATGATAATTCCTTATTACCAGGTCTCCCTCCAAACCCTTTAGCTTAATACCCATCACCCCAGAAAACTCTATTTATACCACCTGTGTTTTTAACCCATTACCATTCTTAGTCACCTCCCTGCATGTCCCCCACTATGTTGATACTTCCGTCCAAGTAAAACTGAACCCCACATCCAGGGTTACATGTTGGTCCCAGCTCCCTCCCTCCTTCATGGAGCTATGGCCAACTCTACCCCTATTGATATGAGTAAATCAAGATAAAATTCCCTTAATTATTGTCCCAACTCACCCTGATGAACCATGAACTTGTCACTCCATCCCAAACCTTTCTCATCGAAGTGCTATTGAAATAAGTTGCCATCATTTTAACTTCCTTCTGTACATACTTCCTTCATCTCCTGCAGAATGTGATAATTTCAAAACATCCTTCAGTGTAGGCAAAAATAGCATTCCCAATGCCATTCCACATGTCTGCATTTGCTCTTCAATACTGAATAGCATGGCCAAACCTCTGAGAATGCTGGAAGTGGTCCAAGGAGATGGAGGAGAGAGTGTCCACCAGGAGAAGCATCCTCTGAAGCTAACTCTGTTCCCAGGGCCTCTGTCAGTGTGTTACAGGGGCCAGAATGTGACCACTGTCTGCCTGCTAGATAGGTCTTCAGAACTGAGAAGGATCTTAAAGACTCCTTATCCCAAAACTCTCCTCTAGTAGGAAGCTGAGGCTCAGAGAAGAGAAAGGACTCACCTAATCAGTAAGGAAGGCAGGCTCCAAACCCAAGCCTCATGACTCCAAGCCCCTCTTCACCTCATTGAAATTTTAGAAACCATCTGGCCTTACTCCTTATCTACAATTGAGCAAATGGGAGCACAAAGAGGGAGGGCCATCCTGTTCAGAAATGCTCAGAACAAGGACCCAATCCAGATTTTATTACCATTGCATTTCTCCGAAGAAAAAAGGAAACATTCCCTTAGGGATCTCTGTGCTGAGTGAGGGCACCCAGACCATAGCACTGACGATGACACCCGTTTTTTTTTTTTAGTTGCTTCTTTGAGTACCACAGACATTAAGCTGAGAGAGTTGGATCTCGTCTGGACTACTATGTCACTGTAATGTGTTCTCCAATAAAAGGACACTTGATTCTCTAGGCCACTTTGTTATTAAATGAGGATATCAAGGAGCAGAATTGCAACTCAAGGTAGACATGACAGGGAAATCTAGATGCATCTGAGGCAAATTTTGCCTCCCTATCAATAATTTGGTCTAAGAATTAACCCAAGTGAAAGTTTTAAAAGAAAATCCCAGAGATGAAAATCTCTAAACAATTGTCATTGAAACCTCATGGTCAATATTCTGTGACTAATACTCGGTTGCCAATATCCTACAAGCAAAATTCTATTATCCATTCTGTGCAGACTGAACACTGTTACCAACTTTCAATTGCAGACACTCATTTTATGCCTGGATTTGAGAACAATCCATATCTCCAGACATAGCAGTACCCCCTTCCCCATGCTGAGAAGTTAGCCAAAGGATACTATTAATAAGAAAACAAGATGAACAGGTATTAGTGAGGGAAATTATACTGGAAAGATTTAGGGTAAAAATCTGCCCAAGTATTTGTCTCAAACTATCTTCTTCTTATCTAGATAGTGCATTGTGTTAGTTTGCTTTTCCTTGCTGTACCAAAATACCTGAGAGAAATCAACTTTAAAAAGATTTATTTTGGTTCACTGTTTCAGAGGTTTCAGTCCATGGTCATTTGGCTCTGCTCTTTCTGTGCCTGTGGTGAGGCAGAACATCATGGTTGGAAGCATGTGGTGAAGCAAAGCTGCTCACCTGTGCCAGCCAGAAGCAAAGAGAAAGACAAGGGAACTGAGACAAAATATACCCTTCAAATGAGCTCCACCTCCTAAAATTTTCACTACCTCCAAATAGCCCATTAAGGTATGAATCCATAAATGGGTTAATCCATTTATGTGGTCAGAGTCCTCATGATCCACTCACCTCCAAAAAGCTGCACATCTGATCAATGCCACAATAGTGACCAAGCCTTCAATGCGTAAACTTTTAGAGGACATTTAAGATCCAAATTATAATATGCATGAGTGATGCTTTTTAAATAGTGAAGTTTTAGCAAAGATGTTCTCTTTCACATTTTTCAGATTGAAAAACTATCTCAGTCCACATTAAATTAGTATTATTTATTATCCAATAAATAATTATCTAATAAAATAGTATTATTGTAATTGGTCATGACTTACTTGGGGGCGATGAAGGAAGAAGTGGTGAACACCTACCTCCACTTCCCTCGATGCTACTCATCAGTGCAAGCTACTAAAGCCACACAAAGGAAAAAGAAAAGAAAGGAGGGACGGAGGGAAGGAAGGAAAGGAAGGAAGGGAGAAAGACCAGATGGCTAACTAGCCAACCAACCTGTCCTGAAACCTCCTGTGAAGGTTCCCAGTTTTGTATTTTAAGGCAGCTTCTTGCACAACACAGAGGCATTGCTATTCCCCACACGCAGCTCCAACAGGAGGTGATACATGGATTTCAGGCAGGTAAGTTTGTCTCCCAGAGCTTTGGCAGTTAAGCTTGGGTTAAACAAAGCACCTGCAGCCTGCAGCTTGCACCATGAGGGTTTGATTACCCAGGCAGCACCCCTGAGGAAGGATTAAAAGGACTCTATCATGGGGATAGCAGAATCCTAATTGAAATCCATGTTGCTATATTTATATCTCCAGAGAAAACCTGCTGGCTTCAAGTTTCCCAAATGGCGAGGCACTATCATTCCAGGATTTCAGCTCACCTTACCAGTTCTGAGCACAGGGACATTGCAAGCATCCCTTCTCCCTCCTGCTATACCTAACAGGTCAGGAGAGTGGAATCTCCCATTAGTGTAGAAGTTACGCCACACCCACTCATTTGCTTCTGATTTTCAATTACATTGGTATAATGTACTTAAAATCTGTCTTTTATTTGGAAAGATAAACACAGCCATTTGGTAATTTCATTGCTATGTCAATTTGCACAGAAAATTCTATTTAAACTCAGTAACTGGCCCACCGCCACCATCCCAGTCAGCAGCAAGTTGTCGTCTAAAGGGACAAGGATGGTGCCAATTGAGTCTCTTGGGTGGATGATGCAGCTGCCAGGAAACCTCTGCTCATCCCTTCAACTGTCCCCTGGGATGCTTCAGGAGTTTTCTGTTCAAACCCAGAATTAGAAACAAAGATTAATTTCCCTTATATTTTCCATATTATTTCTTTATAGCTGATATTAATTAGAGATACCTCTAGAATGAATCCAGATATTTTCTACTCTCTAAATCATTTGATGCTCACAGCCATCCTTGTGAAGGCTTGTCATCATTCCCCAGTGGATGGCTGAGAAAGCAGAAACTTAGAGAAATTAAGCAATGAAAATAAACGCTCACATTTCATGGCCTGGCTGCAACCCCACAGTTGTCTGTTCACAGCTGACTGGTTTAACCACAATGCAAAACTGGCTTTTACTCCCTTCCCTTGGCCCAGTCTAAGTTGCCTTGCACATAATAGAAACTCAAGAAAGTGTCTGCGAAAGAAATTAATGATTGAGGGCTGGGGTTGTGGCTCAGTGGTAAAGTGCTCACCTAGCATGCATAAGGCACTGGGTTTGATCTTCTAGACCATATATAAATAAAATAGATATTGTGTCCACCTAAAACTAAAAAATAAATATTTTTTAAAAAAAAGAAATTAATGATTATCCTCAAACTTGCTTATAACGCTGGCCACAGACTAACCCCTTTCCAGAGCATAGACTAAGACCAAATTCAGGTCTTAACATGAAGTCAAGTTCATATACACAGATCCCCTAATTGCAATCAGAGAGTGACTTTTTACTACCATAATGCACAACTTAGCCTGTCTCTGTCCAGCTGAAAATGCCACTTCAGCTTCTCCAACTCACCAGATTCATGATTCCTAGGGGGTCTGTGTAAATATTGCTCCTTCTGCTGGAACCATGTCCCTGCTCCAGTGCATGCAGCAGCTCTTACTTCTCCTTTCTGCATTGGCTCAGTCACCATTGCCTTGTGGGTGATGAACCTCTGGCCTAAGTCTGAGGTTCTGACTGTGTGTCTTCTACACACACAGAGCTGCACTCCATCTTCACAACCCTCCCCATGTCCATGATCATTCAGCAACTTGTTGCTAGTTTGAGCAATGCCCATCTCCCCTGCCACACTGTGCATGCCAACAGGGCAGAAAGTGTGTCTTGCAAGACAATAAGGAACCCGAGCATGCAAGACAGCACCCAGCTCGTATCAGTAAACCCCTGTCAATCAATGTCTACACCATGTTCTCCTCATACCCACTGACTTTTTTTTTAATACTTTTTAGTTGTTGATGGACCTTTATTTATTTATTAATTTATATGTGGTGAACCAAACCCAGTGCCTCATACATGCTAGGCAAGCACTCTACCACTAAGCCACAACCTCAGCCCCCCACTGACTTTTAATCCAGATTGTAAACTGGGAATTTGTATGGTCCAAGAGCTATCAAATGAGTATGTTAGAACTGATAGGTATAAGAAGTTATGAAAGCATAATTCAAGGTATAGGATCTGATAATATCAAATGATCTTTCTAAATGAAAGATAACATCATTAAGTTAGGAAGTCTAGAACTTTAGCTCCTATGTAAATGATACACATCAGTGACATTATCACTGGTTTAGAATATTTCCAGTCCTTTATGTTTCTTTCCCACTTTTTTTTTACACAGTGTTAAAAATAAAAACAAAACAAAACAAACATTAGGGTTAATAAAGATATAATTAAGCTGGTGGTATAGCTCAGTGGTAGAATACTTGCCTAGTATGCATGAGGTCCTGGGTTCAATCACCAGCACTGAAAAATAAAGAAAAAAATAGAGGTAATAAGGATATGATCAGTATAAGTACTTATCTTAAGGAAATTCTGGTATATTAAATTCTATAAAGAGTAAATTTGCAGAAAAATATTCTAAGGCATAGTACAAGTTATTTTTCTCACCAACATTTTGTAGTAGAAAACATATGTTAGAGATATCACTATGCCAGTCACTAAGGCTAAAAATAGAAACATTATACAGACATTTTCACTGCAGGCAAATCTTTTGAAAAAAGATTTAATGTGTAAATCACTTTGGGAAAAAAAATAAACTAGGGGAAATGGCATAATGTTTATACTTGCACTGCTTAATTAATTCATTTCTTTCAGTATTTACCAGACGTCCACTTTGTGCTTAGTACTAGGCTATGGCATTGAAAAACAATCCCATTCTTCTCATAGCTCTTTGGTCTGGGGATGTGCACTGTGTCTAAGGGAAGGAAATAGGTGCCCAGAGCGTTTAGCAGCTTGCTTGGGATCACACATGCAGGACTAATGCCCGAGCCCGAAGTCTGGTTCCCAGTAAGTCTCCAGATGACAAGAGGCTTCACTTGAACTTGAGGTAAAGTGAGAGTGTATCTACAGCTTGGGCTGGACTTTAGGCTACCTTGAATCCAGGGTCCCCAGCTCTAGGAGGTCTACATTGAGAGAACAGGAATACTCTCTAGCTTATTAAAAAATCAAACCATTGGGTATCATTTTATTTTCTACAAGATAAAATAAAAACATGGGGACAGGGCTTGCCAATGGTTCAATAAAGAGAAACAACTCTGTATGGTAGAAGGAGCACAGATGGGCAGTAAGGAACCTGGGTACTCATTCTGTCTGAGCCACTGACTCTCTTGGGCTTTCAAGAGCCCAAGGGACAGTACCTCAGCACGCCACATTGTTTCCAACTTTAAAACTGATGGTTTAGACTGCTGCAGTGATTCCCAACTTGGTTGTAGGTTGTAATCAACTGGGGAGCTTTAAAGCAATACTGACAGCCTGGTCCCAATGCCAGAGACATCATGTGGGGTAAGGCCTCCAGCACTGACAGCTTTAGGGCTCTTCTGGTGATTCTGATGTAAGTTTGAACACCACTGGACTGGAAGGTTTCTAGGGCTTCTTTTAGCCTCTATAGTCTATTATTTCACCATAAAAGACAGTAGTTTCCCAGATATTAATATGCATAAGAATCACCTGGGAAACTTGTTTTTGAAAATTACATTGCTGTGGTGCATATATAGAGATTCCAATTCAGTATGTTTAAGACAGGACCTAGGAATCTGTATGTTTAAAGCACCCTGGGTCCCAGGATTGCACTGCAAAACACACTAAGGATCAGCTGACCACCAGAACTCCATTCCTCATCATTATCATAATCACCAAATAGGCTTAGAGACTCAAAGCTCACAGCTGGGAGGGGTGGCTGTTGAGACAGAGCTGTCCAACCCCTCCATGCAGGCTCATCCCTCAGCCTCTCCTGGACCCAACAGATGGCAGAGGGAGGGCCCTGGAATTTCTGGAGAGATAACATGGTGCTGCAGTATGCTGCTGTGGAGGCTGAGACAGGTCTAAGATTGATAGCCCACAGTGCTGCTGAAGTCCACCATCAGCTGCGCATTTTGTGACATCAGCAATGATGCCAAGAGCCATTATCAAATCACCCAGGGTGCCCAAGATTGATTTCCAGCTATAGAAACAATGCCTACCATCTCCGGGTACATAGGCAGGAAACAAGCAGACTGTAATTTAACATTCATTTGCATTTTTAAATTAGTTAGGCTGTGGACCATTGCAGAGCAATGACAGAGAATTTTTATAATAATTAGCCTTGTGGGATGGAGAGAGGGTGGCAGGGAATGGCTCTGCCTCCTGATTTCAGTGTTAGAAAAATACCCAATTCAGCATTTTGGATCACTGGATCTAGTTATGATTTCCTGGTCCCCTTCGATCCTGTAGACCATGGAAGCTTTTTCAAAATCTCAGCTGAACATTCAGGTCCATATGTCCTCCTTTTCTGAGGCTAACTCTACCACCCTCCCTCCTTTTCCCCTATGCAACCCAACTAGCAATTCATTATGTGTACTGAACACCACCACATTCTCTTTTGTTCACTTTCTTTAGGGCTGAATTCAGCTCCACTTTGTACAGATACCCAGTATGTGTCAACACCATGACGTGTTTGCTAAAAATACTTGACATTGATAGAGCTCTTTAGAGTTTGCAAACAATATTCCCATCCATTATCTCAAATGAGTCCTGCATCATTCTCTGAGGGGGAACCAGAGTAGGAATGATGGTCCCATGTGTTAAAAGGAGAAAATGGAAACCTGAGGATAGCTAGGGACTTGCCCAAGGTCATGTAGCTTGTAAATGGCTGTGCTAAAATGGGAATGAAATCTTTGAACTCAAAAATTTATACTGAGTTATTTCAACACAAAAATGCATTTAAAAGAGTATAAGCATCACATTTACAAAGGGTATAAGTTCAACTGCATGGTTTACATCATTCAAGCAAAGCTCTTTAGCACTCCAATCCCAGTCTGAATATCGTGCTTGGAAATGAGCTTTGGGAAGAAAACTGATAACTGGAAAAGGAAAATTTTAATCCTTGTCATGCAAGGCATGACAGAAACTAGCAATGTTTAATCTGGAGAATGCTAAGAAGGCTGATCAAAGCTATCTTCAAACAACTACAAGGCTTTCATCAGAAAGGGACAGCAAGCTTGTACTGTGTGGCCACAAAGAATGTATAAGGAGATAAATTTTAACTCAATGGCAGAGAATCAGCACTGCACAGTGGTTAAGGGCTTTGGAGTCGAATGGCCTGGCTTCAAAACTCAGTTCTGTTACTTATAACTAGATGATGTGAAGCAGGTTTGTAATTTCCAATCTCCAGGGTACACATGTATATGAAAGAAATACTGACAACTACTTTATAGGCTTGTCAGTACCATTAAATAAGCGAATGCAAACAAAGTCAATAAATAAATATTCAACAGATAATGAATATTCAATAGACACTAGTTATCATTTAATGATGTTTTATATATCCAGGAAAGAGCTATATACTCACTTTACCCAGCAAATCTCATGAGTAGATTTTGATCCTCCACAAAATAGTTGAAGAATTCCAAAAAATCAAAATGAGAGATACACATATGTTTCTTTCCAGCCATAAAAGACCCTGGCAAATAGTTACTATCCCATTAATTCCTTTCATTCAGGTGGATACCATATCAATGAGATAAGTCATGCAGGGTTGAATGCTACCCCAAGCTCAAGAGAAAGGAACTACATATCATCACTACTCATATCAAGGCTGGATTTTTCCTAGTTGGGGTAACAGAGCAAGAAAAGAAATAGAAGATGTAAGGAGAGAAAAATAAATAGCAGAAGTAAAACTGTCATTTTAATAAACAACATGACTGAACCTTCAAAAGAATCCCTAGATTAAACTATTTGAATTTTTAAGTAAGCAAGTTGACTAGATATAAGGGCAGGCTATAAAAACTAGTTGTATTTTCATATACTAATAACATAAGAAATTAGAAAAGTTAAATTTGAGTCTAATGTTTATAATAGCATCAAAACCTATCCAATTATTAGGAATAAATGCTACAATGTTAAATATCAATAAACCTCCACACTAAAAACTTCAAAACTATTGATCAAACCAGAAGATTATCTAAATAAAACAGAGGTAAATGTTTATGGATTAGAAATCTTGGCATATTAAAATATGCCAATTCTTCCCAGACTCACCTATAAATTCTAAGATTTTTCCAGTTGAAAGCCCATAATATTTTTTTATGCAAACTGAAAACATAACTCTAAAATTTGCATGAGAAATTAAAATGCCAAGACTACCTAGCTATTTGGAAACTAAGGAAGGATGATCTTTGAGCCCAGGAGTTTGAGGCCAGGCTGGGCAACATAGTCAGACCTCATCTCAAAAACAAACAAGAAGTGGTAAAACTAGCCAAGGTCGTCTTGATAAAGAATATATGCTGCCATATTTCAAGACCTGTTATAAAGAAATGGAAAATTATACACACATACACAAACACACACACATGCATATACAACACACCTGTGCATTACAGTATATACTCTGTACTACATATAAACTATGGCCTATGCATTTGCATATGCATGTGTATGTATACACACACACACAGACACACACTCATATATATTATAATTTTACCTTCTGTTTTTCTTGGTAATATTTTATAGATTTTTGTGTAGAGGGTTATATATCTTTTTATATTTATTCCTAGTAATTTTGAAGGTTTTTTTTTAAATTTATTGATTCTTTAATAGTTATACATGACAGCAGAATCCACTGTGATATAATTATACAAGCATGGAATACATCTTATTCTAGTTAGAGTTCCAATCTTATGGATGTACATGGTGGTGTAATTCACTGTGTTGTTTTCATATGTTTACATGGGAAAATTATGTCAGATTCATTCCACTGTCTTTCCTTTTTCTTATCCTTCCTCCCTTCCCTCCATTTCCCATTATCTAATCCAGTGAACTTCTATTCTTCACTAATTGTGGGTTAGCTTCCACCTATCAGAAAAAACATTCAACCTTTGTTTTTCTGGGGACTGGCTTACTTCACTTAGTAGGATACTACTGTAAATGATATGCTCTTTTAATATAGTGATTTCCTTGCACAGTATTTGTACAAGAAAATAGCACATTGAGAAAATAATGGTGACATAGCAATTTAGTGAGGAAAGGACTTTTTAATTTAAAAAGGTTGTATCAATTGGATATCCATATAGAGAAAAACTCTAGGCTTCTTACTTATGCCACACATATATATATTTATACACAAAATCATTTCCTGATAGATTTAAAATCTGAAGGTAGGAAAAAACCAGTAAAGTTTATAGAAGAAAAATCAATGAGAATATCTTCAAATTTTTTGAGATGAAAAAACCTCTTAAATAAGAATCAAAGTGTTAACCTATATAGAAACTCTTCATTAATCAAGCCCTGATTGAAAAGGCAACCCAAAGAGTAAGAGATGATACTTACAACACACATCAAAGAAGACTCCTAGCTAAAGTATATAAAGTATTTATACAAATAAATATGAAAATATAGATAATCTGATATGAAAAAAGGCAAATATTTAACCAGCATATCACAAAAACTGATTTCCAATTTATGACATGATGCTCTATCTCTTAGAGATTAAGAGAATGCAAATTTGAACTGCAATGTGATTCTACAATATATCTAACCAAAACTGCTAAAATATAAAAAAAAAAAAAATCACCATCAGTAAAGACCCAAATACTGAGCATCAAATGGAGCTCCCAAGCACTCCTGATGGTATAAATACCCTGGGAAATGATTTGGTGGTTCCTACCCTATGACCCAGGAATGATATACCCAGGTATTAACCTAACAGAAAGACAAACATTCATCAATTTAAAACATGTAAAGTGATATTTATAGCAGTATTATTCATAATGCTATAATCATAACCCCAAACTACTGTGCAAATACCAGTGGATAGAATGGCACATAAAATGGTATACCACAGAGAAAGGAGACAACCACAACTACACACAATGACATGACTTCCACAAACATGATATTGAACAAAAGAAGTCAAACAAAATATTGAGCTCACAATTCACAATAGCTAAACTGTGGAACCAACCTGGATGCCCTTCAATAGATGAATGGATAAAGAAACTGTGGTATACATACACAATGGAATATTAGCCTTAAAGAAGAATGAATGATGGCATTTTCAGATAAGTGGATGGAGTTGGAGGATATCATGCTAAATGAAATAAGTAAGTCCAGAAAACAAAGGCCAAATGTTTTCTCTGGTATGTGGATGCTGATCCATAATGGGCTGGGGGGCAAGACAAGAATGAAGAACTTTAGATTGAGGGGAGGGGAGGGGGTATAGGGGTGGGAAAGATGGTGGAATGAGATGGACATTATTACCCTTTGTATATGTATGACTGCACAAATGGTGTGACTCTGTGTTGCATATAACCAGAGAAATAAAAAGTTGTGCTCTATTTGTGTGCAATGAATCAAAATGTATTCTGCTATCATGTATAACTAATTGTAACAAATAAAAAAGTCTTGAACTCAATATTGAGCTTACAAAGAACTCAAACTCATCTACACTGTTATAAATCAAGACAGAAAGGAACAGGAAGAGGACTTCTGGGGTAGAAAAATGTTGTGTTTCTTAATTTGGGTGTCAGTTATAAGGATATATTCATATAGCAGAAGTTCATCAAGGTATATACTTAGAACAGTGGTACTTTTCTATATGAATATTATAATCAACAAAAGTATAAAAACAACTGAAAAAAATATAAAATAAAGGGTTGCCTTCACTGGGACATGAGGTACCTGAAGGGGAGCGGAGGTATATAAGACAAGAATTATTATTTGAGATTGAATGGACAAGGAACACAAATGCCTTAAATGGGTGTTTGGGTATTTTTTTCTAAACTAGGATTTATAAAACTTTTAAAATTATTATAAATAATCTAGGCTTTGCAAACCATACATTCTCTGTCACAACCACTCATCTCTGTGTGTGTAGCATGAAAACAGTAGGCAACGTGTAAATGAATAAGTATAGTTGTGTTCCAATAAAACTTTATTTATAAAAAACAGGAAGTGGGCCAGACTGCTGCTCACTCCAGCTTGGCACTGAGAGAAACACAGAGTGTTTTGGAGCACGTGGGCACATGATGAGAGTGGTGCTTGGGGAAAATTATTCTGACAGTGAATATAGAAGAGACTGTTGGGGTGAAACCCTGCATCCATCCAGAAAGACAGAATTGGGACAGCAGTCTGTGAAGATGCTTCAAGTGGGGAGGAAGAAACAATAGGAGTGTCAGTAATATTTGCCCTTGTGAGTCTCCGAGGTGCCTCCATGACTCCATTCAAGGTCGAATTAGGGCCGGGAGCAGTGGCAAATGCCTGTAATCCCAGCGTCTCAGGAGGTTGAGGCAGGAGGATCGCAAGTTTAAAGCCAACTTCAGGAAAAGCGAGGCACAAAGCAACTCAGTGAGATCTTGTCTCTAAATAAAATACAAAGCAGAGCTGGGGATGTGACTTAGTGGTCGAGTGCCCCTGAGTTCAATCTCTGGTACCCCCCACCAAAAAAAAGACGAATTAGGATGGAAAAACAGGAGCCCCTATACATAAACACACATGTACCCACCCCATCTGGTTGGTTAGAGAGTCCTGATCTACTACAGATCAGGCTGCTTTGCCTAGGGCTGGTGTTCTTAAGGAGACACATAGACTTTGCAACACTTCCTGGGGCAACTGCTCAGCCATCTCCACAGCCCTGAATGTTTTGTCTTACTCTGACCTTGCAGCCGGGTCTGAGCTTTGTCCCGCCTGAAATCCCTGAGAAGACAGAAGGAGAAGGGTGCCACCTTTCCATCCCTCTCTTCTCTGCCCCTTTCTCTATAAACAGGGTAAGTTTTTCTAGCATTGAACTGGCAGGTGCCTACATTTGGAGGGGAAAAAAGGCCATTTGAACTCCTTTCACTTTCCCCCTGGATGGCCTCTGACCTGAATAACAGAAAATACCTGGTCCAGTCCCTCCATACTGTTGTAGGGACAGATGAGGCAAGGCACTGAAGACAGCAGGAAACAGTTTTACTTGGTTGCAGCCAGGTTCAGAGGGCACAGATTTCACTGTAATCAATTAGTCCCTTGAACCCCAAGTTCAGATAGTTTCAGAATTTTATTCCCAGGATGTAAGGGGAGGGGCTCAAAAGTTCACAATACTTTGAGATGTAAAGTCAAACCCATCTAATAATAATGTTTTGTATGTATCTTTTCCATAAAGCTTATGGAAAGAGGAATAACTGGGCAAAAGCAGGGTTTGTGTACTCTTGAGCCCTCTGCCATACATAATCACAGTCACCACCCCCTGCCAAAGGCACCCCAGGATCCTATATCTAGCATGGCTCCACTTGCCAAGTTAGCCCAACAGGTCAATATTGACTTAAACTAGACCATCTACAAAATAGATCCAGCAAACCCATTTTTTAATTTCTTCTTGCCTCTCCTCTGTTCTTCTGGTCCCCTCCCCTCCACCACAAATACACATGACAGCAAAAGACAGGAAGGAGAACCAACCAACCAAGCTGAAACTCGCTGGGCTCCTGAAAAGGAAGAAGCAAAGGCCCACAGTCCCCCAGCCTGAGCCATTTTCCCACAGGCAGCTCCCCTCTGCCCTTCCTCCCTCCAGGCAGATATTTTCACCTTGTTAATCATTCTACCTGTGTCAGAAAACACTCCCTCCATGACCGCCAAATAGCAGCCTCATTACTAGAACCACAGCCTGCAGTCAGATGGATTTCCCCAAAGGCCCCCAAACCTTTCCATTTTATTACCATGTCACTCCTCATTTTAGCACATATTAATCACAAAGATACATTTTTCTTGGGCTATGGATTTAAGTGGCCCTTTCCAAGCTCTCGGAAAAGGTTGGTTCAGGGGAGGAAGAAATGATTAAATATGTGAATTGGGGTATCTATTCCTATTTATACATGCAGGGAAAAAAGGAGGTGGCTTATTGGAGATTCCAAAAATGTGTTAGGGGAATATTTCTTTGTGGTTAAGAGGCTGTAGTGCATCCTGGGTAAGGGTCTGGAGTTTAGACCACCAACTTATGGCATGGCTCCACTACTTACTAGCTGTGTGACCATGGACAAATGAACTCACCTTTCTGACCCTCAGATTCCCCCTCTATAAAATGGTAGCACAACTGCTGGTCACTGTGGCACACGCCTGTAATCCCAGTGGCTTAGGAGGCTGAGGCAGGAGGATTGCAAATTCAAAACCAGCCTTAGCAACAGCGAGGCACTAAGCAACTCAGGGAGACCCTGTCTCTAAATAAAATACAAGATAGGGCTGGGGATGTGGCTCAGTGGTTGAGCACTCCTGGGTTTAGTCCCCAGTATACATTAAAAAAAAAAAAAAAAAAAAAAAGATAGCACATGCTTCCTAAAGGGGCTGTGGAGCTTCAATCACACAGAAACCAGTGTCTAACCCACAGAAAATTCTCAGCATGCCTTAGCCAGTGCTTTGGTTTCTTTTCCTTGGTTAAAAGTACAAACCTATAAATACCCCAGCTCAATTCATTAGAATAAGACCAGCCAGGCTATTTTCTTTCTTCTTTCCTGCAAATCAAAAAAAAAAAAAAAAAAGACTATGGTTTGCCCTTATGCTTTTGGGTTTTATTTTGTTGCATAATTCTGTGGAGTCTATAAAGAGAGAAGCAAACTGTTTTCTCTATTTCTCTTAGTGTTAAGTTAATTTCTCTCCCAGTTTTTGTATTTCAGCAGGGGAACCCTCTGCCTTTCTATGGTATAGAAGTTATTGATTGAGGTCAGAAGATCCAGAGTGACAGAAAAAAATCAAAATGTGTGTCTCTCATGCAAAGGCCAGGCTTTGGGGGACTGGGCAGGGTGGGTGGTGATGGTGGATGAGATCTATTCTTGTGTGGTGGATTTGAGCCGTCTCATGCTATCCCCCATCCCCTCTCTCAACCAACACCCTGAAATGTCAGATCTGGTCAAGGGCACAGATGTGTACTATGATGCAAGGGAAAAAATCTTCTTTTTTTCCTATGGATAAAAATAATTATCTTGGTCTTGCAGGGGCTGAGTTCAAAACATTAGAACTACAAGCATATATTAAGGATTGCAAGAGGCAGAACAGTATTAAGTTAAATGTCAGGTGATCTTAATTCTAAACTCAGGTCTGCCAGCAAATGACCAAAAGATCAAGTCACTCCAAAGAAGAAAGCCTAAAACCTGGGAAGGAACCTCAGGGACAAGTGAGATTTAAGATCCTACATTTTACTAACAAGGTTCATATCTCCTTGGTAGCTTGTGTCTAGGTTTTAGAAGGTCATAGCTTTTGTTAAAAAAAATCATGATTTTGAAACTTCAAAACTGTGGAGGGAGAGAAAGTGCAATTGTATTTCAATCTTCTCCAATGCTTCTGTTCCATAAGGTTATATTTTATAAAGGAAATAGGTTGAATAAGAAAAAATATCTAAAGGCTAGCTCAAAAAGCTGGACATCCTAATCCCTTCTTTTGAAAAGTCATTTCTATTTCTGTTTTGCTCCTGTGAGGTGAGGATGAACAACCTTGAGGTTTCCTTTAGTCAGATATCGAGTCTTCCATATGTGGCCTTCGATTGAATCTGTGATTTGTCCCTCATTGATTCAAGGCCCAGAAAAAAACCCAATGCAGCAACAGGCCTCCTGTGCTTTCTAAGCAAGTAGACTAACTCATCCAAATTTCCTGTTTTATATTAAAAAAGAGAAACCAGAGTGCAGAAGTAAGGTTTTTTAAAGATACCATCAGGAATATAGGTTTTTGTAATTTGAGAACAGGGAGTGTGTGTGTGCCCCTGACTTAGAGGTGATATGATAAATACATGTCTTCCAGTCCACTCTGACCCACTGAGGTAGTGACCAGAAGAATCAGAGGGAAGTAAGAGCTTGTGAGGCCACATTTTCAGAACCAGCAGGAACAACTCCTACAACTGATGGCTAATAAATGGGAGGGATGGGATGTGTTTTGAATATTTGTTGACCAACAGAGCAAAATCCTGATTCAAAATAGATAAGATTACGGTCTAAAGCCTATTATAGGGAGATGAAGAGAAAATGGATAAAAAGCAGACAATGCTGCATCCTGGGCACCAGACAAGCCCAGCTGGTGTCCTTCCCTACAAGAATAGCTTCCTTGTCCTGCCACTCCACTATTCCTGTCCTTTGAAACTTTGGGGCTTTGGGGAGCTTCTAAAATCCTGAAAGTGACTATTTAAGTTCTTTCTCTGTTAGCTTGACATTTATCAGTGCACAACTTAATTATCTGCCAGCACCTTAATTATTCCCCAAAACAGTGGTTCTGAAACTTTGCTGCACATTACAATCATCTGGGGAGCCTTTAGAATTCTCAATGCCCAGGTCACATCCCAATTAAATCAGAATGGCTGGGGAGGAGAGCCAGGCAAGTGTATTTTTTCAAAGATCCTCAGGTGATTCCAATGTGTAGCTAAATTTAGGAACCATAGAGCTAATATCTACCCAGCTGGGATAGAGAGAGTGCCCAGAAGCAAAGAAGTAACAAATGCACGGGAACACTGGCACCAAAGTTCTGGTTTCAAACTCTGTGGAGGACTCACTCCATTCCGCAGAGTCAACAGATGGTCCCCAGCAAAGACATATAAAGATCCTTTAGCCGTATTAAAGGAAGCATCACTTCCTTTAATATGAAGAAGGAAGTCGCTGGTTTAAAAGAGGTAGAAGAGATTTCAAACATAAACCGACTTACGTTAACTTTAGTTAGACTCAGGAATGACAGGTGAACTCATTTGGAATCATGGACTGTCAAAGCTATGACAAACACAGACATTTCCTAATCCAATTCATTTATATTAATGGATGGAGAAACTGGGTCCCAGACAAAGAAAAGCCACTCACTCAATTTTATCCAAGAACTTTTTATAAGGTCTTGCCACTTGCCCCACTGTGGATTCTAGAGTTCCTCATTGCCACTCTGCCCCTTTCTTTATGACCTATTAGTCAGTATTTGTCCATGTGACCCAAACACGTGATATAAACAACTTAAAGGAGGAAAGATTTATTTTGCCTGAGAGTTTCAGAGGTTTCAGTTCATGCTCTGAACCTGAACCAGGGTAGAACACCAGGGCAGAGGGTGTAGCTGAGGAATGCTGTTCAGCTCAAGGCAGCTGGGAAGCAGAATGAGAGAAAGGAAGGGTTTTCAGATAAGAATACCCTTCCAGGGCATGTCCCCAGGGACCTATTTCCCACAACTATGCCCCACTGCAATGGTTTCCACCACTTTCCAGTAGTTCATTCAGTTATTAATGGATTAATCCATTGATGAGGTCCAATCACTTCCCCAAAGGTCTACCTTTGAATATTGCTGCACTAGGGGCCAAGTCTTTAATACATAAGGCTTTGGGAGACAATTCATACGCCCAAAAGCACATGTATGACACAATGCAAGAATGTTCAGAAGTGGAATGATTAGGTTATGATAGTTGTGACCTGACCAATGGATTAATCCACTTAACTGGATTAACTGTAGACAGGAAGGGTGTGACTACAGGAAGTAGATCACTGGGTACATGCCTTTGGGGTTTACATTTTGGTCCAAACAGAACTCTGCTTCCTGACTGATCAGCTTTCTTCCATCCCATCCTTCCACCATATGTGCTGCCTCACTGCAGACCCAGAGCTATGAAATCAGCCAACCATGGACTGAACTTCTGAAACTGTGACCCAGAATAAATTTTTCCTCCTCTCAGTTGTTCTTGTTGGGTCTTTTTTTGGTCCCAAAAGCTGACTAAAACAGTACCCCAATCACTGCACCTATCATGTCCAAAATAGAACAAGTTTCTCCCAAACCACAACCTAGTCTTCCCAACACCAAGAGGCCTTGCCCTAAACTGTGGTGGTCATCTTTGACTTCTCCCCGCCTAGCATTTCCCACAGGCTACCCATCAGCAAACTTTAAAGTGTGCCTCCAAAATCTTCCATCAATCTGCCCTCCTTTTGCCATCTTTGTTGTCATTCCATATTCAAAGCTACCCAACCCTTGCTTGAATCATTGTTTCAGCTCTTAATTTGGCTCCTGACTTTCTCTTCTGGACCATTCTCCACATAGCAGCTTGATTTGCATTCTTAAAATACAAAGCAGATCATAGATTGCTTAGAAAACATTTCAAAGAATTCTTGTTGCACTTAAAATTCAAACTCCTTGCAGGGGCCAATATAGGCTCTAGCCTGAGTTCCATCCTGATCTATCCTTATTAGGTTCTAGTTGTGCCATTTTCTTTCCATTTCTAGGACCCTCAGAATAATCTATAGCCCTGGTAACCCTCCTCATGCTTTCTGCCTGAAAGACTGCCCAGTCCCCAGTCCAATTTTCCCTGTTTATTGATTGGGTTTTTTGCCAGTCTACAGAACTCAGCTTGACCTGAGCACCCTAAGTTAGTCCTCTTCCTATTAAATCCTATTTTAGTCAGAATTCAGCTTGACCTGAGCACTCTAAGTTAGTCCTCTTCCTACTAAATCCTGTTTTTGTCAGCCTTTTTGCTGCTGTAACTAAAGGACCCAACCAGAACAATTGTAAAGGAGAAAGGTTTATTAGAGGTCTCATTCTGTAGATGGCAGGCCTTCATGCCTTGAGGCTTGAGGTGTGGCAGAGGGTCATGGCTTATGTGATGATCATGAAGCAGAGAGAGAGAGAGAGTTTCCTCTTGCAAGATACAAATATATACTCCAAAGCCACACCCCAATACCCCACCTTCTCAGTTAATCCACTCAGTTCCCACTCAGTTAATTCTATCATGGGATTAATCCACTGATTGGGTTAGGGCTCTCACAACCCAATCATTTCTCCTTTAAACCTTCTCGCATTGTTTCACACATGAGTTTTTGGGGGGATACCTCACATCCAAACCATAACAGATCCCATCTTGGCTCCTTATTTCCTTTCCTTTATCACCCACCCCCAGTACTATTGATTGAACCTAGGGGTGCTCCATCACTGAGGTGCACCCCTAGCCCTTTTAATTTATTTTGAGACTTAGGGCCTTGCTAAGTTTTGTAGGCTGACCTTCAAACTTGTGATCCTCCTGCCTCAATCTCTTGAGTTGCTGTGATACAGGCACATGCCACCATGCCCAGCTCGCCTTTATTTACTTTCTAATATTTCTTTTTTTTCACTTTCTAATATTTCATACCACTTTGAATTATTTTATTTGTGCATTGATTTATTTTCTTTGTTATCATTTCCATGCACTGGAATATAAAACTCACAAAGGAAGGAAAATAATTTATCTGTTATTCATTGCTGTATTTATTGCTAGCATCTTGCAGAATACTCCTTCATTACAGAATTGCAGAAATGGGGTGGGAAGAGGGAGAGGGAGAGGGAGAGGGAGAGAGAGAGGGAGGGAGGGAGAGGGAGAGAGAGAGAGAGAGAGAGAGAGAGAGAGAGAGAGAGAGAATAAAAGGAAGGAAGAGAAAAGAAAGGAAAAGGAGGGAGAGGAGGGAGGGAGGAAGGAGCAAGAAAGGGAGAAGGGAGAGAAAGAAAGGGAAGAATATTATCATAAATTAACTTCTCCAGGCTTCAGGAGAAGCTGGATTAATGGCCAAGCCAGCACTAGAGCCCAGGTCTCCTGACAGCAATGCTAATGACCATTTCTCATATTCTTCCAGCACTAAAAGAGTGAAGAACAGTGTGGACACTCCCACAGTGTCCCTCAGTGCCTCCATGGAGATAGATTCCAGATGTGACAAAATTCTCTCTTTTTACAAAAGATGTTGGGAACAGAAACAGCCAATTATAAATGGGCAAGTACTGGCTCCTGTTTCGATTCTGTGTCTGCCATTTCTTGTGGGATCTGCCTGTTCCTCAAGTTCCTCATCTGTCCAACAAGTTTATTCTTTAAATTTTTAATTATTTGTTATAATTAGTTATACTTGACAGCAGAATGCATTTCAATTCATTGTACATAAATAGAACACAGCTTTTCATTTTTCTGGTTGCACATGATATAGAGTCACACCATACGTGCAGTCATACATGAACCTAGGTTAATGATGTTCATCTCATTCCACTATCTTTTCTGTCCCCACCCCTTCACTCCCTCCCCTTTACCCTATCAAAGTTCCTTCACTCTCCCCACCCGCCCCATTATGGATCAGCATCCACTTATCAGATAGAACATTCAGCCTTTTGTTTTGGGGGATTGGCTTACTTCACTTAGCATGATATTCTCCAACTTCATCCATTTACCTGCAAATGCCATAATTTTATTCACTTTTAATGCTGAGTAATGTTCCACTGTGTATATATATCACAGTTTCTTCATCCATTCATTTATTGAAGGGCATCTAGTTTGGTTCCACTGTTCAGCTATTGTGAATTGAGCTGCTATGACCACAGATATGGCTGTGTTACTATAGTATGCTGATTTTAAGTCCTTTGGTTATAGATCGAAGAGTGGGATAGCTGGGTCAAATTGGGGTTCCATTCCAAGTTTTCCATACAAATTTTCCACAAATTTGCAGTTCCACCAGCAATGTATGAGTGTACCTTTTCCCCCACATCCTCGCCAACACCTATTGCTTGTATTCTTGATTATTTCCATTCTGACTGGAGAGAGATGAAATCTTAGAATAGTTTTGATTTGCGTTTCTCTAAATACTAGAGAAGTTGAACATTTTTTAAATATATTTCCAACGAGTTTGTTCTATTATCAGAATAACAGCAAGGAATATGGGACATAGTGAGTAGAAAGATTTGAAGACCTCACAGCACTGCTTGTCTATAACAGAACAATTAATACTGTTGCTATCACTAGTAACTCGGTGATTTATAAAATACTCATTCTCTCAATTTCTTTCCTTGGTCTCTGTCTCTTCCCCTAGTTCCAGCCTTTCTTCATGTGACATAGCAATGACTACAATAAGAATTAAGAGGAAAAGGAGGGGAAAATAGCCACCATTTACTAACCACTTTCTATATGCCAATCTCTTTATAGGTAGTAATTCTAATCTTCACTATCTCTTTATGAAGTATTAAAATTCCTATTTTATAAATAAGGCTCTTACAGATTCAGTAAACTTCCTTACACAGCACAGTTAACATCAAGCCAGGATTCACATACAGGTTTCATCTTCCCAGATGAAAGGGAAAAACATCTGGGCAGGAATAAAGAAGAGATGCCACGTCCACTCTAGACTGCCACTACACTTACAGTTGGCTGTCAATGATATTGTACGACCACAATGACTATTAGAAATCATTATAGACACAAAAGATGGTGGGAGACCTGTGCCTGTTTGTAAATAGTCCACAAAGAAGGCCACATGTTTATGCAAATTTTGTCCCTGTGTGTGGTAAAGTACATGCAATTCAAAATGTGCCAATCTAACCTTGTAAAGGTATATAATTTTGTGGCATTCAAACATTTCCAATGATGTGCACCTATCACCACTGTCTAGTTCTAGGACATTTTCATCTAAGTAGCAAGGAGTTTGCCTAAGGACACTCCATAGCATCTATTAAGAAATCACTTCTCAGCACCCCACACTGCCAGCCACCACTAATCTTCTTTCTGTCTCTGTGAATTTATGCAAACTCTCTTAGTTCCTTCTTGCTTAATGCGCTAGGACAAGACCCTTGAAGGATTGCTGCTTCAGAAAACCATAGCTCTCTTTCTGCTTAAGGTTCTGCAACAGAATTTTACCTGGTTCCCCAGGGAGCCACCTGCAAATTGCCTAATTGAAGGGCAGAGAAGCAGGAAGTCAGGTCTTTCCCCTGGGAAAGCCATTGTACCAGCAATTGAAGATGCATAAGGATGTTAATGCTCATTAGAACCTGTCCAGATCTCTGGGGACAAGCCAGGCTTTTCAGGAACAGAGGTCGTTGGGCAAGGCTGAAGGGTGATATAGTAGAATAAGCAAAGTTTAGAGCTGGATAAAGCTGAGGTTGAATCCCAGCCCCTTCTGCATATTATGTAAACTTGATCAAGTCACACTACCCTCCTAAGCCTCCATTTCCGGAAATGTAAAATTGAGATGGTAAAACCTGACTCATTGGGGTTGGGGGATGGTTAAAGGGAGATCTAATGATCCCTTAGCAATATATATGTATGTACTGGGAATTGAACTCAGAGGTACTCTGTCACTGAGCCACATTTCCAACTCTATTTTGTAATTTATTTAGAGACAGGGTCTCACTGAGTTGCTTAGTGCCTCGACATTGCAGAGTCTGGCTGTGAACTTGCAATCCTCCTGCCTCAGCCTCCCAAGGCTCTGGGATTACAGGTGTGTTCCACTGTACTCAGCTCCCTTAGCTCATTTTTACTGTTACTTTAATTCTTAGATATCTGTCAATTCAGGAAAAGTTATATCTACTATATATAACCTGAAAATTAAGAGACATAGGACCTATCTTTTCCACATTGAAAAAGAGATAGGCATTTTGTTGGCTCTACTGAAATGGAAAACAAATTTAGTAAATTTTAAGTATTGTACGTGTGTGTGTGTGTGTGTGTGTGTGTGTTGCAGGGGATCAGATCCCAGGGCCTCGTGTAGGCCTCATAGTGCTCTACCACTCAGCCACATCCCCAGTTCCTGAAATTTAGTAACTTTTAGATCAATCTTGGTTTCATTCCTCTGTGTCACTGATCCAGGGTCAGAAACCAGGGTCCCGAGCCAGCACATTTTTTAACTCCTTGGTGACTTATATTTGCCTTTCATTACATTTGTAAAAATTATATCAAGCATTAGTGTTATGGCTTAAACATCAGGTATCCCCAGAAAGCTTATGTGTGAGACAAAGCACGAAAGTTTAGAGGTAAAATGACTAGGTTATGAGAGCTTTAACCTAATCAATGCATTAGTCAGTCCTCTGATAGGGATCAAGCTGGTGGTAACTGTAGGCTGGTAGGGTATGGATGAAGAGGTGGGTCACTGGGGGCATGACTTTGGGGTATAAATTTTGTCCCTTTTCTTCTCTCTCTCTCTCTCTCTCTCTCTCTCTCTCTCTCTCTCTCTCCCCCCCCCCCTTCCTTGTGCCAAGTTCCCAGCTGCTTTCTTCCACCATGATGTCCTGCCTCATCCCAGACCCTGAGGAATAGAGTTAGCCATCTATGGACTAAGAAAGACCTCTGAAACCACGAGCCTTTTTCTCTTGGTTTTCCTCCTCTAAAATAAGCCTTTTCTCTTCTAAAATTGTTCTTGTCAGGTATTTTGGTTGCAGCAGTGATAAAACTGACTAACACAGTTAGTATTGCAATTATTATAACTTTCAACCTATTTCAACATGTTATTTCCCATAAGTTAAAGAAAATAAATTACTGAAAACAAACCATGATCCAGGTGCTGGGCCAGATTTAGCTAAAGAGGTATTTTTTACATGCTAGTCACCATTCAGGATACTAAGATTAAAGGATCAAAAAGAGAAGGCTGGCACCTTCAGAGAGCCAAGATGTGGGTTCACCCCGGGTGTCCATTGGTAAATGAATGGATAGGAAAATATTCAATGAAAACTTTTCAGCCATAGAAAGAATGAAATCCTGTCATTTGTGGCAATATGAATGGAACTAGAAGACAGTAAGCAAAATAAGTGAAGTGCAGAAAGACAAACTCTTTCCTAGAAGTAGATAATAGAATGGTGGTTACCAGAGCCTGGGAAGGATGTGGGAGAGGTTGAGGTGGAGAGAGGATAGTTAATGGGCACAGTAGTGTAGTTGAATAAGAGGAATAACTTGCAATGTTCTATAGCACAGTAAGGTAATTATGATTGACAATAATAACTGAATATCTCCAAGTAGCTAGTACAGAAGATTTTGAATGTAATCCACACAAGAACATGATAGGTTTAAGGTGCTGGATATGCCAACTACTTTGTTCATAACACATTGTATACATGTATTGAAATTTTACACTGCATCCCATTAATACATACAATTATGTATCAATTAAAAATACAAGAACAGTGTGATCAGACCACATTATTCCCCATCCCAACTACCCCATGTGACATTCCTTCATGGTGGCTCTGCTTGTTCCTCTCTATAATGGTGATGATAAAAGCACCAAATTTATCAGGTTATTCTGAGGATTCAATGAGACAATTGCTACAAAGTATTCAACACTGTGCAACAAACTAAACACAACATAAATGTGAGCTATGAAAATTATAGCATAAGTCTGAATAAGAAGAGGCAAACATAATCACATAGAAAGGCAGGTTCTGTTGGACAAAATTTCCTGGAGCCTGAGTTTAGTGTGGTGCTCTAGAAGAGGGGATATCTTACAGGCTGCCTATGAATGAGCAGGATGGGGAGCAGAAGTCATTCCAAGAGGAGTGGGCAGCAGTAGCGGATGCAGGGAGGCAGGAAGCAGCACACCATGAGAGGTGGAGAAATAGATCCAGATGAGCAGGCTCCACGAGCTGCACTCAGATCTGGCCTATATCCTGGGGGCAGTGGGGAACCACTAATAGCTTGCCTGACCATTATCAGTCACAGGTGTCCTAGAGATGAGGTCAGAGAATATAGCCTGTCAATCATCCTATGGTGATACTGACTGAGTCAAGGGTTAATGGTGCCCCATCTCACCCCATGCCTCCGCCTTCCCCCATGTTACCACTCCAGGTGGCTGTTGATTTGAGAGTGTTCCTATTGGTGGTTTAACTATTATGTGTTCTTGACCATGAAGAGACTAAAGAGGAAAGGAAGCCTACCAGGGTCAAGAGCATAAACCCAGAGAAGCCTGTGATTAGAGACAGAAGAAAAGACACCTAGAGATCCTCTATCCTAAACCTGCTTATTGTTCATTTCATTTTGGGAAGCAGATGAGAAGCAAAGGGGTTCCCTATTTGTCAAGAGCCACATAGTGAGTTTGGAAGACCTGGACTAGTGTTCACTCTTTATTATGCTGGAGGGGACAGGTGGAACTCTGAAGCAATTACCAAGTGTAAAGAATTTAAAAATTAAGAAAAACTACCTCTGAGAAAAAGTAAATCCGTGGAAAAATGGAATTTGATTGGTGAAAATTTGATTTATATATATCATTTTTCTCAACATGCCCTTATTCTATAAATTAAGGAGTGTCTACAATAGTCACACCATGACTAATGTGCATACAATTCCAAGGTAGCTACCGTGACAAGTAATCTTGAGGCAAATATATCATTTTCGTCCTTGAATGGAAGCAATAGGAGGTTTGGTATTTGTCAAGCAGACCCCTAATTAACAGATCAGCTGCTTGGGGCTTTAAGAGGGATTATGGGAGGAAGATTACAGAGGGAGCAGCGGCAGATGGAAAGCCCACTGATGAGGAGGAGGGAGCCCGGAGCACTGCACCCTTGATTCTGATCCATGAGCAAATCATTTCCCCGCTTAGGACCCCATCTGCTCTGTAGAATGACAAGTTTGAACTCGAAGTTCATTTCCCCACCTTGAGCCACATATGCCCTCTCCTCACTTCAAAGACTGCCTTCCAGCCAGGACACTGTTACCTTAAGACTCTTGGTTTATATCAATCGCCTCACTTTTTTTTTTTGTGGGGGGGGCTAAATTTTAACAAGAAACATTTATACCACTATTACAAATGGAAAACCAGAATCCCTTAGATTAACCAAAGATAACTATAAACATATATATAATTTTTATGATGTTAAAATATTTGCCTGGGTTCCACAGAAACAGCATCTTCTTGCTACTACTATTGGGGTGTGCACCCCATGTTGGGAGCTCCATGCTCCACCATCTCTAGGGACTTCCAGCTCTCATTCACTGTAACTTCTAGGAACAACAGAAGTCAAATAAGGCAGAAGTCATGGGACCTCACACATTAGAGAATCTTCTGCAAGGCCAACTCCCTGTTGCAGGGTTTGGTTCTCAGCTATCTTGGCCCCCCCTGCCCTTCCACCTGTCACCCAGAGTTCCAGTCTCAGTGGCCTGAATCCAAACCCTGCTGTGGGATTGACTCAACACCCAGCTCATCTGATCTGATGATAACTGCTTCCTGTTTTGTCCCAATCCTGGATTTTAATAGAGGGCAGCCCCGCCCCCAACACACACAAACACATACGGTTTATAATCCCAGTGTTGGAGCTTCAGGCGTCTCTAAAGAAGGGTGTAGAAGGACCACAAGCAGGACCCTCCCCCGATCTCATCCATTGCTCTCCTTGTATTAGCTACCATCTCCCCCCTCAATTACTATGAACTTCTTTTTCTTTCCTTATCTACTCCTTTCCTTTTCTTCTCTCTCTCCAGTCCCCATTCTGTTTTCTTTTCTCATTTTCTCTCTTCCAACTTCACCCAGTATTTATTCAGCACCTTCTCCGTGTGGGCACTGGGCTCACCTCCCTGAAGATGAATGAGGATCTGCCATTCCTCACCTTTCTCTACCACCCATTTGACCATGTACGAAGTCACACTCACCTCCACACCCAGCTCATCCATCCAGCATTTACCCAGCACCCACTTTTGGGCTCTCTTTTCTTCTCCTCCATTCCCCTCTCCTGGCTCCTGCTAACTGCTGACTGCTCAGCACACTGTCCCTCAGAGGAGCAAGGAAGAAGAGCAGTAATTCTAGCAGTACTTGTGACATACATCCCGTGTTGGACTAGAGCCCAACCTGGAGTGTCTAGAGGTCATGACAGACCACAGGGCCAGATCCCAGCACCAGTCCCCAGTTCAGCACAGGAGTTGCCAACTAAGATTGGGGTGGTGGGGAGGGGACTGGTGTCTGTCTGATGGGCAATAGAGCCATCAGCTCCTTGCCTCAGGCTGTGGCCGGTGGACATGGCAGGTCCCAGCTCAGTCTCTGGCACAGATCCTACACCTCCTCAGATATCTCAGCTCTGGGTGACTCCAGACATTACAGAGGTGGTAATGTACAGCGCAGAGATTCCAGTGGCAGAATCATGGGCAAGGAAAGCCGAGTGCTCAGCCAGCTCTGCCCCTGCACTTAGAGGTCAAGGAATGAGGGTGAGAGAAAGGTCACGGAGAAGTTGTGGCTGAAGGGGACAAGAAGACAAGCTACCTGGCAACCAGCCTCTACACTTCCATCTTTGAAACTTCCCCACCTTCCCTTCCACCTCCCTGAAAGCTCCTTTGGATAAAATAATGGTGTAAGTTTTCACTTTCTGCAAAGAGAATCTGGTGGTGCTGCTCCACTCTCCCCAGGGTCTGACCAGATGCCCCATCAAGTCAGAGCAATGACAGGGAAAACCAGTAATCGATTGAGTGTTCACCACGTTAAGCACTTTCCCGTGTAAACGACATGCATTATCTCATTTAAATCTCACAGTCATCCTTGAGTACAGATACTAATATCATCCTCAATTTACAGATGAGGAAATGAGGCTTTCAGGGGTCACATAAGGGTGTATGTTCTGCACTCATGAGGATCAAATTGAGAAGCTCACATTCCTTATGACACAGGAATTCAAATGTGGGACAGCTGGGCTCATACATGATTTACAAATCCAGTGTTTAGATACCTGGCAGACTACAGTTTCTCCAGGGTAAGTGCTTTTTTGTATGTGCCTAGAATAGGGGTCCCAAAGACTATGACTGTGGCCTCTTTGTTTATAGGAGTACAAGGTACTAAAGATGAGAAAGAAGGAGCTGCTACTTCTGAGAGGTTCCAGTTCCATCAGAACCAAGATCCAACCATCCTGCTTACTGCTCTCTCTTCACTAAGACATCACATGGCACATAGTAGGTGCTCAGTAAATGTTTGTTGAGGAAATAAATGCTCCTTTAGAAGAGAATCAGTTCCTACAGTACGCTATCATACTTAACCTTGTGGTTCCTAGCTAGCAGAAACTTCTGCATATTTTTATGTTCACATATAATAACCATTTATAGTCACACAGCATTTAATGTGGTGTTTCACATTTATGATCCTTTCACATTCTTTTCCTCCTCACTGCATGGATGGCTTCTTTATTTTTTTCCTTCTTTTTTTCTTTTTTGGTACCAGAGATTGAACTCAGGGGCACTTAACCACTAAGCCACATCCCCAGCCCTATTTTATGTTTTATTTAGAGACAGGATCTTGCTTAGTTTCTCAGGGCCTCACTAAGCTGCTGAGGTTGGCATCGAATTCACGATCCTCTTGCTTCAGCGTCCTTAGCCATGGGGATTACAGGTGTGTACCACCACACCTGGTGTGATGGCTTCTTAAGAAGGGGCATCTTGTCCACTTGACCTCTGCATCCTCCTTGACTAGACCAGTGACTGGCATTCATTCAGAAACCACCATATGCAGATCCTGTGCCAGGTGCTGGGGTTCTGATGGTGAGCTGTGGACAGTAGGTACACATACAATAACCCACCACATCACCTGTGACTAGTGTTCAGAAGGAAAGAGAAGCTCTGGGAGGGAGAGAATCAATAACCAGGACTCTACTCTAGATTAAGATGGAATCAGAAGTGGTCTCCTGGGTCTCTGAAATTGTACATCTAGTACCATCTCCTCCCTCTATTGTACTATCCCCATCAGTGGAACTGAGAGGTATACCTGAAAGGTGTCAAAAAACTGAATGAGCCCTCTCAATCGGTCACCTGGCTAGATGACTTAGATGACTTTCCTCTCCCCTCTTTCCTTCTATTCATTCATTCATTTAGTCAATCAGCAAACACCTTCTTGTTACCTACAATTTTCCATACACCATGCTGATTCTAGGAACACACCAATGAGCAAAAGTGACAGAGTCCCCTCCTTTGGGAAGCTTACAGTCTTGAAGAGAGATGAACATTCATCAAATAATCACAGTTATAAAGGCTGATCCTGTGGTTCTATTGTTAGGGACAGACAGATGAGGTTGGTGGGAACACAAGGTTAAGAGAATAATTCTATAAAATAGGCACACTGTGCTGACCCCCACACGCCTTCTTTTCCAAGAAGTAATTTACTTGGAACCCTGCCTGGCCTAAGAAGACAGATATGTCACATTCTCCACAAACTCCTGTTATCTGCAGGAGAAAATGCAGGCCTGAGATAATGTGGATGGGAGGAACCCAGGAGACTCTCTTCACCAGATCCTGAAACTCAGTGAGATAAGGAAATTCCTCCTAACAATAAAACCTGTAAAAATGTAAAAAATTAAGAATCCAATTAGAGCTGGTAAGCATGGGCCAAAGTGACCTAGAGTTGTCATGGCAGTGGGGACTTAAAAGTCTCATGTCATCTTCCTCTAGGTCAAAAGTCAAGAGATGGACCTGCACGGGACTGTCTGGAAAATTCTCTGGGGTGCCCAATAAAACTGGAGAGCAGGAGAGGCACGTTGTCCCTCTCCTCTCTGAGAGGACCCACTCTATCCCCTTTCCCTTTTCCTGTCCCTTTCATAAACTCTTCCCTATTACTCTGAGTGACATGTCTGAAATCTTTCTGAGTTGATGACAAGAATCAGGGTTTTTTTTTGAGGGGGGGGTCTTCTTGCTGCCTCAGATCCCCAGAAGGCCCCAGCTGCATAACACTCTGTGTAAGTTTAACAAGGTACTCAATCCTGTATGGGGATAGGGAGGGCTTCCCCCAAGGGGGTGACACAGACAGAGCTCCGAGGGAGGACTGGACCTACACTAAATCAAGATCAGGAGGTGGAGTGTGTTACGGTCCCTTGTAGTTGGGCCCTGAAGTCATGGCTGGGAAGTCAGTGGCTTTCATTTCTACCCTCAGAAGGGGACAGGGCTGATTCATTTAGAACAATACATATTTTTATAGATGAGAAGGAACTGTCGCCTGAGGAAGTTCAGCAAGTGGCTAAAGTCCCTGGAGACAGGATAGAATTGGGATTTTGAGACCAGGTGTGCAGACTGAAAGTCCCTCTCACATTTTCCACAGGCTCCTGGGATGGGCCATCTGGCTATGGTTAAAATATCTGATGCCCAGTTTGTTCATCACCACCTCTTGAGCTTCCGGTGCATGGAGCACAAATACTAAATGAAAGTTAGAAATGAAGGAGCACCTTCAGGATCCATAAAGGAAACGAAAGAGTAGTAAGCTGGTCAGCTCCAGAGCTGGGGTCTAGCCCCGCTGTCTGTCTGGTTTCCAAGTCTTCATCTAATTGTTTCCAAATGGCATGTCCAGGATCAAACTGACCATGGCACATTCGAAAGTTGGGATCCTTAAAAGAACAAGTATTCTTGTGCCTAGTGTAAATTTGGGGGGTAAATAGGGGCCCACATAGTATTACTGGCTCTATTTCTATAAGGTCACTATTCTGAGCAAGAGAAAACTCCGATTCAACAGCGGTATTCTGTCTAGTGGCTTCTCTCCCTCTCCCCTCTTCTCCATTCCAGATTTTGATCATGTGGCATTTAAAATGTTCCCCAAACACCCATGACATTGTTCCCATGAGGATGCAGGTACAGGCCAGGGAATGATATGGGAGGGAGGGCTCTGAGTCAGGCAGGTTGCTGGCCAGCTCTGGGACCTCAGGGCAATGGCACTGTGAGCTTCAGGCTCCTTGGTGAAGCTGAAATGGAGAGGCAGAGCAGGATGGAACCCAAGGGGGAAACTGCGGAACGCATAGGAGAGGCCATCCCAGCCACAGGGACTGTCACTGAACTTTGGTAAATGTGACAGAATCAGCCCTTTCAATGTGCAGCCCCGAGAGCAAAAGGGACTAGCTTTTTGCACGGAGCAATTAGTATCTGGGTCTGGGCCAAAGCCCATTTCCCCAGGTACCAGGGGCAGGGGTTTTTGTTTGTTTGTTTGTTTGTTTTTAGGCAAAATCTCAAAGCTGAAATGTCAGTGGGGAAATCATGCATTCCATGGCCTCCCTCTGATCTGAGTTCCTGGGATCTCAAATCCTTATTCTTTCCTCCCCAACCCCAATTCCTCCCTGCTTGCTGGAGTTCCATGCCCCTCTGCAGCATACAGAACTGTTGAGAGAACACGCTTATCATGTTTTTGACTCTTTCCCCAACACGAGGGCAGGGTGGCTGTTTCCATGAAAATAGGGCAGAAATGGAGATAGAATCAGGACTGAAAGGCCAAGGCGGGGGCGGTTGGGTAAGTAGGAAAAGGAGGAGAAGGAGGCTGTTTATCATCATTTATCTGAAACAAACTTGAATTGGTTTCTTCAGGAGGAAAACTTTCTCCAATGCACCAAAAGGAAGCAGGAGATAGCACAGTCACTCACAAGGCCCAAGGGAGTCCACGAGATGATAGAAATCCTTTACGCTCGTAAGTACTGAGCATTAAAGTTCTCATAGCTTCATTTGTATCACCTAATTTGATTCTGTTCAGTAGTCCTGTGAGGCAGGAAGGATAGGGAGTCTCATTCTTAGCTAGGGAAACAAAGTCAAAAGGGAGCTACATAGGTCATTCAATGTCAAAGCCATTTTTGTGTGTATTCATTGGTGCAGCAAGTGTTTATTGTGTGACTACTATGTGCTGAGCCTGCATTAGGCATGGGGAGATATATAAGACACTGCCTTAGCCTCAAGGAGCATACAGTAGCAGGCAAGATCAGCACAGGCATATAAATAGGAAATTATAACAAAATGGTTAGCGCAATGGTATAAAATATGCCAGAGAATCAAGAAAAACGGAAAGAAATAAGCAAAGCAGAGCTTAAGCTGATAGGGTGTGATAATCAAGGAAGGCTTCCTAGAGGAGGTGACACCTGAGCTTGGTGGGCTTAAGAGGAGTCATCTAGATGAAGTGGCTGGGGAGACAGTGCAAGCTCTCAGGGACTGGAGAAATGGTTTGAGGATTAAAAAGCAGGAATGGGAAGTCCAAGACAGCATACAAATTGGATCCTGAAGTACCCTGAATGGCTCACTAGGAAAACTACTTCTAGCCTGTGGCTACTGGTGTTGAGAATGAGGATATTGAAGTGTTTTAGGTAAAAAAGATAATAACCTACTTCCACCTGAATTAGAACTCAGGACTTAGGTTTTCTGGAAGGAGTCTGGTACTCCGGCCCTGTGTCCTCACATTGGGTCACTTGACTGACTGGCCAACCCTGCCTGGCTAAGCCTTGGTCAGGCCCCTGAAACCCACCCCAGCCAGGCCACCAGAGATCCCGAGACTGGATGATACAGGTAACCAAGACTCTCAGAGTGGCTGTCCTTTCTGTGATCTGGTGCCTTAGTCCTGCTTAGTGGACTGTTTCCTATTCAAGACCCCAAACCACAGTCTGCGTCCAGCCCTTGGAGTTCTCCTGCACACAGGTGTCTTCTCCATCCACAGATTTCAATGCCCTTGCTACCTCCCCACCCTGGGAAAAGCCCCTGATGCTATCAACTTCTGCTTCCACACCATCCTGTCCTTTACCCCCAGGACCCCCAGGCTGCAGCAAGAGGCTTGCATCTCACCAGCCTGAGATCTGTTCTTTCACAGATTCCCACTTACCTGACTTTCAAGCCCCCTCCTCTCCTCTGAAACAGATCTCAAGTGCCTTGGCCCCACGCCCCGCCCATTTCTCCTAAGCGGCTCCACACCCCGCCTTCGCTGCCGTCAGACATCACATTCCCTTTTCCATTTTCTCCCTAGCTACAAGGCAAGAGGTGTCCAGGGAGAGAGCCGGAGCCAGAGCCACCATCTGTCCCCAGGTCATTCTGGGAGCATTTCAGAGAGCAGGTGGAAGAGAGAAAGAATGCCTGGGCATCTGGGAAGGCAGGAAATTAGGAAATCAAGTTCCAAGGAGAGTTGCAGTCCCTTCCAGCTAAGTTGGCTTCAGAGGGATATTAAGGGATATTAAGCTCATAACGATCATCATGGGTTCTCCAATGCCTAAAAGGGCCATCGTCCCTTGTATGACAATCTTGGTTGTGACAAAGATCCTTTGCTTAACCAAACTTTAGACAGGCTTCTGAAACTTCTAAGCCTGTGTCCACTTCCTCATAAAACCCAATTTGAGCAAAGGACTCTGCTCAGTCAGTTTAGCAAGAACCACCCTCTCCATTGTCAGGACATGGTCCCCCTCCATATCTGATCAAGTTCCTCTTCCTCCTGCATCCCCAAGAGATATCTGATCACCCTGGCCAGTCTTGAGAAAGAATCTGAATGTAGATTGGTTAAGCCAGAATCCTCCTCACTCCTGAAATTCTTCTCTTAGTAATTTTCCATTTAAGAACCCCGACTTTATTCCTTGGCTCTAAAGTCCCTCTTGCCCACGCTATATTCAGGGTTGAGCCTAATTTCTTTCTCCCACTCAGGATGCCATGACAGCGGCCCCTCAGCCTTTCCTGATGGGCTTGAGTAAAGTCTTCTTTGCAGGGCTTGTTTAGTAAGTAAGTGTCACTAAATTATCTTCCACTTCCACATTTGCAAAGATGCCGGGGTCCTCAGAGAGATGAAGGAATTCAGCTTCTACCCAGTGTTCAGCCTCCCTGGGCTGAACTTCCTGAACATCCTGAGAGCAGGATGAGAGCAGAGACAATACTAGGAAGACAGCACCATGGTGGCAGTGAGAACAGTGTCTTTTGGAGCTAAAGATGAGCACAGGTTGAGCCTAAAACACTGAACTCCGAAACAAAGGGAATGAATACGAGGCAGGATAGAAAAAAAATCATATGGAAATGAAATGTTCTAGTGACTGTGTTGCCACTGCTTTCAATCAGCTGGATCCGTGACTGCTCCCTCAGAGCCTCAGTTTCCCCCATCTGGTGACTGAGGGTTATGGGTTTCATAGGATGGCTTTCTGGCTTTGAGGTTTTCTGCAGCTGTGCATTTTACTTCCTGGGTTGCTGTCCTTGCTCCTCCAGAGAGAATACACCAGGCAGCCAGCAACTTGCTGCCAGGCTGGGGCATGGTGATTTACTGCAGGCTGCCCAGATACCCATTGGAACCTTGGGAACAAGTGCACCATCCACAATCTTGAGTGTCATCATTATTGGCCTCGTGGGAGAAGTTTATTTCTTCTCTGCCCTTCAAATCTCAGCACAAGGTGAAAGGCTCTGAGTTTCCTGGGCTTTGCAAGATCTACATCTCAAAACACAGGAATAAATCCATTTCAAGAGCTGGCTTCTTCAGAGGAGAAATGGGCAGCCCAGATACAGCGTCAGAGGGATACTCTTCATTCATCCCACAAATCTTTGAGATCCTATGTGTGTTCCTCTCCCCGCTCTGAATCCATGCTCCATGTAGTTTCCTCTGAGAAACCTTCTATTCTTTTTTTTAACATCTGAAATGTCTTTTATCATTTCAGTTTCCTTACAGATAGATCTTCCATGTGAACTCTGCCCTGATAAGCACCCCCAAATTAATCACCCCTCCCTGTTCTCTGTCCCAGACATGCCCCCTGCCCTCCGGACCCATTTCCACCTGCCTTGCTTTATAATTAGTAACTGGTGCATCCCCCTTCCAGATGATGTTGCAAGATGGTCGACCTGTAGGCAGATGCCATTTCTGTCATTGATGGCATCTAGCATTTTGCACTTTTACGGCCCTCTAAGTATGTTTTCTCGACTGCAGGAAGACTGTGAAAGAGAATCTAAATGGCATATTTGCCAATCCAATGGCTGCTGTCCAATAATACCTTTAAATGTGTTTTGCTACAGAACACTATCAGCACTCTCTCTAGTTCAATGTCTTTAAGCACTAACTCTAGTTCAATAACTCTCAAAGTTTGCATTTCTATCCATGACTTGTACACACAGCTAAAGCATTTTCTATCCCCTTAGATAACACCCATCTCAAGTGCAGGATGTCCACTAAGGAAGAGAAGTGACAGACACAGAGAGGAGTCTCCTATAAGAGCACCAGGTACTCCTCAGCCCACTGTGACAGCTGGTGACAAAGGTCAAGCAGGAAATGAAGACCACTGAGGTATCCAGATCATCCTAATGCCAAGTCTTGGCCTCAGCTCTTCAGGATTAGACAAGAAAGAAACAAAGACCTAATTGATCCATAATATTTATGAGAAACAGTAGAAATAAATCCCTTACATAATTGGTACATAAATCATTTCAGATATGAATAATGAGGCCAAGACAGGCAATTTATTTTAAATATTAGAGACTTGTAAATCCTGGTTTAGTTGTATTTCAAATCTTGTCTGAAAATGGAATGGAATAGTCTGGAAAGAAATGAGTTCCCTGATACCAGAGCTATTTCAACCTAAGACTGGCCAGTCCCAAGTAGGGATATCAGAGGGAAGACTGAATCATGAGGACTAGATATGCTCAAAGGACCCTGCTGTAGTTTGGCTGCAGCTGTGCAATGACAAAATGATGCCGATGATGGAAATGCTGCTGCCCCATGACTGACATTTATTAAGATATGCTCCATGCTTGATCACAAGCATTTTCAAGCACTAACTTGCTTTATGTCAATTATCTCTGTTAATCCTCATAACAAGCCTAAGAAGTATTGCTGCCTTTATTTAGCAAATGAGGGAATGGAATATACAGAACTTTAAAAATTTGCCTGAAGTCAAACAGCCAGTTAGAAAACACAGGGCAGGTAATTTCAATACAGCTCCATATAACATACTTCTAACCACAACCCCAGGGGATGCAGTAAAGGAAAAGATAGTTCTTGCAGACATCTTGAACACAGGCTGTGCAGACTACTCCTGCATAAATGCATACAGGAATGAAATGACATTCATACTGGGGTGAACTGGAGCCCCCAGTCATAATCCAGGAGAGGTACATTCTGGTGTGAGATCTGTCACTGTCTTGCTATGTGACCTGTGTATATTGTTTCCCTCTTTCTGTACAACCTTAACATAAAATGAAAAAGGGATCTGAGACAATCTTTAAAGTCAGTTCTGTAAGTGTCTAGGTATTCATGGAATCTCAATCTTACCTACTCATCTATCCAACAGGTGAGCAGCCGGTAAAGTATTTCCTTATATAAATTTAAGCAAAATGCAAATTTGGAAATTTCCAAGCACTTCTTCAAATCAACAGAGATTTCAAGATATAAGTCAAATGAGGAAAGTGCAAGGTGTCTTTAAAAAAGAAAGCCAGAAACTGAAGAAAGCATTTATTTTTTTCTCTAAGTGCCCTAGGAAATAGGGCTTCTAAAATTGTTTGCCCATTATTAAATGCAGAATGTACTGTGAGCAGAATTAGAAGTCTTACACCCATGTACTAAGAGGGAAAGGTGTTCAGAATATCACTACAACATTCGGCATATAAGTAAGCACATTTTATCCTCTCCTAAAGGTCTCTTAAGGGAACACAGCCTCCTTGAAGACTGCTGTAAATTGTAAGCAATGTTTTCTAAATCAGAATCATGTCCACACTTATTTTTTTTCTGGGTGTCAATAAATTTTTATTAAAAGATAAAACCTATCCAAAAAAAAAAAAAAGCCACTATGCTGGTTTTCCGATTAACTGCCTGGGAGCTCTGATTTCCCATGTGGGTTCAAATCATGAATCTGCCAAAGGATTCTCTCAATTTGACTTTGGTCTTCTTTCAGAAAAACATTACCTAGGCTCTGCTGCTTCATAACCATCTAACTTTAGTGAGATCCTCCATTTGTCAAAACCTAACTCGTTCCTTTAATGGAATTTCACTGGTGATGAAAATGGACCAATTTAAAGTGAATCCACGTAAAACAAATCCTACCATTGTATACTAAGCAACAGAAGAGCATAATGGGGAATTCAACTTAAAACCAGAATCTTTAAGTTAGCTTTCTGGGGTTGTGGCTCAGTGGTAGAGTGCTTGCCTAGCACATCAGAGGTTCAATTCTCAGCACCACATACAAATAAATGAATTTAAAAAAATAAGTTAGTCTACGATTTATATTGCTATATTGTAGGTATGTACAAATTTGTTGTTACAGATTACCATATATACAACTACAATGCACCAGTAAGAAATGTGGAAAGAGACCCCCCCTCAAAAAAAGATGCTATTTCTATCTTAAATTTATGGAATTGCTAACTTCATGCCAATGCTACAAAGCAACAAGGAGTAAAGCAATGTGGTCAGTTTTTGGAGTTCCCCCCCAAAAAAACATGACAAAATAAGACATAACTTTCATTTCTTTGACTTTCCCAGATGGCCATTAATGGGGTCATATTTTTAAAAAAATATTTAAGAGCAGGTAAAGGTTTTCTAAGCCTGTTTATAGTCTTTCAATTAAGCATTTTCTTTGAATTTATCACACTTAGTCCTCAAAAATTGTCTCCTCCATTATTATCTCTGAGAACTAAGAATTTCTCCGGCTGAGAGAAGGAAGTTGGAGGGGCTGCGACCCCAACCCCACCAGGCACCAAGGAGGACTGCCCAGGCAGGCCTGACCAACACACAAGGACCTAGGCTGCACCTGCTTATCTCCAGCCTTTTCTCACCTCCCTGCCTCTTCTTCTTTAAAAGTTCTGCTCATTTTCAGGGATTTCAGAGACAGAATCTTCGAGACAATATGTTTCTTCTATCTTCCTTCAAAACTGGCTTTTGATGAAGCCTCTTTTCCTAGCAGTTGGACTCTGAATATTTCCTGAGCAAGAGCATGAGAGCCCAGCCTCTTCCTCCCCAGAGTGGGATCTCGAGCCTCCTGATAGAATCGTTTGCTTATAATTCAGGCGTTTTTCCAGTGTCGCTCTAACTTCACAAAATCACTCCCTCTGCTGCAATGGGCACTTTGACTTTACAACTACTTTGAATTACTTTTGTGTTTGATATTTCCAATATCTATTCGTTTTCATCAAACCAGCCAATAAAAATATTAGAAATGCTAGGTGGGGAAATGAGTGTCCAGAGGAGAGGGATTCTTGAATGGACCTAATTTGTTACAATAGGTAGACAGATAGGTCCACAGGCACAAGAGGATGGAGGGAGGAAAAATATGGCTCCTCTCATCTTGAGAGACAAAAAAAAAAAAAAAAAAAAAAAATCACTCTACCTCAGTGGATAGAAATCCTGCCCATAAACTCACCTTCTTCAGGGTCAAGTGCTACCTTCACAATCTACAAGAACTGGGTGTGACCAGTTTAAGGGATTTTTCCAACTTCAGAACATGGGCAGGGCACTGAGGCACTGTCATTGGGGGAAGTCGGGTTCAATGTGACTCACATGACAGCTTTAAACCCCTGTAGGTTTCACTTAAGTATCAATGTAAACTTTCCTACATCATGAAACCAGCACAGGTGCTCCAAGCCACAACACCAGAACCACCCCAAATACAGAACGCGTGAGGAGGGAGGTTCCCAGAGTCCAAATATAAAACCCACCCCATGGAAAGCCCCAGCCCCCTCCTTTCTGGGAGGCAACCTTCTCCACCTCTATTATACTACACAAATTATTTATGCCTCTTCTCTCAGTCTCTTGGCCAAAATCTTTCTTTCAAGAAGATAAGGATTCAGGATTGATAGTGCCTGGCAAGTTTTACAAGTGATCAACTGCTCAGTGAACTTCTTCTTATAAAGACTCTTTTTTCCTCTCTGTGCAACCTCACCCTTCCGTGGCCCTGGATGACCCTCCCATCCTCACTTGATCTTTCTCACCCCCCTTTAGGTCTTTCCATAAATGTCACCTTCACAAAGCCTTTCCTGGCAGTCTGGTTTAATATTGCAGCTCAATTCCATCCCCATAGACCATCGGTCCATCTACGCTTTCCCTGCTTTGATTTTTTTTTTCCTAGCACTTACCAACACCTAACATACTGCTTGTTTTGTTTACTTCTTCATAGTCTGACTCCTCCTGTGTCCCCATAACAGTGAAAACTCCATGAAGGCAGAGAGTCTTGTCTGTTTTAGTCACTGCTTATCACCATTAACTAGAGCTGTGCTTGGCTAGAACTGTGTGCTCGGCAAGGGCTTAACATATATGTGTCGAACAAATAAATGAATGAATGTCCAAATGAAAAGACCCCCCTCAGATCTCAAAGGTCAGAGAATATTGCTGACTAGACCAAGGCAATGGGTCTCACACCTTAGGCTAGGAGAGAAAAATAGATTCCACCAGGTCCTTGCCAGCAGCTGCCTAGAGCCCTGTGTAAAATGCAGTGAGGTGATATGGAAATGAGTAATAAGATGGATTAGCAATGTCTTGCCCTCGGGCATCAGAAGTGCCTACAGGACTAATGGTGTCCTGCCAGATCTTTTTCACTCCAGGGGTAATCACCTCCCCCCACCCATTCTACAGACTTTTCACTGGTGTCTACCATAAACCCCACCACACACACACACACACACACACACACACACAGAGAGAGAGAGAGAGAGAGAGAGAGAGAAAGAGAAAGAGGGAGGGGATTGCTAAACAAAAGCCCAGTATGGTTTACATTGTTTTAATAGGTCATAAGCATTGGTGAAGATCTCATCTCAAGGTTTTCTACTCTACTCTTTGTTTTATTTAATTGCAAATAATCTGTCATCTTTGGGAATAAGAACTTTAGGTTGGATGTAGCTTTAGAAGTGGTCTGATCCAAACTGATCCTTTACAGATTTGCCTATTGCTAGTATTAATTGATCCGCCACATGATTACCTCACAGATGACTCCCCCCTGAAACTGAATTCCTGTGGGTGGTAGCCCTTCTCTTCTCTCAAAGAATGGTTTGATTCCCTCTGGTTCTGCAATCACAATCAGGTGACACCCAAGATAGCATTTTCAACTGACAAGTCCCAGTTCTCTAGAAACTACTGGAAAATTCTAACAAGGCTTTCCTTTAGAAATGCCACTAAAGTTCATCAAGATCATAAAAACCAGCCAGCAGTGTCTTTGAGCCTTTCTTACACAGGTGTGATGCTATTTTGTACCAAATGTGCTTTCTGAGCACCCATGGAAGTCTCACCAGTATGTGGGTAATTTGGACAGCAGCAGGGGGTGGGGGAGCCCCAGCAATGAGATCACTGCCACGTTCCTCTCACTCCCCAGTTCCCCTGAAGCCTCACCCATGCAGGGCCTCCGACTTAGCCAGGCTGGGAAAGAGACATCTTTATTAGGAAAGTCATCCTGCAGACTGCCAAATTCCATGGAGACAGGAAAGATTGCTCTGAACATGAAGGGGTCACTGAAGAGTCTAGACAAAGAGACACGCTGAGGTTTCAGTGACCCAGAAAGCCCTGAAAAAAAAATAGTTTTACATAGAAGAGAGAGAGAGAGAGAGAGAGAGAGAGAGAGAGAGAGAGAGAGTGAGAGGAAAATAAAAATATATATATTTTCCATCTAAAACTCCCGATGGGCCTTCTGTCCCTCCTTCTAAATGGGCAAAATAACACTTTGAGGAAGAGTTGGGAATTAGTCTATAATTTCCCAAGGAGAAATTCTTGGGAGAATTAAGAGCCATGGAGAAGGATCTGCTGGAATCAGAGCTGTACTGCAGTGAGACCTGTGCCAAGCAAGGGCAGAAGCACGGCCAAGTCTATTTTCAGTGGCACTTTTGCTCCTTGGTGATGATGCCTTGGACATATGTGCTGGGTGCTTCTTGAGGACAAGCACTGTGCCTTCCCCAGTACTGTGACCCCAGTCCCTTCCAGTTGGCCTGGTCCATCATGGGAGCCCAGAAAATTCTTGGTGAATGAAGTCATGAGTCTCTCACCCTGTGTTTGCTCCCCTAGCCAGCAAAGCTGCATGCTGTAGAGCCTCCACCACGGGTAACACACCTCCCTGGCCCTCAGTTTCCCAATAGTGTCATCTAACCATTATTAAGGGTCACATTTCAACACAGTGATTGGGGCTATTTCTAACATTATGTCATCTAAACCTCAAAATGTATTTGGGAGCCAAGTGTTAGTAACTTTTTTTGTGGGGGGGCGGGTGGGTAGCAGGGGTTGAACCCAGGTATGCTTAACAACTGAGCCACATCCCCAGCCCTTTTTATCTTTTGAGACAGGGTCTCACTAAGTTTCTCAGGCCCCCACTAAATTGCTGAAGCTAGACTTGCATTTGCAATCCTAATGTGTCAGCCTGGGATTACAGACATGTGCCGTCATGCCCAGCAGGTGCTGGTATTTTTATCTCCATGTTTCAGATGTGGAAACGGATTCAGTGATGTACTAAGGAACTTGCCCAAGGTCACAACCTTCCCAAAGTCACAAGGTTCAACAAGGACTTGAACACAGCATTAATACTAAAGTCGGAGCCTATAAGGCCTGCTCCATGGGGCCTTTCCTTGATTGATGGACATGTATAGGTCGTTTCCATTTCTTGGCTATTGTGACTAGACCTACAATAAGCATGGAAGTGTAGCTGTCTCTTCCATATACCAATTTTCTTTTTTTTTGGAATATAATACCTATTAGTATGACTGCTAAACCACACTGTAGTTCTATTTTTAATTTTTTCAGAACCTTTCATAATGACTATACTAATTTACATTCCCACCAACAGTGTGCAACGATTCCTTTTTCTCCACATCCTCTCCAGCACTTGTTATCTTTAGTATTTTTGATAATAGCTATCCTAAACTGGAGTGAGGTGATATCTCCTTGTGGTTTTGATTTGCATTTCCCTAATGATTAGTAATATTGGGCATTTTTTCCTATACCTGTTGACCATTTGTATGGTTCTTGGAATATATCCTTTTAAGTCTATGGACCATTTTTTGAATGAGTTTTTTTTTTCCTTTGCTATGGATGGTTTTTAGTTCCTCATTTATTCTGTGTTACGAGCCTCTAGTCAGATGTAGAGTTTGCAAATATTTTCTCCCATCCTGTAGGTTGTCTCCTCTGATGATTGTTCCCTTTGCAGAGCAGAAGCTTTCCAGTTTGATGTATTTAAGCTCTTTTAAAATAACTTGTTCTAAATACCTCCCATTAGGCCCTACCACCCGACATGGCTACACTGGAGATTAAGTTGCTAACACATGCTTTGGGGAGGACACATTCAAACCATAGTAACCTCCTTGGTTCTATTTTTAATTTCACCACTGACGTGCATGAATTAGAATAAAAGGAGCCAGAGAGAACTCCAGCAAACATTTGACTTAATCATAAAATTTTACAGAGAAAGACTTGGTGGATGGATGGGGGGAGGGGATACTTGATTAACCAGAGTTAAGCAGGTTTGTTTACTGTAGGACTTCTCAGAGCCTTTAATAAGCTTGGAGCTTTAATCCTGTGAATGTTCCAGAGAGAGGTGAAATAAACATATTTCCCAACTGACCAGAAAACAATGTTTTTAGGACTGTGTTCATGAAAATTGGTGTCTGTTGCTTTTACCACCTCCTGTTACTTTGGGTGAATTAGATGATCTCCCTGTTGTAGATTCTGCCTTCCATCTGACCCAGAACCCTCAGTCCACCCACATGTCTACCTGGCTAATTGTTTTTCCATTAATTTGTCTTCTACCACTTCCTATAGCTCAGGATGTGCGAATTAACTTGGTTGAAAATGATCCTCTAATGGGGAAAGTTATTTTCAGGCCAAGAAAGTCAGAGTCATAAGATGGAGTGCAAATCCTGGCTTTGCTAATATCTTTTTACATAACCATAAACAATATAAACCAACTGGGACTGGTTTTTTTTCCTCTTCATTTTTCAAATGTTATGGCATATCCAAATATCTCTCTCTTGTTCTGTGTCTACAGAGTCAATGTCATGGTTAAAGTCACTTTGATCTTTCTTAGCAAGGTTGAGACAGGTCAGTGACTTAACAGAAGTCAACCTGCCTGTTTAAGTCTATTTTTTAACCATGTCCTCCCTTTGGAGGGTCCATTTATTGTCCCTGAGATGTATTCCACTGTTATATCCATCTCCCATCCCTGCATCAAATCACATCTTCCTGTATCCGTGCATCCAGAGACAGAATTAGAAGTGGGCCTCCTGAGGACACAACACTGTCCTTTTACAGATGAGATGACCAACTGGCCCTCAGCCTAAACAGTATGAATGGCCCAACAGAGGCCTCCTGTTTCCTGGCCCAGTGCTCCGAGCTGGGCACCATGACCCTTTGGATATGCTGAGCCACCCCTCATTCCCAGCCACCTTACAATCACCAAAGCTGCCACCCTTTAGAAGGCAACATAAATTCCTATCAGGTCTACACTCTGACATCCTGCATCTCAGAGCTGACCACCCAGGTGCCACAGCCAATCCACACCACTTTGGTCAGGATGGAACAGCCTCGGGGAAAATCGCTGGCTCATTCAGCTTGCTCCAGCTGCAAGTGAAACCTGCCAGAGTTCATTCTGCTCCTTCTCTCCTGCCATCTTTCTGCTCCTGGCCGGTGTCTTTCAGACAGGCTTCCCAGGGGAGCCTGGTGTCTCTTGTGGTTGGACTCCATGTGCATATAGAAATACTATCTGCATAATTTATCACCCCAATGCATTCTTCTTCCCTTGACTAAAGGAGTATGGATCTGTATCTGTATCAGGGGAGACCAGAGAGATTGTTACATATTGAATGTGCTTGTGCATAAATATACGCTACTTGCCAGTCACTGAACAAACCATATGTTTTAACACTTCCATGTCATCGCTCAAACTAGCTTCCTGGCTTAGAAGGATGCTCTGTCCCTTTACTGCCTACTGACATCTACCCACCTTTGAGGACTTCTGTTTGCCTGTTTCCATTCTTTGGTAACATGATTTCCATTTTCTTTGAGAATCTACGCTCCTTGTGTGAGTCAGTCCAGGTGGTTTGTGTGGGAATGATCCCATCCTCTGGGGCTGAGATGGGTACATGGTCCACATATAGCCACTCAGAGCCTCTACCTCTCCAGCCATAGTGACTGGTTCAGGGATATGCAGATCACCCAAGGGGGCCCATGACAGTCACCTCAGGACTTTTGCCAGCAGTGCTCAGGGGAGGACTCTTTACACAGAGATATCAGGCTTTCTCTGTCCCAGTGTGAGAGTGTGAATAAAGTCAACAGGAAGAAACAGAGTCCAGAGAAGCATATTATGGATGACCTTGTTTGGCATCTGAATCTAGCCATGCTTAAAACTAGCCCTAACCAATGGCTTTTCAGATCTCTGAACCAAAAAGTGATGATGGTGGTGATGATCACTATGTCTGTTTAAGCTAGGAAAATGGATGCTTTAGGGCACCCCTCTAATCCTCCTTCAGAATTGGGGCACTTATGCCAGAAATGCCACCTGTTGGTGGTCTATTATGCACATATCCAAATAAAACTGTGTCACCCAGAGTTGTGCCCCCTCCCGAGAAGAAAATCATATTTGATGACTGATCAGTCAGGAATACTAAGCTCCAGACCCCCTGTCTCCATCCCAGTCAATTCTGAAGGGTCACCCCAGCCCTGGAATCCCCCCATGGGATAGGCTGCCTCCTAGGTTCTGTCCCCAGGAACAATCCTCAAAAACTCCCTGCATGCAAATCTTCATCTCAGAAGAATCTGCTTCCTGGGGAACTCAATCTAAGACAGTGGGATTTCTACATTTGAAAACAAAGGAATCCTACTACACCCTCCTACAAGGCCCAATCCAAATGCCACCTCCTCCACAAGATCTTCAATAACATTCAGTGTTCCTTCTTAAGTCCCCAGAGCATGTTGCTTGTGCCTTCATTAAGGTGTTTCCTTCACAGTTAATGGTCTGTGTGTCCACCTCCTACATGAAATTATAAGCTCACAAAGACATTTTTATGTCTGCCTAAGCCAGATCACATTGCATATAAGTTATAAGCTATGAGAAGTGTCCTCATGAAATTCCTCACTGGGATCCCTGTGGGGAGGTGGATGGGGGATGTATTGGTTACCTATAGCCATCTCACAAATTATCCCCAAATACAGCAGCCTAAAACAACAACAGTGTTGTTTCACCTGTTTCTGAGGGTACAGAACCCAGCAGCAGCTTGGTTACATTGCTCAGGAACTTTCATAGGATTGTCGTCAGGATATCAGACAGAACTGCAGTCACTTAAGGACCTAAGAAGGGCTGAGAAAGCTGTACTTGTCAGGGCTCGCTCACAGGGCTGTTGGCAGGAGGCCTCAATCACTCAGCTCAGGGGCCTCTCCACAGAGCTTCTTGAGCATCCTCATAACATGACACTTGGCTTCCCCAGGATGGAATGACCCCATTTATGGTCTTTTCTGTTTTAATGTGAGATGTCCTACACCTTATGAGAGGAGAAATAGCACATTCACATGCCTACCTTTGAAGGGAGAAGTCTCAAAACAATTTGTGGAGATATTTTTTTAAATTATTTTTTTTTAACCAGGGATTGAATTTAGGGGCACTTAAGCACTGAGCCACACCCCCAGCCCTATTTTGTATTTCATTTAGAGACAGGGTCTCACTGAGTTTTTTAGCGCCTCACTTTTGCTGAGGCTGGCTTTGAACTTGCAATCCTCCGGCTTCAACCTCCTGAACTGCTAGGATCACAGGCATGCGCCACCACACCCAGCTTGTGGATATATTTTTAAACCACCACAAGAATGTTCTTCATTACATTGCACAGTTTCCTCTCTGAGCCACAAGAAAATCCTTTCCAATCCTGCCATGAAGCATTCTAACATATTTGCTAAGCAGTTTGATTGTTTTACACTTGAGAACAGATTTGTAGCCCACCTCCACTAAAGGTAAAATATTTCGTAGCATGTATTTTAAATATTATCTTCATTTCTAAGTTTTGCTTTTCTCTGTTCTGATTTTCCTTTTGCATCATTTTTCTTATTTTAAAAGTCACTTCACTTTGCTGCATGCTTTGCATGTTAACAAGCTGCCTTAAATCCTTTTTAGGATGAGGCAAGGTATAAATAAATAAGCACAAGCATACAAATGTACACATACACACCCAAAATAGCTCTCCTGATTTACTAGTGTGTGTGTCTCTAGTCAGAGCACCAGATCATTTGCACAGATGCAGGTCATTTTATCTGACAGATCGTGTGGTAAGGAGAATAACAGCAATACTTACAAGAACTACTAACATCCATTTTGCATAACAATGTGCCAAGCACTCTGCTCACAAATGTCACCCTTTCCTTCATTCAACCTTCATAATGTCCCTGTCATGATCCCCATCTAACCCATATGGATTAGGGGGTGAAGCAAGTTTCCCAAGATTGCTTTTCCAGAAGATGTCAGAGCTGATATACAAACCCAGCATCACTGCATCCTACAGCCAAAGCTATTTGCTACTCCTGCTTCTCTGGGTAAATGGAAAATAAATCTGCACCTGTTATCAGTAAGAAGACCACAACCCAAAGAGGTAAACTTAAAATCATCAAGGAATTATCCGACATTCTGGAGTGCCTGACATTGTGGCAACAGACTTGGAGTCTACACATGCCACAGAGGATTTTATATTTCAAGCTGGAATAGGTAACTGACTAATGCAATGTGATTTTTTTGTTATTGTTCTTTTATTTCTTTTTTTTAAATATTTTTTTTTTACTTTTTGATGGACCTATTTTTTTTTAAATTTATTGACATGTGGTGCTGAGCATTGAACATAGTGCCTCACACATGCTAGCAAGCACTCTACCACCACTGAGCCACAATCTCATGCCCTGCAATGCAATTTGAGAACAGATTTTACATAAGTCAAGATGAGCAGGATAAGCAACAAAAGCTATGGGTGGTCAAAGGAGACAAAACTGCATGGTCTGAGAAAGTATAGATGGCTTCTAGGAAGTGGTAGGATGGCCTTGAACAGGGGACTCAAGTTGGATAAAGAAGTCACTGGAGTAGAAGCTTGAAGGAAACAAAGTTGAAGTGCTCCCTCCAGGTATCATGTAAATGATTCCATACCTTTGGCCCTTTAAGAATTACCACTTAGGGGCTGGGGATGTGGCTCAAGTGGTGGCGTGCTCGCCTGGCGTGTGTGTGGCCCGGGTTCGATCCTCAGCACCACATACAAACAACGATGTTGTGTCCGCCGAAAACTAAAAAATAAATATTAAAATTCTCTCTCTCTCTCTCTCTCAAAAAAAAAAAAAATACCACTTAGATTAACCAGCTAATGTACATGATAACTTTTGAAGAGGAAATATATGTTAATGTGTATTTCAAATTTAGAAAAGTCAAAAATCAGCAAGAAAGATGGACCATTGGACTAGGAAACATGTAGACATTGGAATAGGAAATCAGAGATGGTACAACTATCACTCTCAGTAAAGAGCAAAATTAGGAATATCTTGGGCACAAAGGAGGTGTTAACCACTATCCTGTCATTTCTGCATTTATAAGATGAATCAATAAGCATGTTAAAGTCCTGTAAAATAATGCTGACTGTGGGGTCATTATCCATATGTCATGGTTCCAGTTTGGGCAGGGAAGATGGGACTTCTGTCTGAAGTCTGTTTGCCCATTTGTAAAGTGAGGATGTTACAAATTTTTGTCCATGAAGATCAAATCAGATAATTTACATAAAAATGCTTTCTGACTTACAAAGCAGGATAACCATCCTTATAACAAATCATGAGTAAATAGAAAGCTAACATAGTATCAGGGATAGCCTGTTACAAACATCTTCCCAATGTCAGAATGCCCGTGGCAACCTGCGATTTCAGCTTGAATGTCAGACAGCCTCCTGCCACACAGGCCTGGGCTCTACAGCGACCCTGGCTTAATGTCACTTTCTCACCATTAAAACTTCTAAAAATTCACTGGGTATGATGGTACACGCCTATAATCCCAGCAACTCAGGAGGCTGAGATAGGAGGATCACAAATTCAAAGTCAGCCTCAGCAATGTAGCGAGGCCCTAAGTAGCTCAGTGAGTCCTTGTCTCTAAATAAAATATGAAAAGGGCTGGGGATGTTTCTCAGTGGTTAAGCACCTCTGGGTTCAAGCCCTGGTACAAAAATAAATAAATAAATAAATAAAAACAAAAAACTTCTAAAACCCCTGGGTTGAACTAGAAATATTTGAATTATTCATGGTTAAAGGTCAATGGGATTAATATTGGCCCATATCAGAGAAGGAAAAAAAAAAGGCTTGACCCAAGCTCTGAAGGATAAATGCAAAGAGTTGAACAGAGAAGTATAAATAATGGGCATGAACCCATTTAGGTTGCCTTAGGCTTAAGATGAAAAATGCAGACTATTTTGCTGAGACACTTAGACTAGGTTTTTCTATTGGAAGATGCTGAGCAAAAGATGTGGCACGATGACAGCATATTTTTGGAAAAAGTATTTATTTTTCAGTGCTGCAAAGTAAACCCAGGGCCTGGCACACGCTGGCCATTCACTCTAGCACTGAGCTGTATTCCCAGTCCAATTTTTAAAATCTGATTTTGAGACAAGGTTTTGCTAAGTTGTCCAGGTTGGTCTTATACTTGTGATCCTCCTGCCTCAGCCTCCTGAGTAACTGGGATTATAGGGGGAAATGAATCTTTAACTGGTCTTCAGGATACTTTTCAAAAAGAAGAAATTCATGAAATGATTTGGGTCAAAAATACAAAACTCTAACAGAAGTGCTACCATTGATGTGAAGGTTTATCTTGGGTAAAGCCCTTTGCTTTGATGGGGCTCACTTTCCTGGCATTTCTAAAGAGAGGTGATGAGGACAGTTAAAGGGCATCATGAACAGTGCTAACTCCACACACAGCGAATCTCTGGAGCTATGTTGAGATGAATTCTGAGTCCCTGTCTGGGTGCTGTGATCAGCTAGTAATGTCTGCCATGGGAGCATAAAGAGGGGTAAAGGCAGATGGCAGATGGACCACATGTTTGTTTACTACTGATGGTTGATTAGAAAGGTGACCTTTCACCCTATGGTGGTAGGAATGAATCCCAGGGCCGTGTGCACACTAGGTAAATGCTCCAATACTGAGCTGCATCCCCAGCGCAGAGAGGCAAATTTCAACAGCTTTGCAATCACTGCCCACATCTCAATATCTCAGACTGTCCCTCCCTTCCCACCAGCCCCAGCTGTTCCCTATCATTCCCAGAGTCTAAGACGGGCATTTCAACCAGGGCAGGTTAGAAGCATGCCTCAGTCTCCTCCTGCTCACTTCCCAACCCGCTCCCTGCCAGTCAAATGATCCACTGTGGAAATAGCTGCCTCAGGAACAAGGGGAAGAAACCATTTAATTCCGTGCAAATGTCCCCTTAATAGGTAAGGAGACGAGCCACACGCTGGATGTGCTGTGTAAGGCCGAAATGTCTCTAAATAGAATATGGCTCCAAGTTTTCCATAGGCCACCTGCATCAGCAAATCTATAAGTAAGTCACCGAGGGAAAGTAACTTTCTTTCTCGGGCAGCCTTTGCCCCTAGCAAGTCACAGCTGTGCCCAGAGGGAAAGTAGGGTAAGGAGAGGGGCCATGGATGGGGAGACCCAGGGGGGAGGGAAAGGAAGGAAGCAAGACGCTGACCTCATCTCTCACCATGGATTCTCAAAATTTGTCTCTATCCACACTGTCCCCTCCTCAGGACTTTTCATGTGCTGTTCCCTTCCTAAACACGGTCAACTCATGCTCACCCTTAAAGGATTTGCTGGCATGTCACTGCCTGAAACCTGAGTAAGACCTCATGTGCATCATCTTAGTGCTATTAACACTGTATTCTAACTATATTTCTATTATCTGCCTCTTGCTAATAAAAAAACAACAGCCAAAATCTACAGAGTGCTTAGTATGTGTTAGGCACTGTACTAAATACCCACCACAGGTCATGTGACTTAATAGAACATCATTCTACAAGGTAATAGTCTCATTTTATAAATAGTCTCAGAGAAATTAAGTATCTTGACCTAAGTAACACAGGTTACTTCTTATGCATCTAACAAACAGAACAGCTTTTCATTTTTTTTTGTTTAGAACCCAAATCCATTCTTATACTTAACCACCAGGCTACACCACATTCCCATCCACACACTGGGCTCCCTGGGCAAGAACCTAGTCGGTTGGTATTCTAATCTGAGTGTGCCTGAGAAGCAAGTGACAATTCATATTGGTTGACTGAATGAAAATATGAAGAAATGCAGGAATGAATGGATATGGGCCCTGAACATTAGATACAAGAGATTCTATAGGGCTAATTCCATTTGAAAGAAATGGAACTAAATGGGATTACCCTCTTGAGGGTGTGTGTTCTACAGGGGAGCCAGAGAAAAACCAAAGGCAGGCTGCACCCTAAATGGCAAAGGAAAACAAAAATCAGAATCAGAGAAGTAGCACCGCAGGTCAGGCCCAAGGCAGAGGCCATGAGATAGGAGGTCACGGGGTAGGAGGCCAGCCTACATGAGGGCGCCAGGCCCAGGGGGTCCAAGGGAGGAGGTAGGGCAGTGACTTTCCTGGGTTGACATAGGAATATACCACAGCGAAGCCCACCATCCTGCACATCCACAAGACACTAATTAAAAAAAAAAAAAACTATAAGTAAATAGCAGAGGGATCAAAAGAGCAAAGGGAACAGGGGTGGGGAGAAGTAGGGGAAGTACAGGGGACAGAATTAGCACACTCCATGCTTCTATAATCATGCCATAGTCTATTCTATTGTTATGTATAACTGAAAAGAGCCAAACAGTTAACAAAAACAGATCAGGGGATGATAAGCTAAGGGGGTGGCTTGAAGTCTATTATCACAGGAGCTGACCACATGGCACAGGAGAGGGGTCCTGAGAGTGCTAGATTCAGGATGGACACATAGTGATGAATGATCCATGAAGATCTACATGGCTTGGATCAGAAAAGGACCCCAACCTACCCGCCTTGCCACTACCAAATGCTACTGCCCTCAAGAATATCTGAAGCTCACAGATTTCTCTTATTTATAAAAACACAGATTTTGTGAACTAGACATTTCTTTTTCACAATTGTTCTCCTGGTAGACATTTCAAATGTTCCAATCCAAGGCATAAATGAGCTATAAAATAGGGGCAGGCCTAACCTCTTTTGTGGTCTGGGATGGGTGAACAGGGCTCCCTTTTAAGTTATCACACTTAGTACACTGGTACTACTAAGCTCCATTCCTGAAAGATTTGCTCGTTATCCATAGCTTCTTGAAACTCTTTTTCAATTCTACAAATGCCTTCTGTGTACCAGGCACTAACTTGGTGGATACAGAGATAAGTAACACAAAGCTGATGTCTATAAATCCAGCAAGGACTCTGTCCAACAAAGGAACACCACAGCAGAGCTTACAACAGACCTGCATTCAAGGCAGACCCTGACACATTCTGTCTGGGCTACTGCAGTGACCAATCCCTCACCAACTGAGTGAGGTTGGGCCAGTTAAATAACCTACCTGCATCCTAGATTCCTTGTATGCAAAAAATATAAAACAATAATCCTTCCCTCTCAGGTTTGGCACAGAGATTAAATGATGCAGCACACAAGAAAGCATTTTGCAAAACTAGACAGCACCAGACATATTCAACTGTCATTGTAAAGATTCATCTGCCTTTCTAGGCTACCATCTTATTTAATAAGCAGGTTTAGCCAAATGTCTGGGACAGAGATTTAGATTTCATGAGTATGGAACTTTGAAAAGTAAAGGAAACCTCAGTTGAGTCCAAGTGATCTAAATTAATGTGTACTTAGCACCTACAGCTTACAAAACATCAAAATGTAATTAAGCTGTATAGCAGCTGTTTTTCAGGTACTGTTTCTCTATTTGAAAGAAGCTCAGAGAGGTCAAGTAACTAACCAGAGTCACACAGCAAATAAATAATGCAAGTAATTGTGAACAAATGCCCATTTTGAAAAGAAGCGGGGGTGGTTTATTTTGCAAATGCTGTCCTCCTCCAGCCCTGAGTCAGACAGTCCATCATGACGGAACTCCATACTCCCTACTCCAATGATAGAACTTTTCTCCTCATTTCACAATTCCATTATTCTGTAAGAAATCCACAAGGGATGAGCATATCAGCAAGGAGAGGAAAGGCACACAGAAGGCAGTTTCTTTATCAGCCTTTCCCATGCTTGTGATTTCAGACTGTGGGGGAGGAACAGGAGCTGTAAGTAATGCTAATGGCAGCACAGAGGAGCCCAGATAATACTCTCCTCCAGGTTCCTTACCACCCTGCCTCAGAGAGGAGATGCAGAGAAACCAGTTGTGATGGTCTTAGGAGCCCCACTAACTCATGTCTTGTCCACAGCTCCCAAAAGAACAGAAACACAGGATGGGTTCCCCCCATATGTTATCTGGGCTGAGACTTCACGTTTCTTTGCAGAGAAAGGAAGATAAACTGTATCCGAGGGGAACCTGGCCGCTGCTCAGCTGGGAGGGTGATCCTATCATGGGCTTCCCGGGGGCACGGCAAGCTGGTCCCTTCTGAGGCTGGGTAGACGGAAACTGACCTTTGGGGGAGAAGCGAGAGGGAGGCAGAGTCCACCTTATTATAAGAGGAAAATTAACAGAGCATCATGGCGAAGGTTCACTTGGGAGAAAGTAGTCAGTCTGCCAGAGTCTTCAAGAAGGAAGCCTCAGAAAGAATGTCACAGAGCATTCTCTACACCTCGGATCATGGTGAGATGATCAGAGAAAACCTAATTGGTCTCGATTCCGATGGGGGCGGGGGTCGTGCATCACAGTGATCAAGCTCCTAGACTCTGGAATCCAAAATGCAGCTTCTCAACTTATCAGCTGTGTAACCCTGTGCAAGTGACTTGATCTCTCTGGGCCTCAGCTTTCCTATGACAGTAGAGTCTCTACAGAGCTCTTAGAATTAAATGAGTTAATGCCTGTGCAGTTTAGAGAGTCTTTGCCTTTTGGTGAATACTCTTAAGCATGTACCAAGAAAGGTGTCACAAGGATGGACCATCATATATGACACAGGTCCCCAATCCTTATGAATACGTAAATGCATGTAATTTCAGTTACATTAATAGCTATGAAGAGAATAATAGAATGCAATATGAAAGGGTGTGTTTGAGGAAGAGGTAAGGGAGCATTTTAAGGGGAAGTCTTATTACACAGGGTGGGACTTTCTCTGCAGTTTGCCAAATCAAGAGCCAAAGCCAGCCACCACGCTGAGTTGGGTCACCCAGAGAGAGGGGATGTAAACACAGAAGCCCTGGGGCTGATCAAAGCTCAGTCTGTTAAGAGGAAACAACAGCAAACGTCTGCCCGTGTGGCTTGGAGCAGAATAGAGGGGGAGGGAATTCCAAAAGCCACAGGAAATGAGATCAGAGAAGCAGAGGAGGGCTAATCATGTAGGGCTGGAAGGTGAGGAGTTTGGATTTTATTCTTAGCAAGAGGGAAGCCACTGAAGAGCATCATGTGATTCACGTTGTAAAGAGATCATTACATTTAAGGTATGAAAGCCTCCCCCACGCCTGCACCTTCCTGTTCTGTCTCCATGAGCAGAAGTCTCCGGGCCCTTAAGAATCCAGGATTACAAGATAAAAGATGTCAGAACCCCTAGGTGCGCACATGACAGCCCCCTGCTGACCAGCCAGCTCCTGTTGATCTTCAGAGAGTGAAAACACACTTTGTTGCCCTAAAGTAATGGGAGCAGGAACAAGGGAGGGAGGGAGGGAGACAGAGAGAGGAGGAGAGGGAGAGGGAAGGAGAATTCTGGCTGCTGCATCTACGAGAAAGCAAATGTGGAGTCAAAGAAGAAAGAAGAGAGGAAGCCGAGGCCTCCAGTTCCTAGCAATCCCTTGAGTACCTGGCGTGTTTATTTTAAATAAATGATAGTACATAATAATAATATTTTAAATAAATAAGTAGACTCAGTCGAGGACACTAAACCATGCCATGAATGGGGACGCCGGCTAGAACAGATAGTAAAAGGGACAGTCTCAGACAACATGCCCCATGCCCCCATCCCATCTCCCTTTTCATGTTTGAGGTAAATAGTACTCAGCAGATCCCAGACTGACTAGTTAAGGCAGTTTTTTGTTGCTGTGACCAAAAGACCTGACAAAAAATAATTTCGGAGGAGAAAAAATTTATTTGGGGCTCCTGGTTCTGGAGGTCTCAGTCCACAAACAGCCGGCTCCATTCCTCAGGCCTGAGGTGAGGCAGAACATCATGGTGGAAGGGTGTGGTGGGGTGTGGTGGAGGAGAGCAGCTCAGGACCTCACACCCACCGGGAAGCAGACAGAGTTCCCCTCACCATAGACAAAACAGAAGCCCAAGGGCACACCCCAGTGACCTGCCTCCTCCAGCCACCTCCCCGCCAGCCTGCAGTTTCCACCAGTTAATCCATATCAGAAGACTGACTAGGTTAAGGTTCTCCTAACCCCATCATTTCACCTCTGAACCTTCTTGCATTGTCTCACAATGGGCTTTTGGGGTCACTCATATCTGAACCATAACGCTGTCTTTTTAAGTCCTTGGCATGCATATATATATATATATATATATATATATATATATATATATATATATATATACACCATTGGCTTTGCAACTAAAGGCTACACAAAACTACTAGGCTCAGATAATAGAGCCTGGGGCTAAAAGCAGGCAACTGCCCACCCTGGGCACCCTCTGCCAGAGGTTACCTCTCTGCAAGCACCACATGGACACGAGGCGTGTGCCCGTGTTCTCTGCCCAGCAAACGTTCACCATGCTCCCATTTGTACAAGGTGCAGCTGCAGGGGCTGGCAGCACAGTAGTGAACGAGACGGACAAAACCATCCCTGTTCTTCTCCCTAAAGTCATCAACAACCAGGTGCAAGTAGACCAGGTCCCTATCTCATGGGCAGACTTGTTTCAGATATCAATAAGAGCTCTGAAGAAAATAACAGTGTGTGCTATCATATGGTGCCACCAAGGAAGGGACAGGGGACATTGACTAGAGCAGGTATGGAACCATAAACAAACAGGGGAAATGTATCCCGCTGGGAGAAGTGCTACCAAAAAAACTGAAGCAGGAAGGGGAGAGCAAAGGGGGAGGATGTGACCATGTGGATTGATAAATGGGGTGTCCAGAAAGTTGTGCATTCACACCTCGGGATGCTTTAGATGTGGGACCCAGGGAACGGAAGCAGTCAAGAACAGCTCTTCTAATTTCTGTTTTGTGTGATGGATTTACCAAGAAAGAGGACCCTGTATGGAAACCAGATTTGTGAGGAGAAAGTCCTGAATTGGGCTCTGAACACTCCTCTGAGATATTCTAAGAATGCCATCAAGTAGATAGGTGGTAGACCCCAGACAGATGGTAGGTGAAGTTGCGGGGTGTGGATGAGAGTTCATTAATGTCAGAGGGGCCACACTTCAGAGAGGTATGGCAGCTCCTGAATTTGTTCATGTCCCAGACTTCTTCCGCTTTTTTGCTCCATGATTCTTGAAATATGTCTTTGTCACATGTTCCAACATGGCTTCTGGCACTCCAGCCATCATGTCTCATCAGACAGGAAGCACACTGGTCTTTCTTCTTTGCCACTACTTTGCTCTGACATCTTGAGAAACTCATTTCCCCATCCTGGAGCTGTTTCCCCATCTCATCTGTCACATTCTCTGTTGACACCTGACTGTTGGAATGGGGGGTGGAATGGCTTCCTTTTGAAGCAAGGAGTCTTCTCTCTTGTGACATAATCATATAAACAATCCTGATTGGACTGAGAAATTGACAGTTAAATATTGCATTTTCTTACTAGTGCATTGGATAGGTAGGTGCTCTGAGGATCCAAGCAAACTCCGAGGGCAACTGCTTTCAACTCTACTTTGGAAGGAGCCAACCGTGAAACAATGCTGCAGGTTTAATTTAGTTCTTTTGTCTGCATTAACCTCCCTGCAAGCTGTGCTTCGTGCGCTGCCAAACACGTCACATGGCTGGCCATTTCTAGCTGAATTTAGACTTGCCCTTTCAGCGGAGGCTCCTGGGCGGCCAGGGTCAGGCAAGCTGACATCGACCTCCACAGGCTTCTCTCTGGGATCAGTGGAGAATCAGAGCCAGCCACTGGGTGTCAGCATTGCTTTGTCCGATTCAAGGGAAAAAAAAAAAAATGGATCTCGGTGCGTTTAGGGATTTGTTTGCGCAGTCTGTTCGGGGCTCCAAAGTGAACACAATCACGTTACAATCCACAGTTCACGTAATTCATGTTTTTGTGGCACTTACTTGTGCCTGTCCATCGGGACAGCCGTGCACAGTTCAGCTCCTCTGCGTCCCTCGCCTGGATCACGGCAGCAATCTCTGCTTTTCGTTTTATGTCCCTCAAGTCTATCTTTTTCATCAGGTTCCAATCAGGACTTTAATGAGCTTCCCTGTCACCAGAGGTCTGCAAACAGAAGCTAGAAAACTACCTGACAGGAATTTTTGTAGAGAAAACACATATAAATATCTATGTTGCAAATATAAATAGAGACAGGTATACACATCATGTACAATGTCTGTGTGCGCACTTCAGATACATACGTCTAGACATGATGGGGTTAGATGTGATATCTGTTTGGAGGCAGGGGTGAGTGGCAAGTGTTCCAAACACAGACCTAGTTATGTCCTTTTCCTGCTGGAGAACCTTCCGTGACCCCCTGCTATCCAGGTAAATTCTAGGATGTCACTCTTGGCACACTGAACACTGGCTCCAACACATCAGCATCATCTCATCTCAAACATCATCTCATAAGAAGGAACTTTCCCGACAAGGAGAATGTCACGCTCTCCATGCCTCTGCAGGACCTGGGGACCCTCCTCACCCTCTTCACCAGAGGTAATTTCATTCACCCTTCCAGAACCTCCTGCAGAGTATTTGCTGAAAGTTCTTCCCTGTGGCCACTCCTCTGCCTCAGCTCAGAGTCCTCTCTGCAGACTCGCAGAGCATCTAGACCTGTCTTGAGCTGTTGGGTGTCTCCCACCCCCTAGATTACAAAGTGCATTCGAGAGACTGAGCTTTATATCTTGGCATCTCTGGTTCCCGCCACCAGCTCAGGCAGGTAGTTCCGTGAACTAATGTTTGCTTAACTGAACGCACTTGAACCTGTGAGGTCATTAAGCTTATTTTTCCAACTCTGCAGTCTCTCTTGCACGCATTCCCTGTTCGCAGTCCCAGGGTCCGTCATCACCCTGTTTCCTGGTTTCCCAGACTGGTCACTTCCTTCCTCTGATGATTCTTATCATACATGGAAAACGCATGGGCTACTTTATTTTTTTTTAAGTCTTTTTTCTTTACATCCACATAGGTTTGTGTCAAATGAATTTGCTTTACGCTGGAAGCTTGCGTCACAAACCTATACTGCTTGCCACAAAAAGAAGGCAGTTAAAATAAAAATGAAAGACATTCCACGAATCAAGCTAGACAGTCTTGGTCTGTCCGGTCTGCCTGCATGGTCGATATAGTGAGACCCTCAATGAATCTTTCATTCCTCTTGAGCCATGCTTCTTGGCCATATGACCTGAGTTCCTCTCACTCACTAGGCAAAGTCCACATCTCCATCTCTGGATTCTGAAGCAGCCAGCATACCTCCTCTGCCAGGGCTGTGGCACAAGGCTTGAGACTGAGAAGCATGAGAAGCTCTGGTGTGGCTGGTCACTCCTCGGCAGTGAGAACGTGCCTGGGCTAGCCTACTGGAGCCAATGTGAGAAGTCCACGGAGCAGTCTGTGACCCCAGCCAAGAGCCGGCAGAGAATCTAACTACCAGACTTGTCAGCCCAGCTGGATCAAGACCAGAGGAACCCTGGTTTTCCAGGCCAAAGGCAGACAGTTAAAATAAATGTTTATTGTTAAAAGGCAGAGAATTTTTTTGTGGGGGGGTGACTTGTTACATACATTAATGTGGCACTAGATAACTAAAAATCTGCCAAGACTCTGGGCCCATGCCCTGTTTTTTCTTTGTTAAAAAAGTAGATCAGAAAGTGTTCAAGGGTGCTGAGATATTACTTCTCATCTAAGAATATCTCCTTGAAATAACCAAACAGAATGAAATGGAATAATCATCTCACTTCATAATTCAATGGGATTCATCACAGTTGACACCTAAAATGATCTCTGCCTTTCACATGTGGCCTAGTCTGCTCCAGTTCTTGCCCTTTCTAACATTGTTGTGGACAAAGGAGATTGTTTCCAAAATGGTCCTGGGCTTATTGCTGGAAAACTAAGACCCAAATTGGATTTGAATTCCAGGGGCTCTGTGATCTGCTCCAAGCCCTGGCTTCCCAGCTTACTCCCCATACCACGCCCCATGCATAACCAACACAACTCAAACTCTCCAGTGTTTAGCGAGCATTTACCGCAGCTGCCCCATCAGAGGTAGGCGGCTAACTCAGGTGGAGGGAAAGACGATGATTGAAATGCAGTCTCCACTTGAACCAAGCTCTTGGCTTGTCAGTAAAACATAAGCAAACACAGCAAAACTCTAATGCAAAAAATCAGCCCAGAAAGCTATAGACACCCTTGGGATTGGTATCTAATGCAAACAGACGGGAGAAGGGGAAGCTTAAACAGAGAAGTGTCCCAAGGGGACAAAATGCCGTAGGTTCAGGGAAGACCACTACAATCTGAAATAAATGTGCATTTTCTGAACGTCCCTAGCACTTCATAGCATATCATATGCTATTTATCCTCCATTTATCCATTCTCTTAGGCTATCAGCTCCTCCAGAGCACTGATGATTCATCTGTGCACCAACCTCAGAAGCAAACACTGGGCACTAACATGCTTGGGGATGGAATGGGTGGCAGGTGGATGAATGGAAGGTCATGAGAGAAAGAAATTATAAGGAAATCTTTGGGAATTCAGTAAGTCACCCCTATTACATGGCTGCCTTTATCATGTGGATCCCAAATCTAGAAACCAATCTGGTATGCCTAGAAGCTTTAAAACTTTATTTCCTTTTCTTATTTGTTCTAATTATTTATACACGACAGTAGAATGCATTATACTCCATACATAAATGGAGCATGACTTCTCATTCTTCTGGTTGTACATGATGTGGAATTACACAGGTCGTGTAATTATATATGCACATAGGGTAATAATGTCTGATTCATTCTACTATCATTCCTACCCCCCATACCCATTCCCCTCCCTTCATCCCCCTCTGCCTAATCCAAAGTACCTCTATTCTTCCCTAGCCCCTCCCCACTATTGTGAATTAGCATCCACATATCAGAGAAAACATTCAGCCTTTGGTTTTTTGGGATCGGCTTATTTTACTTAGCATTTTCTCCAGCTACATCCATTTACCAAATGCCTTAATTTCATTTTCTTTAAGGCTAAATGATATTTCATTGTGTCTATACACCACATTTTCCTTATCCATTCATCCATTTCCTTATCCATTCATCTGTTAAAGAACATCTAAGTTGGTTCCATAGTTTAGCTATTGTAAATTAGGCTGCTATAAACATTGATGTGGCTATGTCACTGTAGTATGCTGATTTTAAATCTTTGGGGTATAGACCAAGGAGTGGAATAGCTGGGTCAAATGATGGTTCCAGGGCTGGGGATGTGGCTCAAGCGGTAGCGCGCTGGCCTGGCATGCGTGCGGCCCGGGTTCGATCCTCAGCACCACATACAAAGATGTTGTGTCCGCCGAGAACTAAAAAATAAATATTAAAAAATTCTCTCTCTCTCTCTCTCTCTCTCTCTCTCTCTCTCTCTCTCTCTCTCTCTCTCTCTCTCTCTCTCTCTCTCTCTCCCACTCTTTCTTAAAAAAAAAAATGATGGTTCCATTCCAAGTTTTCTGAGGAATCTCCACACTGCTTTCCAGAATGGTTGCACCAATTTGCAGTCCCACCAGCAATGTAAGCGTGTAGCTTTTCCCTCACATGTTTGCCAACATTTACTGTTGCTTGAATTGCTGATAATTGCCATTCTGAGTGGAGTGAGATGAAATTTCAGTGTAGTTTTGATTTGCATTTCTCTAAGTGCTAGAGACATTGAACATTTGTTCATATATTTGTTAATCAATTCTTTTTCTTCTTCTATGAAGTTATCTGATACTAGTCAAAGATGCCAAGAATATACATTGAAGATAGCCTCTTCAACAAATGGTGCTAGGAAAACCGAAAATCCATATGTAGCAAAATAAAATTAAACCCCTATCTCTCACCCTGCACAAAACTCAACTCAAAGTGGATCAAGGACTTAGGCATTAGACCAAAGACCTTGTGCCTAATAGGAAAAAAAAAGTAGGACCAAATCTCCACCATGTCAGCTCAGGAACTGACTTCCTTAACAAGACTCCTAAGGTGCAAGAAGTAAAATCAAGAATCAATAAATGGGGTGGATTCAAACTAAAAAGCTTCTTCACAACGAAGGAAACAATCAAGAACATAAAGGGAGAGCCTACAGAATGGGAGAAAATCTTTATAACACAACCTCAGAGAGAGCACTAATCTCCAGGATATACAAAGGACTCAAAAAACTGAACCCCCAAAATAAATTAAACCAGTCAATTAATGAGTTAAGGAACTGAAAACCTTTATTTCTGGGACCTGCTTCCTTAGAGTATTCTGATTCAACAGATACAAGGTGGGTCCCAGTCATCCATATTTAACTCACTCCCCAGGGTTCTGAAGCAGGTTGTCCAAGGACCAATGCTCACGGAACACAAGGCTAACTCACCTGTCACATTGGCTTCAGATTCTCTACTTCTACAAAGCTCAGCCTCCTTTTCACTAATGGCTCAGCTTAGTCAGGATAATCTGCAAAAAAAAAAAAAAAATTATCACTTCTATGGGCAACAACATATAGTAATAATGAGCAACAACAATAGTAATAATAACACATTGCTGCATGTATTAAGCACCTAACAAGAATCAATGCTCTTAGCAATAGTTGCTCATTTAACCCTATCAGCAACCCAAATAATACATACAATCCTTAGTCATTTCCAGGGGAGAAAAGGAGGCACCAGGAGGGCTAAGTTACCTGTGTACAGCTGACTTCAAACCCGGGTCTCTCTGACCTCGGAGCCCCGTGGCCATAGCACGTGGAGGTCATATCCAGGACTGCATATGGAAAAATAAATGGGGTCAAACTAGAGCAGGATGAACCTCAGCTAGACACAAAGGCCCCAAGGGAAAAGAATTTAGGGAAATGAAAGCAACCCTGGACAGGGTATTAAGCCATTTGATTTAATACCAACAGTGTTGTCAACAAAACAACAGGAATGGTAAACACATACAGGTGACTATGCGCCAGTCCCTGTTCTGAGTTCTTTATACAGAAGAACCAACTTAAACATCACATCTTATGAGGGAAGTGGTATTAGTACCTTCATTTGAGACACAGAGAGGTTAAGACAGTTGTTCATAGTCACAGAGCTGAGAGGGATTAGAACTGGGGCTCCAGGGCACCCAGCTCCAAGACTCACTCTCCTAGCCACCATGCTGCCCCATGACTGATCAAGTGACTTCTGGTGGTTTGCATCCTCTCCCTTAGCTTAGGTCTCAGGTACAAATTGGAGGAGTTGGCTTACAGGATCCTGGAGGTTTCTTCCATTTCTAGTGCTTGTTAGTCCAATTTTATTTAAAGGTCATAAAGTATAGATTCCCCTTTTCTGTAGGAGTATTTTAAGGTAGATGTTATCTTGAGGAAGGATTAGATAAAGTCTTGTCTGGAGACAGGGAGCAAGGCAGACAACCTCTAAAGGTCTTGATGTAATGTAGCACAACCCACAGGGGATTCCTGGGGACCAGAGGGAGTGACCCCCTTCCTTGGAAGGATATGTCACAGGCAAGGACCTTACACAGCTCGTGGCCATCACTAAACATTTGACAGCTCCAATTCTCCCCATTGCTTTTGGAAACACAGGCTATGACAAGTCGGCTCAAACCAAAAAACGACTCCTGAACAACAAATGAAGCCGGTTTAAGTCTCGACTCAAGTCTCGGGGAAGCTCCGGACCTCTTCTATCCTTAGTTTTCTCATCAGGAATATGGGCTAATAACAAAACCTTTCTCACAAGGTCACCATGAAGCTTAATCAAGACAGAACAAATAAACACAGGTATAAAGAAGATCAACAATAACAATTTTGTTGATCTTGTTTTAAAAAAAAAACTATTACATGCTAAGTATATGGTTTCAGGCATTCTTCTCTAGGATATATAAAGAACTCAAAAATCTTAACACCAAAAACCAAATAATCCAACCAACAAATGGGCCAAGGAATGATGATCTATAATCAATCAACAAATATATGAAAAAATGCTCAACATGTCCAACAATTAGAGAAATGCAAATCAAAAATAAGAGTTCATCTCACTCTAGTCAGGCATTGTTCTAAGCAATGTCCTAGCTCTCGGTCAATAAAAACAAATTTATGACATATTGAAAAGTGACCTTACACCCTCTTCTTGAGGGTGGTGGACTTACTGAATTCCAGGCCGTCTCTGGGGAACATGGCCTTTATGGTATAAACTCTCCTTTCTCCTGTGCTGATATGTTTCCAGCACTTGAATATCTTTTCCCTAATTTTTCTCAAGGATCATAGGAATGAGACTTACAAAGGATGAACAATTTAATGGGTTTTTTATAGGGATTGATAAAAATAGTTCACACTGGTTGAATATACATAGCAGTAATAATTAGTAACAACCATTGATAACTGGCTGAGCACATGTCACATAACATTCTATAGGAACAGCCTCATTCAAGCTTCACAGAAACCCAATGAGATATATAATTTTATTATCTTTTATTCCTTGCAGAAATACATACTGTAACCTGTCCCAATCCCCAAAGTGCATTTGTAGTAGAACAGGGATTGCCACCTGGCTGTCTGAACTCTCACACCCTCAAAACACCATATTGTCTCTATGGGATGCTACTCTGGCAGGACCCCAGCAGTTAGCATGCTTTACTTTGTAGCAATCTGCTCTTTATCAAAGTCTTTTCACTTCCTCCAGAGTAAAGGGCACACCAACAGAACTTTAAGGACATTGGTGTCTAAGTGCCCATCATATATTTTCACGGAGCTTCTCAGATTCCAACTTAAATCATGAAGGATGCCCTGTGGTTCAGGTTCTGCAGGGAGTGGCTGGTGATAGGTTGCTGGTTAGCATGTCCACTGAAGGACAATATATTTTAATGCAAACGCAATGAGCTGGAACGACAGTATTTTCTCCGTGAGCCTTAACTAGGTTAGCATGACCTCTGAAGTGGCCAGAATTCTAACAGCAAAATTAGAACGGAAAGGCTTATGGAGATTTCTATGCTAATCAGCCATATTTTACTGGAACAATTCTATTCAGCACAAAGGCCATTTGCCAACTTTAGTCAGGGCATCTCCTTTGGTCAGGTGACCAACAGAAAATGATGACTCAGAAAGGACTTTCGGGGGGAGGGGGGGGCACGTTAAGGTGAAGGCCCCCCAAAAGTGGCAGCAGAGATAGGATAAAAAGACGTCAGGCCCGAAGAAGCAGGTTTCCCTAATGAATCCTAGTAGTCATCTTCTCTGCTTTCCAGAATGTTCTGTGCTGCAGTAAAAATCCTCTGCTTGAGACTTGATAAGAGCAAAGTCCCCCCCGGGACCAAAAAAGAGGGAAATGAAGGAGAGAAAAAACAAATGGCTCTGTCCAGAGTGAAGATGTCCCCTCCCTCCTGATCTCTGTTCTTGATTTTTGAGACTGCGTCCTGCTAAATAAAAGAGGAGATGCCTTTTCTTTGACCTAGCCCAGCAAAAACCTCATCACCCCTTACGATTGTTTTGTTTTGAAATTAAGGGAATGGACTGAAGCTGAGCCAGGTAGACCCAGGACTCTGTTCAGATGAAAACCAAAAACAACAATCAGGTCTGAGTTTTCCCTGCTTACCCATACGTGTGTCTGCAAGAATCAACAAGCATCAGAGAAGGAAAGGAAGAGCCGAAGATGTCCCCCAGTGCCCCTTGGTATTTACAATGCCATCTGAACAGACTTTAATGGTTTTCAAAAGATGCCTTGGCACCTCCCCAGAAATACTGAATCATAACCACAAGGGGAAACAGAGGAGAAACTATCTTTATTTTTAAACAACAATCATCCAGATGATTCGGATGCAGGACCAGGTTTGAGAGTCTCTGCTCTGGACCACAGGCCCTGGTTCAACACAGAAAGAATGCAATGAGCTCTTCTGGGACCATCTTACTGATATCCAGGCTCTAAATGCAAAACCAAGAGCCAGGATCCCGGGCTGAGGATGTGGCTCAAGTGGTAACGCGCTCGCCTGGCATGCGCGAGGCTCTGGGTTCGATCCTCAACACCACATAAAAATAAAATAAAGATGTTGTGTTCGCCGAAAACTGAAAAATAAATATTTAAAAAATTACCTCTCTTCTCTCTCTCTTTAAAAAAAAAAAAAAAAAGAGCTGGATCCCAGGAACATAGTGGTTACCTTTCCTGACACTGACCTCAAACAACATGAAAATAATTAATATTCACTGAGCACCTAATATGTGCCAGAAATCCTGACATATATTATCGTGTTTCAGTGAAAAGTTGATGTCACTTAAATATCTTAAAAATTCAGTATTTAAGTCTGTTATCCTCAGTGAGCACTGTTTAACAATATTGTTTGTAATTGGATTGCATTATATTTGTGTTCATACCGCCCCTTGGATGAGGACAAAAAAAAAAATGAATTTCTTTTGCCTGTGTGTGAACTTTCCTTCATCTGGGTGGTAGAAAAGTTGGACTAAACAGCCAATCAAGCTTAAATTTAGTCTGTTCTTATTCCTAAGTGACCATTTTAGGTTGTGTCCGTCTCTCTTGAATAAAATCATTCAGATAATTCCTTCCTGCTTCTCCATCCAGATGAATTGTGGACATAAGAAAAGGGCAGAGAGAGAGGGAGGTGTGATTTCTGAGCCTTCGTGGTGGCAACCAGGACACAGGGATGGCTTCACACCTTCTCTGGTGCAGGATCGCATCCCGTCTCCAACTATATGCCCCTGAACCTTCCAGCCATCATGACGGAAATCAAACCTGGCATGACAAGTATTGTCATTTGTGCTCTTGTTCTAGCCAGAGCACAGGGTCTGGGTGACCCTGGGATACCTGTCCCTCACCTTGCCTGCTGCTAGCACAGGCCCTCTTTAAGGCTCCCCACCTGCCAGGTGTGACCTCCACCCTGCCCAGACCCATCCCTCCTTCTGGCGAGATCTCCAGACACAGTCTCGGATGACTTCTGAGCCCAGCCTATGCCACATAGGACTAGCAGGTCCCTCTTGTGCCCTAGTCTGATGAAGAAGTACATCTCCTCCCACTGTTGTTCCAATTTGTCTAATGAGCCTCCTGCTTCCTGTGCCAAAGCCAAAACAGGAATGAGAAAATCAGGACCAAGTCACTTTGTTCTCTTCGACTGCTTTCTTCTCCCCCCCCCCCCCACTGATTCCCATTCCTTTTGAAGACAGAAAGGGGCTGCTTCTTCCACGTGGCCTTTTTAGGGAGACCTCTTTTAGATAAACTCTGCCTTGATGTGTTAAACAGGCTGCTGCAGGAACAGAGGGACCCCCTCCCCCTATCCAAGACAGGTCTGGCTGTGTGTGAATGCTCTCTGTGGTCTGCATCTGTCCCTCCTATCCCACTCCTGAATGTGATTCCCCTTCCCTTCTCCAGGCAATAGACTCCGCCAGCCACGGAAGGCATGTCTTGTAATTGGAAAGACAAAAGATTTTTTTAAAAAAAGCAATCTTTTAAGAATATTGCTTCATTGTAAATGTATCTCTTACTTTATGATTTTCCAAATGAGTTTTACTCTGCAAGGAAGGCAAATTAGAAATTCCTATCTGCATTTTGCAGAGCCAGACACCACTGAGGCACATATTGTCCTATGATTAGTGAATGTTCTGGAACACCATCACTTATTCCTAGAGCCGTCTCCTCTGTAGGGTGTGTGTTTTTCTTCATTTAGAGATATTTTTAGCTATTTCCTCAAGTAATGAGTTCCATTCGGTAGACCAAGGGGTGCATGAATGGTCCTATCACTTTTCCTACCTACTCAAACATAACAGCTATCAAAGGCCCAGGTCAGAAGCCACGTCTCCTATGTTACTTCTGTTATCTTTCTTTCTTGTAGTCTCACAGCAGCACTTGACACACAACTCAACACAGCAATGTCCTGTATCGTTTTCTGGTTTATCTGTCATCTGTGCATGGCTTTTCCCACCTAGTCTGTACCCTGTTCTGCAAGGTACAGGAACTGTGCTTTATAAAGCCCTGTTCTGGTCTATGACAATAGATTCTTAGGTTCCAATCCTGCTTCTGTTGATTGTGAGATGTGAGATCCTGGACATGTAACTTAACCTCTGAACCTTGGTTCTCCCCACTCTCTACCTAAAAAAAAAATGGAGATAATAACATGCCCACTTGTAGGTTTCTTATAAAAATTACATAAATTAATATGGTGATGGCCTTTAGAAAAGTAGCAGGCACAGAGTAAACTATATGCATGTGATATTTTTTCTTTTATTCCTCATAGAACTTAAGGATGAGTACAAAACTGGTATTTGTTAATGCTTGGGTTTGAATCCTTTCCTTTGCATTAGCTGGAGAGCTTTATTTTAGTATATTATTTTGAATAGTATTGCGGAGATGTGGTTAGTTTTCTCACCATTAAAATTCTTCCAATAAGTGACTCTATAAGAGCTTATAATAATTTTATCACAAAAGTGATCACTGCCTCAAACACCACATGGCACCCAAAAGGTGAAGAAAGCCCCCATCACTTTCTTGCAATTCCACATCACTCACAGTGTTTTCTTTACCTTATTCCCTTTAAGCATCACAATACACCTGAGAGATTCTTAAGTCAAGGACTATTGCTTGCAATCTACAGGTATAGAACTGAGACATTGGAAGTCAAGTATTTAGACACAATCACTGAGAAAGTCATCGAGGAAGGCAGGATTGGAACTCAGACCTCTCCTATGGCTGGATACCCATCACTGCCGTGGTCCAGAGAGCTACAAGACACGTTAAATGCCTTGATCTCACTGGATCCTTATAGGAACATCATGAGCTTCTCAAAAAAGACCTCATAGTTCCCATTTTTCAGGCAAGGACACCACAGCTGTATAAGAAGGACAGAGCCTAAGCTAGCACCCAAGTCTTCTCATCCAAAACCCCGCATTCTCTCATGTCCTCCGAGCACCCGGGCATTCGTGTGCAGTTGTGCGGGGGAGATTCTGGGCTTGCAAGGTAGGTTCTAGCTCATACAGAACTCCACCTAGATTTCATCTCACCACAAACTGTCACGTCAGCTTAAGAAAGTTCTGAGTCTTTCTAAGCCTCAGTTTTCTCATCAATAAGATAATGATGATGATGATACTGGTACTTTCCTCAGAAGGTTGAAAAGAGAATTAAATTGAACAATTTATGCAGATGCTTGGCACAGTACATGGTAAACAGTAAGAACTCACTCAAAGCCCTGGGGAAGACACTCTACCCTCATTTCATTTTTGTGTTAAGACTTGAACTGCACTCACATTCCTGGCCTCTCTTCCCACTGACCATGGAGGGGAAGAGAGATTTATCAGAGTGCATTTGGAAGGCTACAATGAGATCTCCTCTCAGCCACACACTAGGAGGTCTGCAAAAGTTCTTCTCTGGAGTACCGAATTAAAATGTCTGTTACTGCTTCTTTCTTAAGTCAACACTCCCAACCTCACGGTCATCCATGATGGGTCTGACATTTTGGTACCCATTTTTTCTGATTCTTATATCCATTCTCTTCATTGGTGTTAGGCTTAAAGAAAAATGTAGGCACTACCTACTAAGGCACTAAAGTCCCAGCAAATATTATCTGCTGCTCTGATGATCAGTGTTCTGTAAAAATTGTTACCAGCAGAATCTCCAGCTTCTTTGTATTCTAACCAATGGCTCTAGACAGGTTTTGGCTGTTTATGTTCAGCAGCAATCAACACCAAAAGTCAGAGATGAAACAAACCATGGTCTCCACCTCTTCCCAACCTCAGATCTCTGGAATTTTCTCAGGACCTTCTTTTGTGAATGGCCCATAATGGTTAGGAACCAAAGCCCTGTTAAAGCTCTGCTGCTTTCTTAATGTTCTTTCTTAATGTTCTGCTGGGTGAATTTCACCTTGGGTGTCCCCAGAACTTTGTGAGAGCAGATGGGGAATTCTAGAAGGGTGACTAGACATCCAATCTATTTTGGGTCTCCAAATCTCCAGCAGCCTGGTGTCTGAGCTGAGAGAAATGGGGCTACTTCAGAGTACGAGAGAGCGCCAGTGGCAAGGGCTTCCACGTGTCTATTTCTGGCTGTCCCCTGATGCTGTGTCATTGGAGGAGCTGTGACATCATCACAGCCTCTGCCTTTTTCCAAAGCCTGGCACTACAGGTGACTCAGACAAAGTGTCAGTTGTGGCTGCCAGCCTGTCTTAATATACACAGACTTGGGGAGGCACACAAAGTGACTTGTGCTGGGGTTGGATAGGGGCAGGAAGGCAATAATAAAATATCGGGACTAGAAGTGACCTCAGTGTATCCTCTGGTAAAAGCACGATCTTTTGCTATGATATTCCTGTAAGTGGGCCTCCAGGCTCTGCTTGTTCATCTCCAAGGACATCAAACTCATTACCTCCCAAGGCAGCTGTAATAGGATGATTTGTACCACAGTAATAGGATATTTAGGCAAACAAATTTTCAACGTTCCTTTTAATAAGAAGTCTGGAGGGAGGTGGCAGGGAATTGGTTAGTGATTTGAGAGCATCACCAACAACAAAGATTTTTTCCATCTTGCTGGAAATCACTGGTGGTTTTTCCCATTGGCTCAAGTATCCTTTTCTCATATGATACCATTAAAAGCAAGACGAAAAATAATGTGAACAAGAGGCATTTCTTCTCCTAAGTCTCTCCCATGTCATCAAGGTAGAAAACCTTCCTCAGAAAACTCTCCCTTGTGTCTGACTGGTCAGAATAGGATTGTACGCACCTCCCTCACAACTATTCACAGAGGGGTATTGGATGGCCAAAGTTGGTCTTGACCACTTATGAATCATGCTTTGGAGTTATAAAAGCAAAGAAAAAAGGAAAATGGCTATTAGGCATGGGCAATAAGCCATGTCGGCCACAGTAGCCCAGTCTCTTACTGAAATAATTCAAAATTCTTTATAATAATGAATTGGACACATACATATTTTTTTCAAAACAAAATATCTTTATTATTTTTTCTATATGGAAGGGATACCTGCTTAAAATATACCTGAAAACTACCATTCTTTGAAAGTCCCCAGTATTCTCAACTATTTAACAAAGTGCAAGACTCCAGAATCAGCCCATCTGTGTTCAGCACTGCTCTGCTCTTTACTGGCCAGGTGACCTTGGGAAAGTTTCGTCCCAGATTTCTCATCTGAACAATGAACATAGCAATAGCACTACTTCCTAGGGCTACTGTACAGATTAAATAAGTGAATATACACCTAACTCTTAAAACAATTCCTGACACACAGTTGATATGTTTAAGTGCCTCATATTATATGATCATTTAAAAAATGCTCAGTTGCTTTCTTCTGTCAGTATCCTATTTATCGGCATCTCTTTCTCAAAGCAGAATAAGGAACTTAAATCCATATTTCAAATATTTCATTCTCCATGTGTCTTCATGTCTTCAAACTGTATTTGTAAAGTTGATTTTTTTTGAACTTGGATGAAAGGCTTACATCTAAATCTATTTAATTTCATGGAAACACAGCAGGACTCAAAGTATGCCTATCACTCCAAGAAGGAGAACTGAAGAAAAAAAAAAAAAACCTTAAAGTCACCAGGCTAGATTGCTCTCTCATCCCTAAGGTCGCCTTCCTAATGGTCACTACTGAATCTTTCCCACTAATAAGCCTGGTCCATGAGCCCCCTATCAACTATGTGAGCCTAGGCAATGTTTGGAGCTGAATTTTGTCCACTCCACAGACATATGTTGAAATTCTAACCCCGAAGACCTGAGAATGTTACCATATTGGGCAATAAGAGGTCTTTAAAAAATTAGGGCCCTCATGCAATCTGATTTTTGTGCTTGTGAGTAGAGGAAATTTGAACACACAGACACCAGGAATGCACACTCCCAGAGGAGAGACCAACCAAGGACACAGCCAAAAGACAGCCACCACCAGCAAGCCAAGCCAAGGAGAAAGGCTTGAATGAAATCAACTCTGTTGACCTCTTGACCTTGGACTTCCAGCCTTCAGAAGTATCAAAAATAAATGTATGCTCCGTAAAACACCCAGTCTGTGGTATTTTGTTATGTCAGCTCCAGCAAACTAATACAAGCAGCCTGAGCCAGTTTCTCTTGCTGGCAACAGGAGCCCTGTTTAAGATGCACTACTAACAACCTCTACCTCCACCACCAAGTCCATCATCTTCTGCACCTCCTTTGTCTACATCTTCTAGAAGCATCCGGAGCAATCTCAGTGGTCATTTTCTTCTTCCCGGCCATACCTACTTTACCAATCAAGGTTCTCCCATAGTCCATATCAGCACAAGCAGGGCCCTCAAGCAAATCTACATGGAATCATTAGGGAGAGAGAAGTTAAAAGTGTGGCGTCATAGGCCCTTCCGCAGACCAAAAGAAAGGGATTTTTATTAACAAGCTTCCTGGGGAATTCTTATTCACCTTCCCAAATGCCTTTGTGTTGCTAACAGTTTTTTAACTTTCACAGTTGGTTTCAAAAATCAAATAACTAGACTGAGAGAAGAAAAGAACTTGCAGTGGGAATTTGGGAAAGTTATTCCCATCCCCCACCCCCACCCCCACCCCCCAGAATCTCAGTACTCTCCTTAGCACAGCAAGGAGGTTCACCCTTGCCTAAAATTTCCTCTGGATCTGTTACTTCTCTAACTGGAATCAAATTTAGGTCATTAAATGGAGCACCATGCCAGACTAATACAGACCAATTTTTAAATCTCAAAACAAATTAAGACAATACCCTCTGTGGGAGGAAGGATGCTGCCAAATAATTTAGAAACAAGAATCAACCAGAGAGGAATACAGTGACCCCTGACCCAAGGAAGAAGATGAAAATTTGGCTGATGGTGACACACTCCCTCACAAAGCTGAATAAATGCCTCGAAGGCCTTCTGCTCCAGGCAGCTCCCTTAGTCTAAGGACTGCAGCAGGAAGATCCTCTTGTTCCCGTCTTGGTGATTAGGAGTGACCAACACAGAAAACCAGCATCACAAGGCTACAGGGCTGCCTGGGATCAGAACTATCTGAGGATGATGGCCAAAGGATGAGGGAGACTTGACTCTAGGTCCCGAACAAGACTCTGCTGATCAGAGTAGCTAGAGACATCAGCTCTAACATCCAGGCAACCAGAAGGGACCAAGAGTATAGCCAATCTCTGCCTATCAGTCCTATCATGGAAAATCGATCAACCCTCTGTCTAATTAAGTGGAGAAGCGGGATGAACAGGGTAATAAGGGGGTGGAAAGTAGTTGGTAGAGTGAAGCAGGAAAGGGAGTATAGGAAAAATTCATCCCTGGGAAAACCTGAGGTAGGCCTGTCAATGACACTAACAAGCTTTGGGCCAATCCTTGGTCTTGTTCCAGCTGTGAATACACCATATAATTTTAAATCACTTTCTATTTGTCATCCTAAAAGCAAGGAGACCTTTTGCCTCTGCACACAGAATGAATGAAAAATGTACCTATGCCATCATTAAATATAGAATGTGTTACAAAATATAAAACATGGAAGGAAAGTTTGTTCCAAGGGAGGAATATTACTCTGGAATCCTAAAAGTTTAGGTTCTATTTCTGGTTTGCTTATTAATTTACATTAATGTGCTCATTTATTTGTTCATTCAGCCAACAAATATTTATTGAGAACTCTCTGTGCTAGGCATCATGCTAAACACTTAAGGATGTTATAGGGAACAAGACAAATCCACTTCCTCCCCCACAGGGACCTCTAACTCTAGTAGGGGAGAAAGACAATAAGCAAACGATAAATAAGAATTTATGTAGTTTTAATTTTTATAAGTCCTGTGGACAAGAAATAGAAGTTGTTGCTATGGAAATTTTTGGTGGAAAGTACAGTTAGATTGGCAGAACACACTCTAGTGTCCTACAGCTCAGTAGGGTGACTATAGCTTACAAGTTATTGCATATTTTATAAAGGACCAGAAGAGAAGAGTTCAAAGGCCTCTAACAGAAAGAAATGGTAGGAGACAAAATGTTAGTTACCTTGATTAGGTCATTACACATTTGGTCAATACATAAATTAAATTACCACAGTGCACCATATAAATATGTGCAATTAGTATGTGCTAATTAAAAAAAAATTAAGAAAAAAAAATTGACAGCTAGTATTTTCTAAGTAGAGTCAGGTATGGTTTTCCTGAGTTCGGCACCATCTTTGCCTCATCATGTGTGTGATGATTCTGAACAAGTTTCTACCAACTTATGAGGCCTCAGTTTGCCTATTTATAAAATAGTAAGATTATATTCATGAGCCACTATGTATCCCTACTATAGTATGGTTCCTGTATGTTTATTACACTACAATTCTTGCATGCATATGTTTAAATACTATATATTCATATAGAACCCATTATGAAAAAAACATTAGGGAAACTGGCAGAGGAATTGCAGTGGTCTTTCTCAACACAGAGACTACTGGGAGATAACCCTCAACAGAAGATAATTTCTCCTTCCATCATCTGGTCAAGTGCACCGTTCCAAAGTCAGGATCATCTTTGAGTTGGCGGCTTGCAAAATCTCTTTCCCCAGACAAACACATATTTCACCAGCATGCAGGCAGGAGTGACAGAATGGGGTTAGGACATGGATAAGAGTGACATGGGTTTCTTTCTCTCTCTCTCTCTCTCTCTCTCTCTCTCTCTCTCTCTCTCTCTCTCGTATGGAGGCACTGCAGAAAGAGGAGGTGGCAAGAATCCAATGATGAAATATTCTGTGATGAGGCTTATGTGGAAAAGGATAGTAGGGTCATTGGGAGTACAGGGTTCAGAGTCAGAGAAAGGGACTCAAGTCAAAAAGCTCAGACTTAACATCAAGGCTTACAGTCAAGTTTCCATTTATTTTTAGTCAAATCATGCACTTTCTCTGGACCTTTAGGTACCATATAAACAAAATGGAGATAAAATCACTTTTTCTAAACTGATTGCACTAACTTGAGGGTGAAAAGTTTGTGATAAATGTATTAAAGAGAGGCAGAGTTGTTGAAGGTTGCCATCATCTGCCTCTCATTAGCAAGGAAACAGGTAAATTTTTGCTGAAGTAAACCACCTTCAGCCAAGAACCAGGTAATAGGCATAAATCACTCTCTCAGGACTGCTGTAGTAATGCATGTCAAAATGCTTTGTAAACTGTAAAACTCTATGCAGATGTAAGGAATTATTATAATTATAACAACTATTTAAATTCCATTTTTATTATAATAATTATCATACATTAATTATTCTTAATTGGATGGTTGAATGCAGAGATGAATAGCTGGAGAAATAGAAATAAATAGGTACTTCAAAAATCACAAAAAAGCATGTTCCTCACCTTCTAATGGAGACTTCAAAGATCGTCTCTGTGACTCTTTTTATGGAGAAATCTAAGAAAATCTAGCTGTCTGTAAACCCATTAATTACATAGGAAATGAATTGTGAGAATGGTATGTAAAATAGTAATTTAAGGAAATGGTACCAAATATTTTAGTAAATATTAAATCATTTGGTGTTAACAAGGCAAAAAAAATTACTTAAGGATGAGTTCATTATCTCTTTTGGCAGATATGAAGATGGGTCTCACAAAGACTAAGGATTACCCATGGATGTTAGAAAGAGAGGAGAAAAGAATTTAAGTTTTCCTTGCTTTAAAATAATAGTTCTATGAAAAGCAACATAGGGAATGAGAGAAAATGTTTGCAAATAATATATATGATAAGGAATTAATCTCCAAAATACGCAAGAAACTCCTACAACTCAATAGCAAAAATAATAAATAATAATAAAATAATGTTTTTAGTGGGCAAAGGACTTGAATAGACATTTCTCTAAAGAAGATAGAAATATGGCCAACAGGTATATGAAAATGTGTTCAACGTGACTAACCACCAGAGAAATGAAAATAAAAGCTATAATGAGATATCACCCCATAGTTATTGTCCTGGTCATTATTCAAAACCAAACCAAACAGAAAACAACAGAGATGGTAAGGATGTGGAGAAATTGGAACCCTTATAACCTTTTTCGGCAGGAATGTAAAACAGGGTAGCCACTGTGGAAAACACTAACTAGGTCCCTCAAAAAATTAAAGATAGAACAAATGATCCAGCAATCCCACTTCCAAATATTTATTTAATCAGATTGAAAACAGAATCTCAAAATGATACTTGCACACCTAGTTTTCACCACACATTATTCACAATAGCCAAGAGGTAGAAGCGACTCAAATGTCCATCAATGAATGAATGGATGGTTGAAGAAACTGTAGTACAAATATTTAGTGGAATAGTATCCAGCCTAAAATGAAGGAAATCCTGTCAAGTACTGCAACATGGTTGAACTTTGAGGATACTGCCCTAAGTGAGGTTAGCCAGTCACAGGAGAACAAGGCATGAAGTCACTTATGTGAGGTTTCTAAAGTAGTGAAGCTCATCAAAGCAGAAAGTGAAATGGTGCATGTGGGGAGGGAGACATGAGGAATCACTGCTCAGAGGGTATAAAGTTTGATAATGCATGATGGAAAAGTTCTAAAGACCTACTATACAACACTGTGCTTATAGTTAAAGATACTGCACTGGTCACTTCAGAATGTGTCAGAGGATGAATCTCATATGTTTTTGGTCATATAATATAATAAAGTTTGTTTTTTTTTTAATAGGGTCCTCGCAAGGCACAGCGCTTATGCCTGTAATTCCAGTGGCTTCAGAGGCTGAGACAGGAGGATCTCAAGTTCAAAGCCAGCCTCAGCAACAGCAAGGCGCTAAGCAATTCATTGAGAACCTGTCTCTAAATAAAATATAAAAAAGGGCTGGGGATGTGGCTCAGTGATTGAATGCCCCTGAATTCAATTCCCAGTACTTACCCACCCCCCAAAAACAGGCTTCTCTCCACTGCTGCCCTAGTTTTAGGATCAATTACCCACAGTTCGTTCTGTCTTTTGTTGTGGCACTGTGCCTACCTTGGCAAAAAAGAAAAAAAAAATTAGCCTTCTGAGCAGCAGTTTAGAGCCATGCATTGTAGTTGCTATGTTTCCAGAAATCAAATCATAAAACATTGGCATGAGAAGAAAAACCTAGAGCGAAGCTAACTTTCCATTTTACAAATGAGAAACCTGGGACCCAGAGTTGGCAAAAGACTTAAATAAGAACTTATAATGAATTAATAAGCTAAATAATAATTAAGTCCTTTCCTGTACCAGCATTTAGCTTAGGAAAGTTGTTTGGAGATTGGTTTTATGGGAAACCACCTGGGAACATAAAAAAATGAATGTCTAGGTCCTGGGGAAGGTACTGAAGTCAGAACCTCTGGGGGTGGAGCTCAGAAACCACACTTTACAGAGCCTCCCTGCAATTCTAATGCAAGCAGGTCTTCCAGCTGGCTCCCACCACTTCCATTAAACCAAACTTTTGGTTTATATCTAGTACATCATACATTTAATGGAAAATAAATGGTATTCTCATCTGGTGGTTTCTCAGTATAAATCAGACGTGATATGGCCTATCTGAAAGGACAGGAAAGAATTATATCATGGGAATATCTTTCTTCTTTTTTTAATAACTGCATAATGATTGAGATCATCAGGGGCCAAAGATTAATTCCATAGGAAATATCTATGAACTCCTTATCTGTAAGAATTTTCTCTACCTGTACCACCTGAAAAAAATGGTTTCTCAAGTCAAACACCAAACTTCATGCCTTTTGGAATGGAAGATTAATCATCTTCACTCCCATGTTTGCTTAACCAAATTAGGGTCAGAGTATCTGCAGACAACCCAACAAAGAGGTCCCTACAGGGCTTGTTCTTCCTGCTATAATGGAAAAGTAAGGCCCAAGGGTTGTTTCTGCCAAAATTTCTAGAATGTAGGGAAAGGGGATGCCAAAGCCTATCAGCTCAGACCCTCATCAACAAACATACACTATGAAGGGAGAAAATGCCATGTGTCTCCTTGTTGCTGTGTACATTTGACATCCATCACCACCTTCAGTCTCCTTAGCATTATCTTTACTGTGTCTTATGCTTAAAGAAAGTCAACAATCACGGAGCGAGTATATGGTGAAGCCTGTGATTCACACACAGCCCCTCTGGCCCCAAGACTTGGGTTCCCTTGACCATACCATGGTGTGTCCAGGAAGAAAATCTGTGTTTCAAGTACTTCGTCTTCCCCCAAGAAGCTGAGAGTGGCACAGCGGTGCTTGCCTGAACTGTTTCCCAGCTATTTACAGGGATGACAGGAGAATGACAAGGGCAGGGTCAACCTGTCTCAAGATAAAATAAAAAACAATGGGTATTTAGTTCAGTGTTCAAGGCCCTGGATCCAATCCCCGGTAAACACATACACACACACACACACACACACACACACACACACACACACGCAAAGATAAGAGTGCTATTAAGAAACAAGGTGTGAACACAGAAATACTATCCTATTTGATATGTTACTAAAATACTAAAAAGACAGACTTTACTATTTATTATTAGTCGAGTCACTGTTTAGCCCTTATTAGTTCTTTAATATTTTAAATAATTTAAATATTTAAATAATTTCCTAATTTTTGTCAATCTAGGTCTGGTATCTAAAAGCCTGATTTGAATGGTGAATCTTTTACTACCACCCGCTGATCTAAATCCTTTCTGCATAGGATTTGGGGCTGGAGTAGGGGACAGAGTTAGGAAAACAGTACACCAATACCACACAGTAAGCCCGTAAGCCCGTCTCTAGGAAGGTCTGAAGCAAGTACTCCATTGTTAAACACATAAATATTTCTGCAGTAAAACTGATGAATATGAACATGCAGTGAGAGAAATAATTATAAATAGTCTTGTGTCAGGCCAGGACAAACTTTGCCACAAAATTAGTTCAGGTCAGATCAGATTTGCTGCTAAATAAGTTAAAAAAAAAATTCCATTTCAAAGCCTGTAGATTTAAGTGACTGTGAAGCTATAGCTATGGACATGGGAAAATGAACGATTTCCTTGTATTTCCTCTTTCTCATTTGTAAAACCTGGAAAAGACATGCACACGCTTCACATAATCCATACTTCATTTGCATTAAATGAATGAATGAAAGTAAATCACTTAGAGTAATGCCTAGCTCATAGTAAACATTCAGTAACTACCAAGAATTGTCATTTATTCCTCCTTTTGTCCCTTCCATTTCCAGCAGTCCATGATGTTGCATAATCAAACAACATTTAAGGAAACGTTAAGTTTACAACAGGAGAGATTTCGTGATGCATTATCATATGCGGTAACTGCCGTAAGAATGTTAAGAGACTAGACTGCTGCAATGACTCAGAAATTTCAGCACTGCAGGACGGAGTGGCCAAAGAAGCTGTATCAGAAAAATGGAGAATTAAGGTAACAGGAAGAGTAAGTGTGGGGAACGGAGAATGCAGCTCAGTGGTAGAGTGCATCTAGCAGAAGCAAGACCCTGGGTTCCATTCCCAGTAACCCCTGACCCCCCTAAAAATGATAGCTGGAAAGAAAGGGAATGGTGATAGGCACAGGTGGACATAAGCAGTGGATACATGGAGAGGAAGAGGTGAATTCCACAGACTGAGCCCATATGTTAATGCTCAACCTGTTTTTAAAGAAACAATGTACACAAAGTCATTCTGGCCCTGCTGTGTCTTAATAACCCCATAACAACCTATTATCCACGGGGCTGAGGTGTGTTTGCCCAAAACAATTCCTTTTATAAGAAGCAGACAGACTGACCTGACTGGAAGATGGAGAGCTCAGTGGCCTCAAGGTCTGTGAAATTAAGTTCCAGATAAAATTAGTTGGCATCAGCCAAGATAACCAAAGATGCCTTCAGGTCTTTGGCATATTATTTAATCATATTGTAATCATAAATTTTTGCCCCGTGAGTTTCACTTAGACATTCATGAGTAAGACATTCGCCATAAGGATTTCGAAATCTTGTACAGTCTGTCAATCAAGAGCTAAGACGTCAATCAAGAGGCAGGACCCTCTAGAATCTGTACCTTCATCCCCCAAAAAAGCTGGGATACAAGAAAGGAATTATCTCTGAGAGGACCCACTTTCTCCATCTCTTTCTCTTCTATTAAACTTTGCTATTCTTTCACTGTGCCTTGTTTCTTGCTTAAAATCTCTCGTGAAGACAAGACCTTGAATATGGTTCCATCACTAGAAAGCTAGGTGAATGTATAAACCGTTTAACTTCCTCAAGTCTTAGTTTGTCTCCTTTTCTTTAATGAAGGTCACTATATTTCAAATTTATTGAGAGGTTTGGAATTTGTGTATATAAAGCATACAGACTAATATTTAATAAATCCCTCATAACATCAGCCATTAGAGAACACAAACACATTTCCAGTTGACATAGGCATACCAAAACGTAGAACCAAGTGTCTCACTGATTTGAGTAAGGATTACCATTTGGGGAGGTGACAAGATTGATGCCATTCACTCCCATCCAAGAGGCTGAGACCAGATCAGAAGTTACAATGAAGTCTTTTGGAATTCATTTTGCTTGGAAAATGAGGAATTTGAGAATGTGAGAGGGGCAAATCTAACTCCAGGAGAGGTTAAGAAAAGAGGGAAATTGACAGAGGTTGAGTGAAACTGGCTATATATTCCTTTGAAAATCAGGAAAGAAATCAACTTTTAGAGGAAATAAGAGTGACATATTGTATCTTTGATTCTACAGGCTGTCTACAGCATTATGTGAAGATGCACTTTGCCTTCCTATACTAATCAAATTAGAACTCTCACTGTCTTTTCCCTGCTTCTGTTCTCAGTTTTCTCAGACTGTTCTCAGTCTCTGCATGTCTTTATCTCCATTCTCATGAGGGTTTGCTCCCATGTACATCTCAAGATTACCATCATCCCAAAGTGGTTTTTTTTAAGAGTTATGAGAGGCAATATGGCAGTCTCCCCAACCCCCGAGCTCCCCCACCCCCCACCCCGTGGTGCCAAATATCCTCTCAATTCCTTGGAGGAAAGAAACTAAATAAACCCAGGCTACTATTATCACCAAGTACCATAGAACACAGAGCACATTTTTGGTGCCAAATTAATAATTCCCCTTGGCAAGTCAATAGAGCAAAAGAGTGACCACCCTGCAGCCCAGCTGGGCACAAGTCACACTGAGATGGAGCTTTGGAAGGAGCCATCTATCAAAATAATGGCCTCAGATGTCAATGTAGGACTCACGTTCTTTCAAGTGGATGGTTTTAAATAATTCAGAATTCATGAAGGCATAAGCACCCAGACTCTTCCCCTCAACGGTTCAGAATTAGGTTTGCTACCTTCAATTTGATAATTATCTACAGTGATGGTATCCTTTATTTACTTAGCTTTTGTCATCTTCTTCTAGCTATAAAATTTGCAATAGTTTAAAAATGAGAAACCAATCTTTGAAATGTCTGATATTAGTATTTATTAATTATACTACAATTATACTAAATCATACTACTAGTATTCACTGAGCACTATTTAATAACCACGTGAGAGGTACTGTACTAAGCACTGATTTAAGTCATGCATAGTACTGTACTATGCATTGATTTAAGTCATGCAACAGACCTACAAACTTGACACCATTATGCCCATTTTTTAATTGAGAAAACTGAGGGTTTACAATAGTACTAGAATTTCCTGGGGCCACATAACTGGTAATAGGTGAATAGGATCATCTCAACTTCAGATTTACTCAAGTCATAAGCTTAACCATTATGCTAAAACGCTTCCTTTATAAAGGAAAATTGTATTAAAACAACCAACACTTTCACATATTCAGAGGAAATGTTTACAAAACCTTAGAGAAAATTATTTTCCAAACATTCTCATACAAATTAGAAGCAGGCACTTATATTTTTAATTATATACTAATTCCATGTCATTCCCATCTGTTATTTAAATGAAATTAACTAAAGCAACACTTAGACTTGTTTTAATAGGCAATACAAAACTATGGGTCTCTGCATTTCCTAATTTAGGCTGGTGTTTCTTATTTAGTATGAAGGTGTACTAAGAAACCTTAAAGAAGGGAGAGTTCTGCTATTAGATATATGATGTTAACTGGCTTAGCAAACTCTTCCCAGTCCCACAGACTACATCCCCATTTGTATTGGCCTGCCCCAGATTCATAAGCCTCAACAGCTTCTTACTGTAATGTTCCTGAGCCTACCAATGTACCTAAAGGTGACTCATTTCCAAACCTCCAAGCTTCTAGGCAACCAATGATTAGAGACTAGAACGTGGCTTCTTTTCCACTGAGATACTACTGACACTTCCTTGTTATGTGATTAGGAAGATGTTATAGCATGAAAACTTGTAAATGAAATAAAGGGAATCTTTGGCATAGTGCAAGCTTTGGGAAAGAGGACAGAATTAAGAAATCTCGTCTCTTTTCTGCCACCAAATCACTGATTTCAGGTGAGTATTTTTGTCAGCTTCTCCTCTCAGGGAGGCCAAGTTTCTTCTCCATCTGCAGGTTGTTTCAGAACCATGGACAGCAGCACAATCATCTCTGGGACTGGAAGAATCTAGGGGAAGTGTTTACAATTCCATGGTCTCAGAATCCAGGATCAAGAAGACAACATCATAAAATATCAGCACTGACACATCCAGTCAAACTCCATAACATTAGCATCTTTGAGGGGATATTCAATGCTTTAAGGAAGAAGTTTGCATTCCAGTCTTATTGGCAGGGCAATTGGCCGTCAGTAGGGTCTTTGAAGCCCCATTGAAATGATACAACCTACAATACATTTTATTTATATGTGTAAAGCCAGGTTCTCATTCCTCTCCTACAGCAAATGCCTGAGAAAGTTGCTTCAGCTTTGCTTTTGATCTGGCCTAGTTTAGAAGATGAATCAGCAGCTTTCCAAGGGCTATGAAAAAGCAGCTCCAATTTAAATCCTCCTCCATCCATACCAGTCCCTGTTTGCTGAGCCTGGCTCACTGGGCTGAGGAGTCCTTGCAGAAAGTCTGACCTGATGGAATTTGCAGTTCAAATTTCCAGTCGTTATTACTCAGCCCCCTCGTTTTTCAATGAGCAATCAATTTTAGTCAATCACATCTGGTCCATGCCTAGAAGCTAGGCTACTGGGAAACACGGGATTTAAAAGGCTGAAAGGCAATGGATTATTAAGATTCATGAAACCTACCCTGGAGTCACTCTTTGAGACTTTTAAGTCATTACTGATAAGTCGCAAGACAGCTGGCTTTCATATAAATATCAGCCAGCTTGTTACTCTGGTGTTTTTAAAATTCAATTATGGTGTAAAATAAATAAAAATGCATTTCAAATATAAATATGGGATTTAAAAACTTTTGAGTAGGAAAAAGATAACTTTCTTCAAGATAATTTAGCTCCTACTTGTATTACATATATGCATGCATGCATTTATACATTCATTCAACATACACTCAATATTCCAAGCACTGTACTAACTTCAAGGGATATTTTAAAAACCAAGTTCTAACCTCAAGGAGCTCACAGTCCACAACTAGTGATGGAAGAGTAAAATACTAAAATATGATAATGACAAATTCTATCCTTCTTTTATCCCTCTACCAATTTGCCAGCAAGTCAGACAGATTTTAAATTTAAAGGATGCCTTGAATTCTTTCCCATCTATCCATCTTTACTACTAATACCCTAGCCCAAAGTTTGATAATATTCTATTTAGACTACTGAAAAATCTACCATGATAGCTGCCTGAGTTTTGTATCAAACCAATCCCATAATCCATTGTCCACACAAACAGCCAAAAATGAACCACTGTACTTTTTAAAACATTATCATGTCTTCCCTGCTTAAAACGAGCCGATTCTTGATGCACTTAACACTTGCAATGTCCTAGATAATTTTACTCTCTCAATCTCATCTTCTCCTATCCTTCCACTTTCCCATAAATTTCCAGCTATCCTGACCTTCTTTTGGTTCCTTTTGCCCTAAATCTTTGCATGATTTGCTCCTTCTTATTTGACTTCGGCTTGAATGGCACACTCTCAGAGGATCCCTCCCTTGTCCACACTATCTGTACTCCCCTCAAGGCACTCTCTACCACATTATCTACCACATGTCTGTTTGATTTTCTTTATGGAACTCTCCTAAAATGTTTAATAATTTTTGTACATTTGTTCTCTCTATGAGAACAGGGGATTTCCTTGTTTATCTGTTTACCACTTCATTCAAATATTTAAGACAGCATGTGGCTAATAAAAGAGGAAATTTTAATTTCATGATAACAGAGAGCATGTCTACCTAATTCTAGATGATTTCTAATGGCAATATGGCAGAATGTGCGTACTGTACATGTTCCAAACTATCAGCTGAATGACACTTCCGAGGAAGGTCCCTCTCATACAAGAAAACAGATAAGAAACATAACATTGTCTTATGGATGAGCCCCTCATCCAATGATGGATCAGCAACATTGGCAAAACACATTTGTCATAAAAGATTCAAAGAAAATAATTAGAGAATAGAATTTAATATGTCTGTATTTTTAAAATAACAATACCATGCAAATTATGGCAACAAAGTAAATGTAATTCATTAAGAATGATGGAACTTTGTAAGGAAAGAGTGCAGTCTAGGGGCTGGGGATATGGCTCAAGTGGTAGCGTGCTCGCCTGGCATGCGTGCGGCCCGGGTTCGATCCTCAGCACCACATACAAACAAAGATGTTGGGTCCGCCAAAAACTAAAAAATAAATATTAAAAAAATTCTCTCTCTCTCTCTCTCTCTCTCTCTCTCACTCTCATTCTCTCTTTAAAAAAAAAAGAGTGCACTTCTATCCTCAAATTAGTCCCTCTCATATAAAAATTTGCATCATGGATGAATGTATATAAATGTGTGGATAAGCATGTGATTGTGTACACTGAGAGAATGTCTATACATACAAGCAAAATATCAGTTTCCATTAAAATCTCTGAAAAGTGTCCACAATACCAGAGAATTATATATCCCCTTCTCTACCTATCTGGTACCTACCTTGTTATTTTTTGGGATTCAACTTATCATACTAAAGTCCCACTTCTAAGACAAAAAAAAAAAAAAAAAAAAAAAAACACGTATGAGAGGATCCATTAAAATGAGTGTTACCTCATCACTGAACTTCTCAATTTACAAGAAATGATAAATTTTTATCCTCAGAAAGGCAACTCCCCCCCCCCAACCTGGCCCACTTTACAGGTGAGGAATCCAAGCTCTAGAATGTTTTTTTTAATATTTATTTATTTTTTAGTTGTAGTTGGACACAATACCTTTATTTATTTATTTTTATGTGGTGCTGAGGATCGAACCCAGGGCCTCACATGTGCTAGGCAAGTGCTCTACCACTGAGTCACAGCCCCAGCCCAGAGATAGAATGTCTTTGCGAAATACAACAGCTGATTTCTAATGATTCTAAGATCACAGCTTGGTCTTTTGGCTCAAGAAAAAGATGAGGATACAGGACCTTATGCTCCTAAGGTAATAGCAAGAGGACTCTGAAAGGTGAGCTAGCTTGTGGAAGGGAAAAGAGTGAAGAAGAGTCTGTATAGCCAAGCAGAGATGTAGGTAGGGGAAAAAAAATTGCCCAATTATGGGTAAAGAGCTTCCATTTCCTCTTCAGGGCATCTGGCCTCCTAGTTATTCCTTCTCTACTGGGATTAATCCATCACCAGACACAGAGCCACTTTCCAAGTTATTAATCATTTGGGAGCAGTGCTGTCTCAGCAAAATCCCAGCAAGGTGACTGCTAAAAACCAGGAGAGGACAAAACGAAACTGCAGACAGACAATGAGACAACCAGCCAGAAGACCTCAAGACAGACCCAGCAGCTGAGAAACTCCACCACAATAGAAATGCCAAGGACTGACATTTCCTCTAGAACAGAGAGAAAAATGAACCCACAGAACCACTGAACAATTTAAAATCCTAATTTATCAACTCCCTTGCTGCCCAGCAATCACTGCAGGAAAACCCCTATTCTAGGACCTCAAACGAGGCTGTTCATTTCCAATGTGAATCATAGTCTTCAAAAGATGATCAAGTCACAAATACCTTTACCTAAAATTCAGTTAAAAACTACTTTTGAAGTCCAGACTGTAGGAGGTATAGGTGTGGCCTCAGTCTACAGTTCTAGGTTGAAACGAGATGGTATGTTCTAGCAGGTCTGCCCTATGTTGAACATCCCATTCCCAGTAGCCAGCTCATGCTACTATACAAAATTCAGCAGCAATGTGCTTGAGAACAATAATTTGATGCTATCTGGACCAGTTTGCCTGTTGGGTCCTTTGATCAGGCATCTCCTATCTGTGGACACCCACTCAGCCCTGAGCATGGCCACAAACTCTGTGCTGCTCCCAATCAAAGAACAAATCCTGACCTCAGCTACAAAAGACAAGTCTTACTTCCAAAACAAGACAGACTGGACATAGTCTGTGTCAAGCCTTAACCCCAGCCACTGGTGAGCCTTAATCCTGACTAGAGTGGGACCATTCATTGGTTCATTTATTCGATAAGTATTAAAACCCTGAGTACACACCAGGCTCTGCATAGGACACTAGGAATATGGTAACCAGAAAAATATCCATGTGAGATAGAACAAGAGTAAATAATTGACATTGAAGTATCTTACTTCAAATTACACTATAGAGATATAATAACAAAAACTGCATGGTACTGGCATAAAAACAGACCTGTAGATAAATGGTACAGAATATAAGACACAGAGACAAACCAGCAGATCTACAGTCATAGGATCTTTGACAATGGTGCCAAAAACATACATTAAAAAAAGAGAGAGCCTTTTATAAATGGAGCCGGGAAAACACATGGTTATCCATATGGAGAAGAATGAAAGTAGACCCTTATCTCTCACCCTGTACAAAAGTCGATTCAAAATAGATCAACGACTTAGGAATTAGATCCTAGCACATAGGCACAGGCAACAACTTTTACAATAGGACCTCAGTTTGTAGGCTTATTAAATAATGCCAAAAGTTTACATTGAATGGCAAAAAACTTCTGTAGCAAAGGAGACAATTAAAAATGTGAAGAGAGTACCCTAAGAATGATGGGAAAAAAAATCTTTGCTAGCTACTCTTCTGATAGAGAATTAATATCTAGACTATTTAAAGAATTCAACACTAATTAATCAACATTAATAAATGGGCAAATGAATTAAATAAACTTTTCAAAAGAAGAAATACAAATTCCCATGAAATGTATAAAAAATGCTTAATTAACTCATTAGCAATCAGGGAAATGCAAATCAAAACTACATTGAGATTTCATCTCACTGTAGTCAGGATGGCAGTCATCAAGAATACAAATAATAGCTGGGCACAGTGGTGCACATCTGTAATCCCAAGAGCTTGGGAGGCTGAGGCAAGAGGATCATGAGTTCAAAGCCAGCCTCAGCAAAAGTGAGGTGCTAAGCACCTCAGTGAGACCTGTCTCCAAATAAAATACAAAATAGGGCTGGGGATGTGGTTCAGTGGTTGAGTGCCCCTGAGTTCAATCCCCAGTACCCACCCCCCAAAAAAGACTATAAACAATAATAAATGCTGGAGAGAATATGGATAAAAGGAACACTTTTGCACTGTTGGAGGGATTGTAAATTAATATAATCACTATAGAAATCAGTATGGTGGTTCCTCAAAAGACTAGTCATAGAACCTCAATATGATGCAACTATACCACTCCTCAACAGTTACCCTAAAGAATTAAAGTCATCATACTATAGTGATACACACATATCCATATTTATAGCAATGCAATTCACAATAGTCAAACTATAGAACAGACCTAGGTGTCTATCAGCAGATGGTTGGATGATGAACATATGATGTATATGTACAATGGAGTTTTATTCAGTCATAAATAAGTATAAAATTATGTCATTTGCAGGAAAATGGATGAAACTTGAGGCCATTATGTTAAGCAAAAAAAAGCCAAACTCAAAAGTCCAGGGTTGCATGTTTACTCTCATAGGTGAAAGGTAGAGAAGAAAAAGGAGAATAAAGATGGGGGGCTGGGATTGGATATCAATAGAGGAAAGGAGTCAGGGGTTGGGAGGAGAGGAGGAAGAGAAGATCTGGGGTTGATATTGGCCAATTGTGTGCATGTACAAATCATTGTGTACAATGTACCAATCTAAAATATGGGGAGAAAAAAGAGTAAAACATCGACCATGTTTGTGTATATTTACTGTCATGATTTAACTCCAAACATAAACTGAATCCAGAATTAAGCCACAGATTGATTCATAACCCTGAGGCACAGAGTGAGCCTTAAACCTAGCCAGAATTGAAGATGTTTGAAACTGAAAACTTAGAGGAAGAATAAGAAGAACTTCTAAAAACCATTTCAGGCAGTACTGGGATTAGCAGCCCAAAAAAGGCCTGAGGAGCTACATAAACAATCATTCAATGTGTGGTGATGTGGAGAAAAGCCAATAAGGGTTCCCAATGACACTGGGACTGACGGAGACAAACACACTTAGAAACACATTCTAATTCCGTAGCATTACTCAGGTGTGGGTGGCAAAGTGTTCTCTGTGCATACTAATTATTAAAGGTCCTCAGAGAAAGAGGTGGCAGAGGACAGGCCCTAGATCTCTAGTAATTCTTGAAAAATTGTCCAGAAGGGAGTAGAATTTGAAGGGTCAAGACATAGGGATAGAGAAAAGGGATTATAGAGGTCATCACATGAAACTTGGAGAGTGAACACTCATGGTGTGTTTAAGAGGTGGGATGAGTGACTCTGGATTAGAGGAATCCTTGGGGATAGGTGAAGAGACAGAGGGACATTCGTATGCCCAGACCTAAATGCCAAGCAGAGGCACCCAAGACTGAGAGAAGAGGCTTACACATTCAGCTTAGCTTGAATCACTGATGAAGGATCAGCTATGCATGTTTTATTCACTTTTTATACTCAGAACTTAGTTTTCATCTTTTACAATGAGAACAGGAAGGAACAAAGAGGATAAGAGGGCTAGAGAAGGAGAAGGTTTTGCTAACCATTCTTCATCAGGAAAGCCAATGATCATACCAGCAAGAACATGGAAACCTCCCCAGAAATAGATCTCATTGGTTAATTCACCTTGACCAAGCCTAATAAGGAGCAATCCTGTTGCCTGCAATCTGAGATTATTGGAAGTGGCGTTTTTGTCCTCCAGCCCTCCCTCAAATTTGGGGGGATACTAAGGCAGTAAATAAGCCTTCAATATTGGGGAAGAGAAATGCTGACCAGGAGGAGGTAAATTGCAAGGTAAGTTTCCTTCACAATTGAGTTACATCTGCCAGGTGTAAAAGCAGGGGAAAGTCATTCACTAACTCCTTCCCCAGATCCTTTAACTCCAAGAACATCAACGTTGCCATTGTATCACACCTGGCTATGCCCAAGAGTCAAAACATAGGGGAAAGAGAGAAAAGGATATAAAAGAGGAAATAATGCACTGAAATCCAGGTTAATCCCACTTATAGACTCAGTTCATGTTAGCAGTTAATCCAGTTAGAATAGCTTTCATGGGGAGTTTTGATAAATCTTTTAGCTTCTCGTAGGTACCACTAGCCCCCTAACAACTCAACTTTCATGAGGATGTCCATCAGTAATGCAGCAGATCTGACACCTGTTACCCTTTTAATATCAGCATGTTGGCCCAAACCAAGTCCCACTTGAGGTCAGATCTTCCCCAAATGTAACTATCCCTTGCTGAATCTCACCTACTATAGTTATTTCAGAATTTTAAATCACCCAACTCAGGTCTTAAAGTTGTCATCTTGCACTTCCCAAAATTTATTTTTTATGTCATCATCAAATTATTATTCCCGACCAGACTGTAAAATCCTTGAGTCTTGGAATTGTGTTTTACATTTCTGCAGACCATCCCCAGTAAGTACCAGAGCTTAGCATACAGCAGGAAAAAAGAAAGTCTCTGCTTTGCCGGTTTATTGATGACACAAACCTCTCAGAGACTGAGACTCAATGTGTATACCAAAGACAGAGAGTTTGAGTCCTCTTTTCCCTGCTCCCTGCCTGGTTGCTTGGATGTGCTGTGCTGCTAACTCAGCTGCTAGGTGTTTCCTCTTGTAAATGGGAATTCAAATTCTTCACTAATTCTAGATTTCTCATAGGCAAAACTGTGCAGACCAAACTCAGCTCCAATATTTCCGATCTAATTTTTAATGTTTTTATTCTAGTTGCATGCAATGTATAATTTACCACTTTAACCATCTGTCTATGTACATCAGTAGCATTAATTACATTCACAATATTGTGACACCATCACCACTATGCATTTCCAGAACTTTTTATTATCATCCCAAGCAGAAACACTACCTATTAAACAACTCATCATTCTCCCATCTTTTTAACCCTTGGTAACTTCTACTGTCTGTCTCTGTGAGTTGCCTATTATAGGCACCTCATATAAGTGGAATCTTACAATATCTATCCTTTGTGTTGGTTTATTTCACTGAGCCTAATACTTTCAAGATTCATGTAGCTTTATCATGCATCAGAATTCCATCACTATATATGTCCAATTAACATTTATTTGTATGTTTTTACCTTATTTTGTTTATCTATGCATCTTTTAATGCACATTTGAGTTGTTTCAACCTAATATTGATGTAAACATATAAAATATCTGTTTGAGTCCCCATTTTTTATCCTTTGTTATTCACTTAGGAATGAACTGGCTGGATTATATGTTTATTTAACTTTATGTTTCCTTTTTTGAGAAACTAATAAACTGTTTTCCAAAGCAACAGTATCATTTTACATGTTTATCAGCAATGCCTGGGGATTTCATCCTGGTCAATGCTTGTGGGTTTCTAGTTTTGTTGGCTTTTAAAAACTAACAGCATCCTAGTGGTTTTAGATGAGATCTCATTGTGATTTTGATTTGCATTTTCCTAATGATGTTGATCATCTTTTCGTATGTTCATTGGCCATTTGTACCTCTGGCGAAATGCCTATTTAGTTCCTTTGCCTATTTAATTTGATTGTTGCTTTGTAATTGAGTTGTAAAAGGTTTTTGTATAACCCATATATTAACCCATTATCAGATAGAAGATTGGCAAATATTTTCTCCCATTCTGTTGCTGTCTTTCCAATCAAATTTTATATTTATTAACTTTAATTCATCAATAATCATGGCATATGTTTGTGCCCTTTATCTTCATGTTATTTCTAGGTGACACACTTTCCACCTCGAAGTCTCATAATCCCAAGGTAGTCACACTAGTCACAGAATATCCAAGAGCCCTCAAATAGCCTTCCAATAGCACCAGTGGCCCAGAGTTATTCTCTTTGATCATCATCATTATTAGCTGCCATCTTTTATTGTGAGCTTACAATGTGTCAAATACTCTCGTGAGAACTTCAGCTACATCCTCTCCATTTTTTTTCCATGTCAAATTTTAAAAAGTCATTATCTTTAGTTCTATTTGGCAGACAAGGAAACTGAGATTCAAATTAATGACATGATGAGCACTCATATATTAAAAGCTCTTCCCATGCATGTTTATATGTAGAAGCTCGTGTATGAGAGGGTTCTATCAGTTAACTCCTCCAAATTTCAAATGATTGACTGCTAACCACATCACCGATGCTGCTAACACCTATATGTTCAGCCAATGAAAATCCTTTTATGGTGGAAGTTTTAGGCAAGTGTCAGGAACATTTTAGGGTAGCTGAGATATGTAGTTATTTTCCTAGGCAAAAACAATTCTTATACAAGTTCCCTGACTACAGAACAGATAAAGAAAAAAAAGAGTGTTTCTAGACCAATTTAGCCCTCCAGAGGGAAAGCACTGGATCAGGGAGGAAATGTGGGAAGTTCTCCTTGGAGCTTCCTCTACCCATGTGACCTTAGTCATTTCAGCTATTACATGGAGACCATTGTTTAGTTGCTATGGACTGAACTGTGTGCCCTTCAAAATTCACATGTTGAACCCCTAACTCATAATGTGATGGTATTTGGAAATGAGGTCTTTAGAGGTAATTAGAGTTAGATGAGGTCATGAGTATTGAGTCCTGGTTCAATAAGATTGGTGTCTTTATAAAAGAGGGAGAGACACAAGTTCTCACTCTCAGCACATATGCATCATGGAAAGGCCACATGAGGACACAGAAAGAAGGTGGTCATCTGCAATCCAGGAAGAAAGCTCTCATCAGAATCCAAACTGACCAAAATTGGGATCTTGAACTTCCAGCCTTTAGAATTCTGGGAAAATAACATTTCTGTTATTAAAAAAATAATAATAACATTTTTTTCCTTTAATGGAAGTCCAAGCCCAATATACTAGCTAAAAAATCTTGAAGAACTTTCTTTCTTCCAGGACATGTTTTCTGTCAGATGACGACATGCTCTTTCACCTGCAGGTCACTTAATGCTGCCGTGTCTTCTTAGTAAGCAGTCCTTCCATTGACGAAAGAACGAATAATTTAACTTATCCCAGTAAGTGATGTCAGGCAGGTGCCAAGTCTACAAGCTGTGTACACGTTCTGTCAGCACAGACGTGAGTACGATACCTGGGTTATTGTGATAACTTCCCTCTTCAGGGATCCTACAAACTAAATAAACACACCTTGTGCCTAACAGCAACAATTGAAGTTTTTCCCTGGGATTTTATTTTCTACCCTGAATTGCTATAATGCCCAATACTATAGATTTGTGGCTAAAATTACAGGGTTTGAAGTTATACTCTGCACAAGAGACAAGCTGATCAACTTTCAGAAAATAAATGGATCTCTCTCAGCCTTGTTTTGCTCACCATGAAAACAGTGGTAACCATAACTGCTAATTATTATTTTATTGCAAGGAAAAAATATAATAACTCATAGAGAAGAAAGAAATCCTAATTCCAATAATAACAGAGTAGCTTATATTGGACTAACATTGCCACAGACAATAATTATATACTACAAATGAAATATTTTAAGAAATGCATTTTTTCAAGTCACTGGGCATTGAGCGTGATCAAAACCAGGCAGTCCAAAAACCAGAGTGTATTCTATCCATGAAAGAAGGAAACTGCATGGGGTAAGATCCATGTCTGTTTGACTCTTTTCCTATGGGCACTCTCTGGTCCACCCGGCGCAGACTCAATGTAAATGAGGAATAAAGGTGCAGTCACATGGGTTAAGGTGTCAGAGAATTTCAGTGTCATCAGAGTGGCTGGAAATTGATGAGAAAAATTCAGGAATGAGGGAAGATATGAGATGCCACTAACACCTCCCCCCCCCAAAAAAAAAAGAAAAAAAAAAAAAAACCATTCCTCAAATCTCTAGCCAGCTCCTGAATAGGGTAGAAGAGGGAGAGACTCAGGGAACCCATAAAGGCTAATGTCGAAAACTAACGTTTCTATTGTTATCCACATTTGGGGATAATCCCATCATGCTCAAAAAGCTTAATAAACATCTTGGGCATTCCAGAAGAGATGTGACTTTTAAAGACTATTTATTAGGACCAAGGGATTATTCCTAAGAGTAAAAGCAAAATGGAAATATGCACACCCTAAAAATGTGTAAAACCAAAAGCCTTCACAAGTTCAACATGACCACTCAGGAGCAAAATTACCAGGACAAATGTTAATAAAGGAATATTATTAAAATACCTAGAATATCTACAGTAGATTATCCATAATATCCATACCTACTAAAAATTAGAAGAAAGAAATGTGACCCATAATCAAGAAAAGAAGGGAAGTAATAGAACCCAAAATGTCCTAGATGTAACTAGCAAATAAGAACTTTAGTGAGATTTCTATAAATGTGTTCAAAAACTCACAGGGAAAAAAATGTTATAGTGAATAAGACAGAAATTATCAAAAGAGAAATTTAAACTATAACGAAGAACCAAACGGTGATTCTAGCGCTGACACATGCAATATTAGATCTGATAGATTACTTGAGTGGGATTAGTGGTAGAACAGAAATCATAGGCAAAAGGGTCAGCGGACTTGAAGGGAGATGAATAGAAATAATCTAATCTGAAGATAAGAGATAAAAGTACCAGGGAAAACATGAACAGAGCTTCAATGACCTGTGGGAGAACAACGGGCAGCCTAATATCTTCATGATTGGAGCCCTCTAAGGAAACGGAGAGAAGAACAATGGAGACAACATCGAATAATGGATGAAGATTTCCCAAATATTGTGGAAAAAAATCAAATAAGAGATTAAAGTCACAGCAGCCCACAAGCAGGGTAAATATAAAGATAATGACATATCAGAATCAAACTGCTAAGACAAAGAGAGAGAAATCTTAAAAGCAGTCAGGAACAATGGTCACAAGGGAAACAAGGAATGGTGGCCAAATCCTGATTCCTCATCTGAGCAAACAGATGCCCCAGAAGCCAATGGAGTGACATCACTCATTTGTGGAAAAACAAACAAACAAAAAAACTGTTCACTTACAATTCCATATCCAGTGAAAATCCCATCAAAATTAAGATAAAAATGAAAACACTATTTAGATAAATAAAAGTAGAGAGAATTAATTTCAAGAACACTCATAAAAACAAATAGCAAAAGAGTGTTTGGGGGAAGTAACATTAAGTGAAACCTTGGATCTACAGAAACGACCCCAGAATTGTAAACTGGGTAAAACTGAAAGCTATGGTTTTATCTTCTAATCTCTTTAAAAGACAATTGATGAATCATAGACTTAACTTTAAAACTATACTAGAAGAAAAACTCTCTGATACTTGAGTGAGACAAAGATTTCTTGAATACAACATGAAAAACATGATTCATTGGGCTGGGGATGTGGCTCAAGCGGTAGCGCGGTGGCCTGGCATGCGTGCGGCCTGGGTTCGATCCTCAGCACCAAATACAAACAAAGATGTTGTGTCCGCCAAAAACTGAAAAATAAATATTAAAAAATTCTCTCTCTCTCTCTCTCTCTCTCTCTCTCTCTCTCTCTCTCTCTTTAAAGAAAAAGAAAAAGAAAAACATGATTCACAAAAGAAAAAACTTGATAAGTTGGATCACCAAAACTTAAACCTTTTCTACAAAAACACTGTTATGCGACTGAAAAGAACAAATCAAAACTAGGGGAAATATTTATAAAAGTCATATCTGACAGAGGGCTTTTATTCAGAATATATAAAGAACATTCAAACTCTAATAAAAATAAGCCCATTTAAAAAAAAAAACCTGGGAAAAGTAATTGAACAGATATTTCACAAAGAAGATATATGGAAAACAAAGAAACAGAGGGAAATATGCCCAACAGCACTAGCCATTAGAAAAACACAAATGGTGGTACATGCCCGTAATCCCAGCTACTCATGTGGCTGAGGCAGGAGGATCAAAAGTTGGAGGCCAACTGGGGCAGCTCAGCAACTCTAGCAATAGAGACTTCCCTTAGCATGAAAGAAGTCCTGGGTTCATTCCTCAGTACTGGCAAAAAAAAAAAAAAAAAAAAAAAATATATATATATATATATATATATATATATATATATATATATATATATATATTTTTTTTTTTTTTTTTTCATTTTAAAATGCAAATTAAAGTTCCATTAAGATCCTACTACATACAAACAACAACAAGTGTTGGCCAGGATGTGTGGGAAAAGGCACACTCATACACTGCTGGTGTGACTGCAAATTGGTACAGCCAATATGGAAAGCAGTATAGAGAATCTTTGGAAAACTGGGAATGAAACCACCATTTGACCCAGCTATCTTTCTCTTCATTCTATAGCCAAAGGACTTAAAAACAGTGTACTACAGGGACACAGCCACATCAATGTTTATAGCAGTACAATTCACAACAGCTAAACTGTGGAACCAACCCAGATACCCTTCAGTAGATGAATTGATAAAGAAAATGTGGCATATATACACAATGGAATATTACTCAGCAATAAACGAGAATAAAATCATGGCATTTGCAGGTAAATGGATGGAGTTGGAAAATATAATGCTAAGTGAAGTTAGCCAATCCCAAAAAAAAACAAATGCCAAATATTTTCTCCAATTTAAGGATACCGATTCATAATGTGGTGGGGCAGGGCCTGGGAGGATTAGACCAACTCTAGATAGGACCAAGGGGAAGAGGGGAGGGAGGAGAAGGAAGGAGGCATGGGGGTAGGAAAGACGGTGGAATGAGATGGACATCATTACCTAAGTAAATGTATGAAGACACAAATGGTGTGACTCTACATTGCGTACAACCAGAGATATGAAAAATTGTGGTCGATATGTGTGATATGAATTGTAATGCATTCTGCTGTCATATGTAACAAATTAAAATAAAGAAATAATTTTAAAAAGATCCATCTTTTCAAATGACACATTCTCCCCAATAAAAGAGAAAAAGAAGAAAATGGAACAGAGGATGTAGTGTGTAGCTCTTTCCTACAGTTGTCCTAACAAACTTGTTGGTTTAAAACAGAAATTTGTTCTCTTACAGTCTGTAAGCTAGAATTCCAAAATTAAGGTTTTATCAAGGACACGCTTCCCCTGAAATTCTCAGGAAGAATTCTTCTTTGCCTTTTCCTAATTTCTGATTACTACTGGCCATGCTTGATTTTCTTTGGCCTGTAATGATATCATTTCAATTTTTACATCTACCCTTACATGACTGTCTTCCTTCTATTTGCCTATCTCCAAATCTCTCTCTTTATAAGGACACCTGTTATTGAGTTTAGGGCCCACTGCAATCCAATAAGATCTCATTTTAAGTATATTTGCAAAGACCCTATTACCAAATAAGGTCACATTCATAAATACCAGGGGTTAAGTCTTCAGCATATCTTTTGAGGGGACATGACATGGAACAACTACAACTCTTATAGAGTACTGGTAGGAACATAAAATTGTACAACCATGTAGCAAAACAATCTGTCAGTGTTTTATAAAGTATATATTTGTCATATACATATACTTGCCATATGCAAAGGACTGAAGATTGAGTCTACCCCCAAATCCTAAATTGAAATCCTATCCCCTTGATATGATTTTTATTAGGTGGGGCTTTTAGGAAGAAATTAAGTCACAAGGGCAGAGCCATCCAGGATGGGCTTAGTGCCCTTGTAAAAAGTACCCAAGAGAGGTCTCTTTCCTTCTTTCTTCTGCGTGGGGATACAATGAGAAGTGAGCCATCTACAACCTGGAAGAGATCCATCACCAGAACCTGCCTGTGCTGGTACCATGAACTTGGACTTCCAACCTCTAGAACTATAAGAAATAAATTTTTATTATTTATAAGTCATGCAATCTATGGTACTTTGCAATAATAGTCTAACCTAAGGTACTATATGAATCCAGCAATCCCACTCCTAGATATTTACTCAAGAGAAATGAAAATTTCTGTAGTAACACAACCTCTATATGAATTCGTACAGCAACCTCATTCAAAATAAGACAAACACTTGATATAACAAAGTGGATGAAACTCAAAGGTATCTTGACAAAGTCAAAGAAACCAGTCTCAAATTTAAATATTCTATGATTCTATTATGCAACACTCTGGAATAAGTAAAACTATAAGGAGAAAGAATACATTGGTAGTTACCAGAATGGGAAGAGGAGGGATGATTGTCTACAAAAGGGTACCACAAGGAAGTTTCTCCAAGTGACAGAATGGTTCTGTATCCTGATTTTGGTGGTTTTCAGGTGTGTTACAGTTTAGAATTGAGGTGTTCCTCAAAAAGCTCATGAGTGAGGGCTGGGGATGTGGCTCAAGCGATAGAACGCTCACCTGGCATGTGCTGGGCGCTGGGTTCGATCCTCAGCACCACATAAAAATAAAATAAAGATATTGTGTCCACCTAAAACTAACTAACTAAATAAATAAATATTTTTTAAAAAGCTCATGAGTGAGAAAATGCAAGAATCTTAGCAAGTGAAATGATTAGGTTATGAGAGAAGTAACCTAAATCATTGGCTTAATCCACTAATATGGATTAACCAGGTGGTAACTGTAGGCAGCCAGAGTGTGACTGGAGGAGGTGGGTCACTGGAGGTGTGCCTTTGGGGTCTACATTTTGTCCCCGGTGAATGGAGTTTTCTCTCTCTGCCTCCCGATTACTGTGTCCTAAACTGCTTTCCCCCACCACCCCCTTCCACCATGATGTTCTGCCTCACCTTGGGCCCAAAGCAATGGAGCGAGTCATCTACAGACTGAAACCTCTGAAGCATCAGCATTAAATCAACTTTTCTTCCTTTAAAATTGTTTTGTCAGGTCTTTTGATCACAGCAATGAAAAGCTGGCTGACTGAAAGAAGGTGGTCACATAAATCTCTATAGAGTTAAAACACAGAGAACCGTACACCAGTAAAACGTCCATTTTACCATGTGTAAACTTAAAGCATTTTTTTGAAAAGAATATATCAACATCACCACAAACTCACTAATGTGACTCAAATTTAAAATACCAATATCGCCAACTATGGGCAAGAATGTGTACCAACTTGAATTCTCATGTATTGCTGAGGGGAATATAAATGATCAACCACTGGTAGCTGCTTATAAATATAGACCTAACTCATGACCCAGCAGAAAAGAAAACACACATCAACAAAAATCTTTGTACACACACACAAAAAAATGTTAGAAGCAACTTTATCCGTAATACCTCCAAACTGGAAACAACCATCTAGCAAAAGTGAATGGATAAGCAAACTGCGGCATGTTCATGCAATGGACTATTTCAGAGCAATAAGAAATTAGTGGCTAAAACCTACATGAATGAATGCTAAATGCATGCTAAGTAAAAGAAAACAGGCTGAAATGCCACTACATGGTAATTTTTGAACAGTCAAAACGAGTCCATGGTATAAGAAAACAGCAGAGGTTGCTTCTGGTGGATGCAGCACAACTGGAACAAGGCACATGCAGCTTCCTGGAGTGATTAAAAACATCCTGCATCTGGATTGGGATGGTGGTTACATGGGTCAAACTTATCAAAACATGGTGCCAAATGTCTTCTTTGATATAAGGAGAGTAACTAAGAACAGAGTAGGGTCGAAGAGCATGAGAAGAAGATTAACATTAAACAGGGATGAGAGGTGGGAGGGAAAGGGAGTGAGAAGGGAAATTGCATGGAAATGGAAGGAGACCCTCAGAGTTATACAAAAGTACATACAAGAGGAAGTGAGGGGAAAGGGAAAAATAATACAAGGGGGACAAATGAATGTCAGTAGAGGGGGCAGAGAGAGAAGAGGGGAGGGGAGGGGAGGGGAGGGGGGATAGTAGAGGATAGGAAAGGCAGCAGAACACAACAGACACTAGTATGGCAATATGTAAATCAATGGATGTGTAACTGATGTGATTCTGCAATCTGTATACGGGGTAAAAATGGGAGCTCATAACCCACTTGAATCAAAGTGTGAAATATGATATATCAAGAACTATGTAATGTTTTGAACAACCAACAATAAAAAATTTAAAAAAAAAAAACATGGGGCGAATATCAAAACATCAACTTGAATATAAGATTTGGAGGTCTCATGACACATATATTTTATTTCCGTAACAAATATATAATAGTGCCCGTAGAGCACCTATCAACAGTGCCTTGGACACAGTAAGCATTCTGTTTCTGCTAGCTACTTTATTGAAGTTATTCATCTACCTCTGTTACACTTACAGGCTGAGAATAGCCCTTTTGTCTCTTTCTGTTCATATGCACATTTTTGTCTAGCATAGTGCTGACCCTCAAATGATGAATTTTAGCAGAATGAATGATAGCCTGGCCCAATGAAAGAATGGGTTAATCAGTGTAATATCAGAATTGCAAGTAAAGGTCTTCCATCCCTAACCCCACCTCTTAGCCTGTTTGTATGAAGTCACCTGTTCTGAGATATCTTCTTACAATGGCAGGTCAATAATTGCTTCATAAGGCAAACTATTTTATTGTTGTCCAGGTTATATTAGGAAAAATATATAGATTTTTTTCTGATATTTTTTATTAGGCTTACCTGAGGATTTCGAGGTGCAATTACAATCCCTTTTTCTACCATGGCAGGTGCATTTGATCACTGTGGATCAGAGCAAGGATAGCTGAGACATAGGAGGCTCTGGCCTCAAGTGCAGATTTTAAGGGGGAAATCAAAAAGCACAATAATCAAGATAAATGATCCTTTAACACATATTTAAACAAACTACAGCTCACCAAGGCAAACCTTAAAAAGTTGAATGAA